>NW_026000223.1:7173225-7213819 GCF_001458135.2 Marmota marmota marmota
CCCCCCGTCAGGAGGCCCAGGTCACTGCTGTGACACTCTAGAGAAAGGGGAGAGGGAAAGAATCTCTCGGGAACCAGGAGATAAGGAAGGCCATAAGCCTCCTTCCCATCTAGGAGCCCTTCCCAAGCCTGCTCTGACCCAGCCCTCCCCTGGGCGAAGCGGCTGCCAGCGTGAACCTGGCTATTTGCCAGCCTTCAAGTGTCGCCTTTAGTTTGGGGAACTCAGCAGTTCCAAGGTGCTGACCTTCTGGCCAGGGCCACAAGAAACACCTGTCACAGGCATGAGTGCTAATGACAGGCCCAAGTGAGTGGCATTAAGGTTAGCACCTGCATTAGTGAGGTGCCCTTCAAGGTCAATGGTGCCCATTGAAGCGGCCTGGGGGGAGGGCGAGAGCTGGGGACCAGCCACCATTCAAGCCAAGCCCGTGGTTCTATTTCTTGTGCTAAAGTTCTCCCCAGTCATCCATGTAACAGAAGTAACTCTGGGGATTTTTCTCTTGTTCATGTGGAGCAGGAGGAAGAGAAGCAAAAGTCAGACACATTTGTCTTAAGTAACCTGTCAACCTGCCACTGGGAAGACGCTCCCTCCTGGAACTGACGGGAGGGGGCTTGTTGATGCAGGACCAAGGCTCCTGGAGGGTTCTCCCTCCTCAGCTCCAGGGCTCTCAATCCTCCCACAGTACCCTCCCTTGGCCCCCTAAGACCACCTGTCTCCATGCTGGGACTCTATGAGGACTGGCTCATCACTTTGGGACAACAAGGGTGAATCTGGATACAAGGCTTGCTCAAAATGGAAATCATCACCAAAATGCAGGTTCAAGACGAAAGGGGGAAGTGCTGGGCCTAGATGATGATTTATTTTACTTATCCCTAGAGGCACATTCTAAGACCCCTCTGGATGCCTGAAACCACAGAGGTACCAAACCCTGTAAATACTACATGTTTTCCTCTACGTGCATATCTATGATCATATTTAATTTATAAAATAGGCACAGTATGCGATTAACAATAACTACTTAAAAAAAGAGAGAGAACAATTGTGGGACTGGGGTTGTGGCTCAGTGGTAGAGTGTTCGCCTGGCGTGTGTGAAGCATTGGGTTCTATTCTTAGCACCACACATCAATGAATTAATTAAATAAAAGCCCATTGACAACTAAAATATATAAGAGAGAGAGAGAGAGAAAACAACTGTAACAACATGCTGTAATAAAATCTAGGTGAATGTGATCTCCCGATCTCTCTTTCTCTCTCTCTCTCTCTCTCTCTCTCTCTCTCAATCTCGCTCTCTTACACACACACACACACACACACACACACACAACATCTTACTGAACTACACTCACCTTTCTCCTTGTGGGGATGTGAGGTGACATAATGCCACAGTACCCTGGGTAATTGAATCCTGAAGCCAAAAAAAGAAAAACGGTGGATAAAGGGGACTATAGGAAATACCATGGTCCATGGAGTCTCTGAAGAAGGAACAAGTCACCACTGTCTTCCTTCTAGGAGTTTAATAGTCGAGAAGAATCCAGGAAGGGTCACTTTGTGCCACACACTGAGCTAGGTACTGGGAGTCAAAAATACCGTCCCAGCCAGGCACAGTGGGCACACGCCTATAATCCCAGCAGCTCGGGAGGCTGAGGCAGGAGGCTCGAGAGTTCAAAGCCAGCCTCAGCAACTTAGCAGGTTCTCTCTCTAAATAAAATATAAAAAAGGGCTGGGGATATGGCTCAGTGGTTGAGCACCCCTGAGTTCAATCCACAGTACCAAAAAAATAACACCCATGCCCCCAAAAGGAACCAAGATAACACTGGGGAGTGGTTGAGCATCCTGCTGGGAGGGAGATGATGAGACATCTCTCAAAACAGGGGCAGGCAAAGAGCAGTGGGACCAAATGGAGGGAGAGGCCATGACCCAGGGGAGAAGGAGGGAAGGCTTTTTAGAAGAGGTGGCATTTGAATCTTGACGGATGAGAAACTCAGAGGCCAGGCTATGGGTTCAGCCCATTTCCCACGGAAGGAACACAGAAGGCGGGGACTCTGTAGATGGAAGAAGGTCTGACAGGGTGTTCCTGATGACAACCTGCCCTGGGTGGCCCAGGTGACGACCTCAAAGTTGGGAGGAATTTATATAAAGATAGCTGCTGCTCCATTTCAAGAAAATAGAGCAGGTGTCCCGGGAGGGGAAAAAAAAAAATCCTGGCGCTGATTTTTTTGGGGTCTGTGCATGTGATACATGGTGGGTGGTGTTATTATTATAAAACGATGTCAGGAATAAACCACAGACCTCCCCACAGATGCAGGGCCAGATGGGAAGACTGACAGGGTGTCAACCTCACTTGCACCCTGTGTCCCAGGATCCCCCAAAGCCACCCCCAAAGGGCTCAGACACCAAGCACTCAGTTTAAAAAGCACCCTTTCTCTCCACAAGGGCTCATCCCACATACTGCATTTCTCATCTTCACCCAAGTCTCCAATTTACCTCATGGGGCCATTTCCCAGATGGGGAAAATTGAGACTCCAGTCACATAGCTCAGCTCAAAGCAGAAATCAGGAGGAGTGATAACGGTAATAGGTATTATTTATTGCACCCTAGGGAAGTGCTAAGACTATTAGCTCCTGGAATTCTTACCTTATTTATAATCTCTGTTTTATAAATGAAAGAGTTCAGAGAGTTACCAGAGCCACACAGTCAGTTAAGTGATGGGGGAAATTCTCAAATCATTTTTTTTTTTTGGACCCAAAACAACAAAGGCAGTGTTTATCTGCTATGGCCGGGTGCAAGCAGGCTTAAAGGTTGGGATCAGGCCCATAGCTGGGTGTGGGGGGAGATTCTCCCACTAGTGAAGGTCGCCAGAGTGGGCAGGGAATCCAATATACTTCAGCAATCATCTCCAAACTTTTCAAGAGAGAGAAGTTTCCGAGGACTGGCAGGGAAGAAAGCCCCAGGGTTTAACTCCGTCCTGGTCCAGAGACAGATTCCAGCATGAGGGAGGGCTATGAGAGGAGAAAAGAAATCAAAGCAATAAAACTTCTCCTGCCATCTCAAGCAGGTAGCCAGGGAGGAAACAGGGCCAGCAGCAGTGTATCCCTCGATCCATATTTCATAGGAGAGACGATAACAATTGGACATGTCACTCCCGAAAACCAGAAACTCAAAGCAATTTTAGATGAACTTTCAGAATGATGAAACAAATGGCCATGTTCATGTTATACACCAAATAAATCACACCAAAATGATAGTTGTAATTCCCAAAAGTACACAGAGAATTGATTTTACTATGACACTTATCATGATGAACGGGTACGCCCCTGGTCAGGCCCATTGTAAGTGTCTGCTGCTTAACCCCTGTCCTCCTGGGCCCAGCCCCTTCCCTGTAGGGTCTCCCAGCTGCTCTCTGAGCCCCAACACACAAAGCCTGGCCCTGTCCCATGAGTCTCTGCTTACGTGGACACCAGCAGCTTCCAAAGCCTGGGGTGAGCCCAGAACAAGCTGCCATCTGAGGCTGGCTGAGGCTGAGCGAGGGGAAAAAGACCTGGCGTGTTCCTCTGGCTGCCTGTTGCATCTTACAGTTCCCTGTGCCCTGGGGTCACTGCTTCCTCCCATTTTCAAGAGTATCCATCAAAGTTCAGAGAGGCCACACTACCAGTTCTGGTGACTTCCAAGTGGATTCTCTTCTCAACATATTCTGCTGCCACTCATGCTACAAAGATCCTTCCTGCCACTCTCTACTGCAGTTCAATAGTATAATTTAGCAAATAATGACAATAGTCTAATTTAGCAAAACCTATTCATTCACTCATTCATTCATTCACTCACTCATTCATTCACTCACTCATTCATTCAGTGTCTAGAAAGCGTTTATTGGGCATTTACTGGGTGCCAGATACTGGGATGGGTGCACATTAGAGAAATAGACAATTTCTGAGAGCACAGTGGGACCCAAGGCCTAAAGGAAGCCAGTGTGGCTGGACTAGAAAGAGGAGGTGAGGACAGGGCAGCAGGTGTCAGGCGAGCTGGGAGAGGAGAGGGGACTGAAACGGCAAAGGAGCTTTCCTCAACCACAAGCCTGTGGAAAGCCACAGCCAAGATTGGGACAGAGAGACACCATTGGACATGTGTTTCCAAAGCTCACTCCAGCACTGATTCAGGGACCTCCTCAGGTCGTCTGGAAGCTCAACTTATTTTCATATTGGAAGTTAGAAGGCACAAGACCTTATATCCTTCATGTTTGCCCTCCACCAACTGTGGGCCAGAATTATCCCACTGTGACAGGCTGTCTTAAGACTTAGAATAAAGAGTAGGTAGAAGATGTTCTATAAACTAAGCTGTAAAAATCAACTCAAGGCGAAATTAAAGAGTCTCCAAAAATAAAAACAGATGACATTTCAGAGTTAATGTCAACAACAGAATCTTTAGATCTCTATTGTCGCCTTCGCTGCTCTGTCTCATCTTTTGCCTTTTGTTTCCTTAATGCAGCCGGCACCATCCCAGTTCTGCATCTTCCTAGATGTGTGACCTCGGGCAAAAGCTCTGGCTTTTTTGCATCTCAATCTTTTATTCATCTCAAAGATATTATGAACCTCTGACATCCAGAGATTCTGTAAGTGATATACACACATTTATATCAGTCAGGGAACAATCGTCAAATTCAAGTTCTAGGCACGTGTGATTAGAGCAGCAAAAGAGAACAAATAACGGACTGAGACTTCTGACCCCCAACCTCCTCAGACACCAGCTCCCAGGACTGCAGGAGTCCAGCCAAGAGGAGAAGAGGCACTTTGAGAGCAAACAGCTGTCAAACTTGGCCAAGATGAAGAGCAATGGGCAGTGATCAGAATCCAGTCACCTCCAAATTTTAAAAGGACAAAAACCAGGACCCAAGTAATCACATCCTAGTAAGTTCCTCCTCTCTTGAGTTCTCCAAGTTGTAGGGGAACACTTAATGAGTTAAACTGGAAAGGAGAGAGTTTACTAGTAATGTTACTCTTCTGTCCCAAACAAGTTTAGATGGGGACAAATAATAATGACCATGGTATCATTTAGCAAAACCTAGATAACAAGCTCCCATCAAATTTCTTTAAAACAGTAATTTCCAAAGTTTAGTAGTTTGGAAACTAAGAGTGAGAACACCCTTAAAGGAGAAAAAAAAATCTTACCAATCCACAGCAGGTTTACTTAAATTATTTTAGAGTAAATTAATACATACAGACACTAATCTAAAGAGCTTCTAGCTCTTATGTAAATATAAAATAAAAACAAACTTATAAGATAAATACTATTAAAACTACCAAACCAATACAATTCAAATGAACAATATTAATTTACTATGGAACTTTACAGAGGATCTCCAATGTCAGCCTTATTTATCAACAGAAAGATATCGTTTTTGGCTTTTCTTTGTTGTCAGCTCGATTTTTTGACATTAAGAGGATGGACCATCATTTAATCCAAAGGTCAGCAAGCATTTTCTGTAAAAAAGCCAGATTGTAATATTTTAGGCTTTGTGGACCATACGGCCTCTGTCACAAACTACTAAACTCCATCAGAGCATGAGATCAACCATAGACAATACGTAAACGGATGGGCCTGGCTGTGTTCCAATAAAACTTTATTTACTAAAACAGGTGCCAGGCAGGATTTGGCCCAAGGGCCGTAGTGTGCTGACTCCTGATTCAATCCATCATTTTTATTATGTCATCATTTGGCCTTTTGCCTTTTGACAATGAATTTCACTTCTAGCCATTGATTTATTATTTTTATGGACCAGTCAATTCAATAATTCACTCGAAAATTCAACCTTGAAAAATAAATGAACAGAAAATGTTTCTTGCCTATTTACTACTCAATCACTGCTGAAGAACTTGTGCAAGTTGATATTAAAAGGGGAGGGGGGGTGGGATCCAAGAGATGGAGCCACTCAAAGTGAGAGTGGTTGCCTTTGCATCTGTGGTTTACAGTCCTGAAGCCCATGACACCTCCATCCCTTTGCTTCTTTTCTTTATTTGAACTAACTTTTGGACAACAAATAGTGACATCCTCTTACCCTCTTGGACATGAACATGTTATTTAAGATTGTCAAACTCTGCTGTTTTCTCTTTGTTTGGCCATTTATTCAATCAAATAAAAAAATTACCGAGTACTTACAACATATCAAGCACTTTTCTGGACACTTGAGATTTTAAGTGCTAGAGACAGACAAAAAGCCCCAGAGCCACAAATCTTTTTTTTTTTTTAAAGATTTTAATATTTATTTATTTTTTTTAGTTCTTGGCGGACACAACATCTTTGTTTGTATGTGGTGCTGAGGATCGAACACGGGCCGCACGCATGCCAGGCGAGCGCGCTACCGCTTGAGCCACATCCCCAGCCCCACAAATCTTATATTCAGATGCCGGGCGAGGTGCGGGGGGGAGGAAATGGACACAGACCATAAAAATATAAATAGTGGGGCTGGGGATGTAGCTCAGCAGTAGAGAATTTGCCTGGCTTTCTCCAGGCACTGAGTTCAATTCCTGGGACCGCAAAAAAAAAAAAATCAATTATTATATATATATATACATTTAGAAGATATATATATGAGAGAGAGATATAGTGTATCAACATATAATTTTGTACAATTCTTCAAGTGAAGAACTTTATTAAATAGCCTAAGAAGCCATCCTCATCTCAAAATATGACCTCCAACTGTGAAGAAAAAAATCATCCCAAAGAGAAGCATTATATTTTTCACCATACAGAAGAATTGAGTGAGGGCACACAGGGGATGCTTATTTTGTTTTTGTTTTTTTTTTCACAAAGACAGAGGATTCATCAGGAGCCGGGCTTATTCACCAACACATCAGAAAGCCCCTGCGGTCACTTGTGGAGAATGGTTAGGTGCCCATGCAGTCTAAGCATAAATGCTCCAGAAGTGAAGTTATGTGGCACTGCTTGGTCCTTGCACGTGACCTAGAATATGCTGGCATTTGGATCACCTCATCTCTTTCGCCGCTGCTCACAGGATGGTCCAGAAGAGACCAAAGCAGGCACCGGAAGGCCTTGGTCTGGTTCTGCCTTTCCTGTCTTTCTTACAGAATTCCTAAGAGAACAAAATGATATAAATCATGAAATAATTTGAAAATTAACCTGCTAAGGTCGATTAGGCCCCAGGAAAAAAAAAATGAGGGCCCCCAGCAAAGAGATTTGTATTGATTTGCAACATAGCTCCAGGCTCCAGCAGACCTCTGGGCCCTGGGTTTCCTCCTCTAGTCAGGCCTATATATACACACAGGAGCTCTATAATTGTAATGTAGCTGTATTATTATAATTACTATTATCTCAATGTGTTGCAAGAACTTCTAAAGATCAGATTTCAAGGATGCTCACAGAGCTGAAACCTCTTTACCAAGGAGAGAGACCTTTATCCACCCTCATCTTAACTTCATGAACATAATTAGTTACCGAGTCTAAAGATTTTTTTTCTCTTCAATTATTTCCAGCCAAATCTCTAACCCTTTGTAGACTGACACCATATATTATTCCTATAATCTTTTGCTTTAATCAGTTTCAAAAAACAACTCCCCAAACCTTATTTCTATTGCATTTTCCTCAGAGCTTTGGGGAAGAAGAAAAAGCAAAACAAAACTTCACGTCTCCACAGACCCTATTTCTGCAGGGTCGTGGAGCTGAATATGAATGAATATTCATATTCATTAAATATAAATGGACAGGAGGACTTCTTTCCTAAAAGCTCTTCAAGTACACCCTGTGCACACACACACACACACACACACACATGATTTTCAGTGGGCACGTACCCAATCCCTACTGTTGACAGAGCATCAAATCAGAACAGATATAGGATCATCACTTCTTAAGCCTTTTTTATGTCGATCACACTGTCCTACATGCATCAATACGAGCCAGGAAGGTGTACTGTACTCTGCATTTTCCCTGAGGGAAAAAATCACTGTGTAATATACACCCTATAAACACAAATCTTTCTTTATCTCTCTCCCTCCCTCTCTCTCCAACTGTCTTTCTCTGTCCACTATCCTCTGACCATATACCAAGCCATTCTCTATCAAGGGCTTCCCACATCATAGCTCATAAGCACCTGGGGCAATAGCCTGAGGTTTATAAAACTTAATAATAAGGTGGTTCCCAAGAGGAATAAAGCATCGTTTTCCACCCTCCCCATCCCCAGTCACCAGGGCACCCCAGACCCAAGAGGCCAGCACAAGCCAGGCTGCCCCAAGAAAACAATTCCCCTAAGACGACAACATTTTCAATTTGCAATCTGATTTTTTTTTCCCCTTTAATATGTGTGTTGTGTGCTTTTCCCTTTGTCAAAAGAGCACAAGCCTTTCATTTTGCCTTTTATTTGTCTTGCTGCTGGTACAGAGAAAATGTATTGGCTTTTCGGTTAGTGATTACACATCATCACATACCCAATTTATAACACCATGCCCCAAAGAACAGATGTAATAAAGCAAGGGCAGGAAGTATCAACCTTATAAAACAGAGCTGCCGACTCAAAGGTCTTTACATGCGTACAGGAAAGAAAATGGTGCCGACACAAGGCCTGGGAACTTGTATTTTGCACACAATTGCAGATGTTCTGTATGTGGCTCTAGTGAGTGGGTGGGACATAGGGTGGGAAGCTCAGGAGAGCCAGTTTCCTGCCCCAAAGACCCGAGACTTGTGTCTACAGTGCACCTGCAGGGAAGGGACACGTTACCTTTGAACTTAGCCCTCCAAGAAATTATGCCCATCAGTTCTGACCCAAAACAGATCTAGAACCAGCTCCTGAAGCTAAAGAAGCCTGGGTTGACAGATCAGGCCACCTCTCCAGGGACTGGGGGTTCTCCTCAGTCATCACAAGCAGTTCCTGGGATTACAGCCTTGTAAAGGGCCTTTTGATAGTCACCTCCTACTGAGATTTCCTTGGGGTGCTCCTCAGAGACGTCCCCCCACTACAGAAAGAATCCACCTCAAAGACCCCAGGAAATATTTCTTTGGTTCCAAGACTAAAGAAACCAAAATTACATCAGTTTGCTCTGATGTCTCTCTCTTTGGATAGACAATGAATAAATGAATGTAGAGTTCTTTGTAATTTAGTTGTATGCCTTGGGTTAAGCTTTCGTCTTTCAGGAAGGGCCCTTTAAAGGCTCTGACAACATGGTCCCTCCTCTCTGGGCTACAGGGCCTCTCCTGCCAGGGCCTCTGCCCTTCACTCAGGGTGGTCTCAGGCCTGCCCTCAGCAAGATGTGGTGTCCCACCTTCCTCTGGGGCCAGCCTTGTCTGACTGAGGCATGGAGCCCGCACACTGAAGGTTCAGTCCCCTGTCCACTGCGTATGAGTCCTCCAGAAATGAGGTCAGACAAGACCACTTGACAAATGCCCTGAGATCTCCCATGCTCTCGTGTTCTTCCCCTTCCTTGTTGCCTCTAGAGCGACCCCTCACCTCTTTCAGCCAGAGCTCAAGGTAGGTAGGGAGTTCCTCTGCAGCCCTTCAATATGGGTCTCTGGGCTGCCCCTCCCCCTCATCTCTCATCTTTCCCTTTCCATTTCTCAGGACACCAGGAAGGTCCCCAGGCTCTTCTAACACAGTGGCCACACTCCATCACATCCCACCAGTCTTTCCCCACTCCACACACAGGTACACACCCACTCACACACACACATCTCATACACCCTTGTATTCACAGACACTCACACATGCACATACTCACCCACGCTCAAATGTATGTAGTTACATTCCCATATACACAGCACATACACCCACACTTTCACTCTTGTGTATACACACACATGCACACACTCACACAGCACATACACTCACAGCTCACTCACACAGTACACAGTCAAATGCTCACACACCCACACTAAATCACACATGTACACAGAGAGTCCAATTCCAATGCTCCATTTACACTGACCTCAGAATTTGAACTCTAACCACACTTTCTACCAATCATTATTGTCCAATGGTTTGATGTGTTAATCTTATAATCTCATAATTTCCCCCTGAAATCTGCCCCAACCTTCATATGGGCAAAACTAAATACTTGCATTTCTTCCATTTCTCACTCCACAGCATTTAGCAAAGAACGAGATTAAGTCAGGGCTCAGTCAAATTCTAGACTCTCTGAACTGAAAGTGACCATAGAAATCACCAAGTCCCCGATCTCTCCCATTCCAACCTGGATCCACTAGTTGATTGATTGATGCATTGATTTAAGGCCTGGTTGATTGGTGGGATCAGAATGCAGAGGTCATACTATGGTTGCCACCCTGCACTTGGCTTTACAGTGGAATAAAGGGGTCTGAAGCCCTGCCCCTGAACACTCTATTCTGGCTTCTGCCCAGGGGAGATCACCGAGAGTCACAGTAATCAGAACTCTGACCAGCCTCAAACCATCCTGAGTTCTAGACCTGATTCTGTTAACCACTCACTTTGTGACATTTAAAGTTTTTTTCACTTTGGTTCTGCACTGTGAAATGGACGTATTAATAGGATCTACTTCAATGGTCACTGTGAACATGAAAGGACGTAGTCCCAGAAGAGCACTGGGCAGGACCTGGCACACAGTAAAGACCCAACACATGAGCATGATCCTCAGATTTGCAAAATATGAAGGAAGGTGGTGTTGAGTCCTGGACCTGCCATCCACTGCCTGTGACCATCACTTCTAAGCTATTTTCTCTGTTTGTTTTGCTTTGTTTGGGAGTTGATTAATTTTACTGGCAAAATAAAAATTACAAAACCAGCCTCACTGGGCTATTGTAAAGGTTAAATAAAATTTTCCCTGTGCATCCCCTCCTAGCACCTCACACCTGCGTGCAGAGTAAATAGCTTTCATCCAAGAACACAAAAGCTTTTAAAATCTGCTGCTGCTCACTTCCCCCATATTCTTTTATAAACCAGGTCCTAACTTGGCTCTGTCATTATTGAGCTGGATTCTCATCCTCTATCACAACTTGGGAAAATGGAAACATTATGTTTTCACACAACCTACAGAAGGGAGAGGGGCTGTGTCATGGATAGGACAAGGGCAGCACTAGCCATGGGCCAGCCAGGGCAGCAGTTAAAATAGACCCCAAAAGATGAAGGGTCCAAACCCTCGTCCCCAAGGGTTTGGAGATACAGAACCAGAGAGGGATGTTTCAGGGAAACTGGAACAGACTCAGGTCATGCATTGAGAATCTGAGTAAACAGCTTATTCATTTGTACTTTGATTTGAAACTTTTTTATGAGTGTAAAAGTAATCATAGCCCGACTTGGTGTCATACGCCTGTAATCCCAGCGGCTCAGGAGGCTGAGGCAGGAGTATCGCAAGTTCAAAGCTAGCCTCAGCAATGGTGAGGCACTAAACAACTCAGTGAGACCCTGTCTTTAAATTAAAAGTACAAAATAAGGCTGGGGAATGTGGCTCAGTGATCAAGTGCCACTGAGTTCAATTCCTGGTATCCCCCCCCCCAAAAATAAAATAAGTTTTAAAAAAATAAAAATAATCATAGAAAATGCAGAAAGACGAATATACATGTAACAACTATATATACACATGTTATAAATATACACATATGTATATGTTTATCAATATTAATATATTAATCAATAATTTATTAACTATTTCCCATATTTCTTTCTGGGCTGTTTTCTAGGAATATTTTAACATACTTGAGATTCCTGTATTCAAATGTTCACATCTGTTTTCCATTTAATGATACATATTATTATACAATTAATTTCCTAGATTATTAGAAACCTCTCTAATGACATCATTTTTAATGACTCTATAAATACTCCTTCATTTGGAAACCACTAATTTATTTAACCATTCTCCTGCTTTTGACCATTTAGCTCATTACCAATTTTTAACCCAAACAACCTTTCAAGTACCCTGAAGTACAGATGGGAAATTACTGATCCAGACCAGAGCTAAGTAATCTGCAGCCCCTGGGCCACATGTGCCTTCTCCACCCACCCCCAGTCCCCAGTTTCACAATCATGATTCGCAGCCTGGGCCTGGACTGGAAAAATGATCAAAAGACGGCCTCTGTGTTGCCCTTTTGCTAATATATCCAGAGCTAACATTTCAATGACGACAGAGCAATGCTGTTGTTCTCACAGACATTATTCTAGTCGATAAGATAGGTGATCTAAATTGTAGGGGAATCCAGTTTTACCAGAATCCTATAAAGTTTATTGAATGAAATACGACCTATAAATATTTTCTTTTCTCTTTCTCACCTTTGATCTGGACTATTTTCGTCTGGATCCTTCTGATTGCAAGGATCAGAAATTCACTCCAACTAGCTCCAATAAAAGGTAGGGTTCTTGCAAGGCTGAACACAGAGGTCCCAAGGGAAAAACCAGAAACATTGAATCAGGCCTCAAGGGCAGGACCCAGGGATTCCCTCACTCTCACACCTCTGCCTTCTCTGCTCTTCTCTGGATCCTCCTTCCCTTCTCTTTTGCAAGGTCCTTTGGTCTCTCTCTCTCTCTCTCTCTCTCTCTCTCTCTCTCTCTCTCCTAAGTGTGGCTCCTCTAAGTCTCAGTTTCTTGTATCCTCAGCAAACCCACAGTTCCAAAATGGTGCTTCTTGCTTGAACTTCATTTGGCCTCTCAGCACAAGTGCCCAATATCAGCCAGTAACTTCCTTCTGGTCCTAGTTCAGATTCCCCAAAGGGGGAATCCTATTGGCTTAGGTGAACATTTTGTTCCAGTGCACATAAGCCTTTGATTGTTCTCTGACCAGCCCACAGGCAGGCCACTCCTAGCTCCCATGTCAACACCTGATCAGTTGTGACAGAGGAAGGCAGGGTCACTTGGGCACTGATTACTCAGCAAGGCCATTAGAGGACAGAAGATTCCCTGAAAGGAGAGTTCAGGTCAACTAGGATCCCCTATATCTAATTCCTCAATCAAGAGCTAAAAACAATGTCACTGAGTCAGATATTTTTATTTCCAAAAAGTTCTAGGGATAACTAATGCTAGAAAAAACCAACTAATGCTATTTCTTCCCCCATAATCAGGTGGATAAACAACAGAGTTCCTGAAAGCCATAAGCCCAGTGTGCTCTGAACTAAGCCCCTGATTCCAACCAGGAACCTTGAGCCTCCAGCGAGCTCTTCAAATCAGCCAGGACCTGGTCCACCTGCGCACTCAAGAAAAGTCCAGAAACATCTTGGGGCTGGACCAAAGGTGTCCTGGCAGTCACACGGCTGCCCTGAGGCTTCCCCGGGCTGCAGCCATCTGGTCTGGTCTGCAGGAAGCAGTGAGAACAACTGAAAGTCACTGTGCCCCACACCCCATCCAAAGGTCTCACACGGCACCAGCTATAACAAAACATGCTGATACCTTACACTACACTAAAATTAGAAACTTCTGTTCACAATAACATACCATTAAGAGCATGAAAAGGCAAGACACAAAGTAGGAGGTAGGTGCCATAAAAGAGTACCTATACCCCAAAACTATACTATGATTAAAATATGGTAAGAACTCATACAAATTTTAAAAATGGCCAAAAGTCTTGAATATGCAATCTACAAAACAGGATATTTAAATAGCTTATAAGTATATAAAAATGTGTTTGAGCTAGGAGTGCAGCTCAGTGCATGAGGCCCTGAGTCCAATCCCCAGCAACACACACACACACACACACACACACACACACACACACATGCTTAACTGCAGTAGCCATTGGGTAAGTGCAAATGAAAAAGGAAAATAGATAACACTATCTCACACCAAAATGGCAGAATTAAAAAGACTGCCAATATCAACTGTTGAAAAAGATAGGAGAATAACAGAATATCAAAAACACACTGTTGGGTGGCAGTGTACATTAAGACGCCCATTTTGCAAACTTATTTGGCAATATCTATCAAAGCTGTGTTGATTTAATTAAAAAGAAAAATAGCTAAACCATATATATGCCACAGGACTCAATTCTGTTCTTAGAAATATGACAAACAGGAATGTGTGTAATGTAAGATCCTGGGGAAGTGTCAAAAACTGGAGGCAACCCAAATGTCCATCGACAGTGGAGTGGATGCAGCAGGGTGTAATCATAATCATGGGATATTAGGTAGCAATGAGAATAGATAAATGAGCCACTGCTACATGAAACACCACAGATCAATCTTCCTACCAAGACAAGCCAGACCCACAAAAAAGTACACATTATATGGCTGCGTTTATGTGAAGTTCAAAAACTGTCAAAACTAATCCACGGTATTAGGACATAAGATTCTGGTCATTTTAGCGGGAGGAGGCTGGAGAATGGCAAGGAGAAGGCAGAGAAAAGATTCTGGGGGTTTTTTAATGTTTTTATAGTTTATGAAGTTACATGAGTGTGAACTTTGTGATAGTTCATTGAGCTGCGTATTTATGATTGGGCAGTTTCCTAGATGCCTATTATACATCAATTTTTAAATGTTCATTTTTTTTATTTGATTTTTTTTTTTTTGGAGTACCAGAGATTGAACTCAGGGGCACTCAACCACAGAGCCACATCTCCAGCCCTATTTTGTATTTTTTTTAAAGAAAGGGTCTCACAGAGTTGCTTAGTGCCTCCCTAAGTTGCTGAGCCTGGCTTTGAACTGGCGATCCTCCTGTCACAGCCTCCTGAGCTACGGGGATTATAGGCATGCTCCACCATGTCCAGCATAAATGTTCATTATTTTTGCATCGTATAATTGCTATATGATGTGGTGTATATTGGTATCCCCAAACAATGTTATATTCCATGCACACATGTAACTCCCATGGACCGGAGAGGTTAAATTATTTTCTAAGTCACAAGGGTACTTAGTTGATGGTAGGCCAAGTCTCAATCCAGGATGTAGGACTCCAAACCCAGTCCTCTTTCCTCCATTGCTTTCATTTAAATATCAAAGTCTCAACCCAAATCTCCATTCCTGATAAGACTGATCAAATATGCCTCCCCCTCCAAAAAGAAGAAGAAGGAGAAGGAGAAGGGTAAGGAGAAGAAAAAGAAGAAGAAATTGATATTAAAGACATTCTTTAAGCCACAAGCTAACACTGATGTCATGATAGCTCTCTAGGGGGCATTAGCCAAATTCAACATTCCATCCTTGCACCCTGAATATACAAATCATTCCTGCAGAAACAGCTCATCATCGAGAAGGCACCAAACCAAGGTGGGCCCCTTCTGCCAGCCATCCCAGGCAGCTGTGAGGATGCTGACCTCACATAATAATACAGCCTTGGCAAAGAAGCTACATTTCTCTTCCCAGACCCATTTTTGCCTTAAGGATCTATTTGGTTTAATTTAAAACAAAAATAAAGAAAAAATGCAAAATTGTCTGAAATTATGAGTAGAAAATCATCTCACTGTATTGTACCTAGACTTTATGCACTTCTTGAGATTGTTGTGGGTGTCCCATGGAAAGGAGGAGTACAGTATGTGCCCTAGGAGAGTCTCACACAGAATTGGAAAGTGGAAAGAGACTTCAAAGTTCAACTTTTAAGAGCAGAGGATAATAAAGACCACGCTTGAAGACATTTTACAGGTTCCCAAGTCTTTTCGCAATTCTCAATTGATCTTCCAAGCTGTTAGGGTTTAGATGTGGTGTCCCCCAAAAGAGCTTACATGTGAGACAATGCAAGAGGGTTCAGAGGAGAAGTGATTGGGTTGTGAGAGTCTTCACCCAATCAGTGACTTAATCCTCTGATAGGGAATAATTGAGTGGTGACTGAAATGGTAGGGTGTGTGGCTGGAGCAGGTGGGAATTGGGGCATGGCTTTGGGTTGTATATTTGTATATGGCCAGTGGAGTCTCTCTCTCTCTCTCTCTCTCTCTCTCTCTCTCTCTCTCTCTCTCCCCGCCCCCCGCCCCACCCCTCTTCCTGATCAACATGTGAGTTGTTTCCCTCTGCCATGATATTCTGCCTCACCTGGAGCCCTGAGGAATGGAGCCAGCTGTCTATGGATTGAGACCTCTGAAACCGTGAGCCCTTAAATAAATTTTTCTTCCCTGAAATTGCTCTAGTCAGATCCTTCAGTCACAGCAGCAAAAAAGCTGACGAAAACACAGGCATTCGCTTCAGCTAAGATATTGTTATTATTATTATTCCCCTTTGAGAGACAAGGAAATCAGAACTCAGGCAATTTTCAGAATTCCTAAGTGGTGGCTTCCTGTTATTAGTCCCAGGTTGGTTGTGTCCAAATCCCAAGCTTTTTCTACAACACAACATTATAAGCCAACAACCAGCTCAAAGGGAACATCTGGAATTTGTCATCACTACTTCTCAAGAACCTTGGAGTCGGAGACAACTGGGGTTCTAAGAAACCCAACTGGTGGACAGGGTAGCCTAAGACTGGCTGGTGCTATGATGAATGTCTGTGGATTTTTACAAAGGGGCTGATGGATCCGTAGCACACTGCATTTGTAGAGTACCCTCCTTGGTCCACCCTCTGGGTAGGCAGGCTTAACCATTTCTGAGGGCTTATCCAGTTTGGTCGTGGCTCAGGTCTGCTTTAAGACAGAGATGCAAAATTAATGGAGTACTGTGGAATCGCCATAAAGGTATGCAACCTTCACCTCCTATTATTTCTCCCCAGAGATGCAAACACTGCCCCTTAGTACCAACATCTGCAGTGAGCCAAGGACCCTATTGAGCTTCTGAGCTGACTCCTGGGAAGCCACAAAGCACGTCAGCTGGAAAGCATGTCACAGAGAAGGGGCCGTGAGCATGCACGATTAGCAGATCCTGGAGATGAATGGGAAAGAATGGGAATAAAGCACCATTTCTGCCTCAAGGCACCTCAGAGCCCTGCTCCATGCCACCTGGTGGGAAGCCCACCAGAAGAGCCTCAAGTGAGGGTCCACAGATCCTGAGCCTCACAAGAAAATTCCCTGCCTAGATTTCTCCCAGCAGAGAAAGCATAACCACCTGGAGCCCATTAGAAGCCCCCCTCTTCTCCCCTCACCACCCTGCCTCCTGGGGCGGGAGCCTGCTGTGAGACATGGGAGGTCCACACAGTTTTGAGTTTGGTTCCTTCTGCAGAGCTGAAAGCTGCAGTGGGGTGGTGTTTGTAAGCGGAGGAGTGCACGGATGAGGCCTAGGTGTCCTGGTTCTAGGGATTGAGCCCAGGGCCTTGTGCATGCTAGTCACACGCTTTACCACTGAGCTACAGCCCCAGAACCTCTTCACAGTATATGGGAAACGTTGTGTATAAATCAATTGAAAACACGAGTCGCTTTTTAACTGAGAGCTTTCTTATTCACAGTTGAGCTCCAAACAGCAGCAAGAGTGGAGAAGACCTCTCTCAGAAGAGAAAGAACTCAGAAAAGGCACTCTCCCTTGTACTGTAAATCCAGCTGTTATAAAGAACTTCCTCTTTCCAGAATTACCTTTCTTTGTACACTTGTTTCATTTCATTGTTGTCACTTGCTATTTGTGATACTGGAGACTGAGCCCAGGGGCACTCTACTAGTGAGTTCCATTCGCAGCCCTTTTTATTTTTTGAGACGGGGCTTTGCTAAATTGCCCAGGCTGTCCTTGAACTTGCCATCCTCTTGCCTCAGCCTCCAGGGTAGCTGGGATTACAGGCATACACCCCCACGCCTGGCTTGTACATGTGTTTTGATTGCCCCTATAACAAACTCTCTTCTGCAAATTGGAAACAAGCAATGGTTTAAATACCACTACTGCTGCTCTGCCACCATGACTTTCAAAAGCATGCCCACAGAGCCACTCTGGTGGGCATGGCCAGCCGGCTGCAGGCAGTTTCAGGCCAGAAGCCAAACCCCAAGTAGCCTCTCATTGCCTTTTCCTCCCGGAATTTCCTGAAGTTCTGCTCATTGCACCCCAGAGGCTCAGCTCTTCCTGAATGTCTCATGAGCTCACACAGCAGCCCTGGGCATGCCATGGGTTTGGTAGAGAGGTGCAGCTGAACCAATGTGCCTGCTTTCGTGGCCAGGGGGATGCACCTGGCTGGCTTTCAAAGGAGTCATCCCATAGAGCATGGGTTCCTACCCTTCATAAGCCCTTCCCTAAAGGAGCGTGATTGTCAGCTGGTGATTCCCCTGCCTGCCGCTACCTCTGCAGTCAGAGGGGGAAAAAATATATCTAGGCCTGGAAAAGTGATTGCCATGGGCTAGAGACCAGCACCGAACAGCAGACACCCCAACATCCATCAAGAGCACATACTGACATTTATTGACTGTCTGTAGAGAGGCTTCATCAGGAGTTCTGGAGGATGCTGAGGATCAGCCCTCAAAGGAAGACCAGAAAATACCACATTATATTGCAGAACACACTTCAAACCCAAGTCCCTGTGCCAGGGAGTTGCCTGAACTGCACAACCAGATGAAGCAAAACACGGTCACATCAGCCAAGAGATAAACACATACCATAATCAAGGAAGGGTCCCTTGGTCCAGGGATTCTCAACTGTGAAAGTAAACTCCCTCCTGGGACATTTGCAAATTCAGCAAGCAGAGTTTGGGTTGCCTTCATTCCTGGGAGATGTTACTGGCCTTTAGAACAAAATCAAGGATGCTGAGCCTCCTGCAATGCAGAAGACCACCCACAGGCAAAGAACTGGCCTGCCCAAAATGCCAACGGTGTCATGGCTGAGAGAACTGTATACCTACCAGCCCTCAGCTTTGTCTCCTGTGAATAAATTTCCCCTTCTCATGAGATGACCTGCAGTTTGGGGGACTCAGTAGCATACGTGGGAGGGCACCGTGGGTTGGCAGGAGGAGCTGTGTGGTACAGTGGTTGTAAGTAAGGACTCTGGTTAGCTTCCAAGTTTAAAATCTCACCTGTGTGAAGAAGAAATAAGAATGGTCAAGAAATATAGGAAGAAATGTTCAGCATCTCTAGCAATTAGAGAAATGTAAATTAAAATTACCCTGAGATTCCATCTCACTCCAGTCAGATTGGCAATTATAAAGAATATAAATAACAATAAATCTTGGTGAGGATATAGGGAGAAAGGTACTCTTGTACATTGTTGGTGGAACTGCAAATCGGTGCAACCACTATGGAAAGCAGAATGGAGATTCCTTAGAAAACTTGGAATGGAATGGCCACTTGACCCAGTTGTCCCACTCCTCAGTCTGTACCCAAAGGACTTAAAAACAGTATACTACAGGAACACAGCCACATCCATGTTTATAGCAGCTCAACTCACAATAACCAAGCTATGGAAACAACATAGGAGTCCTTCAATGGATGAAGGGATAAAGAAAATGTGCCATATATACACAATGCAATATTACTCAGCCAGAAAGAAGAATGAAATTATGGCATTTGCCTGTAAATGGATGGATCTGGAGACTATCGTGCTAAGTGAAATAAGCCAATCCCCCCCCCCAGCAAAAAAAAAAGGCTGAATGTTCTCCCTGATTTGTAGATGCTAACACAAAACAGGGGAGGTAGGGAAAGGGAATAATAGAAATAGATTGGAATGGACAAGGGATAATGGAGGGAGGGGAGAGGGGAGGGGAATAGGAAGGACAGTAGAATTAGACTTTTTTTTGTATACACGACCAGGGTAACTCCACATTATATACAACCACAAGAGTGGGAACCTAATAGAACAAGTTATACTTTATGTATGTGTCTTCTGTTAAAATACATTCTACTGTCATGTATAATTAAAAATAAAAAAAAATTAAAGTGCCCACCTGTATGACAGTGGTCAATCACCCACCACTACACATGAATAATAATCTGTTCTTCCAGCATAGAGTTGCTACAAGGATTCAATGAAATTATGTATGCATAGTGAGACTTACAATTTGATAAATATTTGCTCAGGAATCTGGGTTGTTTTTTTTTTTTCAGTAGCAGATACAACACAGCAAAGTAAAGTGAAGACTAAGATTTAGAAAATTTGATCTTCAGGGTTGGGGGATGTAGCTTAATGATAGAGCACATGCTCTGTATGAGCCAGGCCTTGAGTTTAATAACCAGCACCAACAAAGAAAAAGAAAAAGAAAGACATTTGAGCTTTAAACCTCAGCTTTACCCATGAGATCATAGGCAAATCAGCTGACCTCTTTGAGCCCTGTCTTTTCACTCTTGAAAATGTTAACAATAACAATGAATCTTCTACCAAGTGATTATGAGGATTAACCAAAAGTAGGAAGTAAAAGAGATCTGACTGCTATGATGAGTGACAAGGCTCTAAAGTATTCGTCACATGTTCTGTCTAGGCAGAACCACCTGAAACAAGAATGTCACACCCATGTGTTTGTTTCTCCCTCACTTAGGATGACATCATTTCCTCTGTGATTAAAAGTAATCAATGTAATAACATATCAAAAGATGTTCAATTTCACTGATGATAATAGATGCACATTAAAATATCAAGGGACCATTTTTCACATAATATTGGCAAAGATTCAAAAGGCAGATGATGCTCAGTATTAGTGAAGGAAACGGGCTTCTTCATATATGCTGTGTGTGGAGATATTAATTGACACAATATTTCTAGAAGATAGTTTGGAAAGACATACCAAAAAGTGTGTGTGTGTGTGTGTGTGTGTGTGTGTAAAGAAAACAATTAGTGCTTACAAAAACACTATACAAAAATGTTCATTGAAGCATTCAATGGATAAAAATTAGAAATAGCCTAAATATTTTAATTACGTATTAGGTGAATAAACAAGCAACATCTATTCAGTGGAATATATATAATCATTACCAAATGTAAGCTAGAACTAGATATGGTCTTATAGAAGGATATTGTTGTTAAATTTTGAAAGATAAACAGTAAATTATTGGATAGTACAAAGGTATGATCTCATTATTGCAAAAAATAGTTTTTACAGATACTGTGTTAGTCAGCTTTCCATCACTATGATAAAATACCAGAGAAAAATATCATAAAGAAGGAAAGATCTATTTTGGCTCAATGATGTCAGAGGTTTTGTTTTATGATGGGTTGGCTTTATTGTTTTTCAGCCTGTGGTGAGGAACAACATAATGGTGGAAAGGCAAAACTGTTCAACTCAGGCAGGAAGACAAGAGGGTGGGCTGAGGTAAAAATATCCTCTTTAAGGACAGTCTCCAGTGACTTACTTCCTCCAACTAGGCCCCACCTCCTGAAGTTTCCAGTAGTGCCTCAGGCCAGCAACTGAGCCTTTAATTCAAGGCCATTGGGGGACATTTCAGATCCAAATCATAACAGATAGTTTTCAAAAGTCTGAAAGACTATACACCAGAATCTTCAGCCCCAGTGCTTACCTCCAGGGTGCAGATAGGGGATGGAAAGAAAAAAATACTTTAGGTTTATATTTAGAAGAACACCATAGTTAGAAGTTTAGCTGAATATCTACAGACCAACTGTTAAAATTCAGCCGAGAGTCTGGGGCAGTGAGGCACGCCTGTATTCCCATTGAATCAGGAGGCTGAGGCAGGAGTATTGCAAGTCCCAGGCCAGCTCCCGCAACCTAACAAGGTCCTAAGCAAATTTAAGGAGACCCTTTCTCAAAATAAAAATTAAAACAGCTGGGGATATAGCTCACTGGTAAAGTGTCTCTCGGCTCAATCCGCATACCAAAATATACGTTGTTTTTTTTTTTCAGCCAAAAAAAGACCAAAGCCTATGCATAATTTTACATAAAAATTTTATCATCATAATTTTGTATTAAAACCATAGTAAAATCTTTAAGGCTGACATGGGGTGCAGAAATAGTTTTTCTGGATTATCATTGTAGAAGGGTATTCTGTGGCCCCTCAACTGACCATTAGTGCTGCTGAGGTTGTCATTTCTAACCAAGGTAGGCAAAGAGCAAGATATTTGAAGAGAAGTCTCTCTTTTTCCCTATTTTTTCCCTTCGTTTTTATATTTTCTCTTATGTCTCAATTGCAGGTGATTTGAGCATGTTTCCCCTTTTTGAAATTTTAAGGTGGCAAAATGGAATTCCTGTCTTTTATTCCTGCTCCCAAGATGTGAAAGATTCTCAAAGGAGGCTTTTTCTTGAAAGATTCCTGGCCTAAAGAGAATTAAATATTTAAAGATTAAAAACACTTCTAGAAGGTTGCTTTCCTTAACGTCATGGTTGTTATTCTAACGAATAATAATTCTGTCAAAACGAGATTTAATAACATAATCTAATCTACTTTTTTATCTTGTTATATTTTAGGTTTTGTAATACACTGGGTTCCCAAACAGGATATAAGGATAGCATGTTTTCCTTAAAGTCGTGGAGCCAACGTACTCACCCACCATGCATATTAAAAGTCAACTTTTTCTTTATTTAACTATTTGAACGTCAGTAATAAGTTAGGGCCGTAATGTGAGCAACTTTCACACCTACAATTATCGCAGCACTTCCGTCTTGTAACAAATGCCCATTTTAACTTCTGTGGAGGGAATTTCAACCCACAAAGCACAAGAGAGACCCCTACTCCAAGTGCCAGCCAGAGCATTTGCCTCCATTTCAAAATGAATGTTCAGCTGTTGACAAATCTGAATGCTGTGCCTTCTTCAGATCCCAGCTGTCATTATGATGATTAGATCAAAGATCCTTGGTCACATACAAGTTCAGGGATGACAGCAGTGACGTTGCTGAAGTCGGCATTGACTATCCAGCCTTCCGAAGGCCACACCCAAAGCTGAAGCCGAATAGCAGGTCTGGCCAAAACCAAGGCCAGGTTGATCTTTGGTACATCTGTAACTCAGTCTTGTGTACATGATTTTTTTTCTTCATGAGAAGCATGTCTCTTTTATGATTTTAAACTGGTAATTCTATTAAAATCACACAGAATAAAGTTAGTACCTGTTGTGATCTGGATCTTCAGTGTCCTCCAAAGGTCGATGTGTCGGTCCCCAGATGAAGGCACTATTGAGAGGAGATGGAAAGTTCAGCAGGTGAGGCCTAGTTGGAGGAAGTTAGTTCACTGGGTGTGCCCCCAAGGGGATATTGAGACCTTGGCCCCCTCTAGTCTCTCTTTCTTCCTTTCCCAGCCATTGTGATGTGAGCAGCTTTGCTCCACTATATACTCCCTACCAAGATGTTCTGCATCACCTCAGGCCCAAAACACTAGGGCCAAGCAACCATGCACTGAAACCATGAGCCAAAATAAACCTTTCTTTCTTTTAAGTTGATTGAGGTATTTTATCCTAGCAACGGAAAGCTGACTAACACTGCACCCTACCCTAGGCAGGTAAGAAGGATCTAGGAATAAGGGATTGGACCTCTGTAGAGTTTCTGATCTTTTTGAATGGTGATTCTTGTTTGATTATTATATGAATGTGAGTTGAGCTGCTATAAACATAGATGTGGCTGTGTCCCAGAGCTTATGGTCCCAGAGATTAGCATGACTCACTCATAAGTTATTATGGAGTCAGCTAGCTCCATCATCAGTCTTCCCTCCCTCCAAATATGCCCGGGCATCTAACAAAGGCTGCTGTTTCCAGCACAGACCCAACATCCTCCAGATCCTGCAAAATATCCTATAATTTTTTTCACTTATAGAATAAAGACTAACTCCCTGGGGTGACCTTTAACATCTCTGATCCTCTACCCTATGTTTTCAGCCTCACCTCAAGCTATTCTTCCCTTACAAACCATGCTCCTGGCATCTCTTGATCATCCTGCCCTGTTTGCCTAACATACTCGTCTTGGTGAACTTGTACTTGTCCCTCAAGATACTGCCCATATTACTCCTTGGTGACTTCCTCTTCTACCAAGCTCCAGGAGGATTCAGCTCTCCTTTTCCAGTGTTGGGAGAGTGGCTCCCCCTTACCAACCTGCCAGTTCCTGAAAACAGGGACCACATCATTGTCATCTTCCCCAGCCCCCTGCACAGGTCTAGCAAAAATATTATTTCAGCAAATAGAAAGATCTTGGCAAATACTGAAAGAATGGATATATATAATTAGTCCCAAACTTTGGTGTGAATTTTATGCCTACTCCTTGATATTTATAGGAATGTTCCAAATAGGTTTCAAGGGAAGAGTTGTAAATCACCAGACAGTTAAATTTTAAACCTCATTCTCTAGAGACCTCAAGTTCTCTAGGACCGTATGGGGTTCCAGGAAGAGCAAGCTTCCTGTACCCGCCCACACGGTAGAGAGCGGATACTCTCTGCTCCTTCACTTAGTTTCTGAATGGTAGTGTGTGTGAGAGGAAAAAGTTTATGCTGCCAGGAAAAGTCTGGGGACCTTGGATGAGACCAAGAGACCATCTTATGGTGAGCAAGCTCAATCTCAGAAAGCCATCCCCAAAGCAAGAACATCACTGAAATAAAAAGTGTTGGCTTAAGAGTAGAACTGGAGCATCCTATGACACCACCCATGAGACCTTGGGCAAGCTTGTGCCTCAGTCTCCCCAGTAAAGAAAGGCCACAAATGACCACCCTCACCCTGTATGTGACTGGTAGGGGCAGGAATGGGGTGCTGGGGTTGATGTATGACAACCATAAAGTCTCAAAGTACATTAATCTTAATGCACAACAAGGGGATGCCCTGTGTCACTTCCAACCAAATCAAGATTTGGAACCTTCACTGAGATTCCATCTCACCCTAGTCAGAATGGCAATTATCAAGAATACAAGTAACAATAAATGTTGTCAAGGATGTGGGGGGAAAGGTACACTCATACATTGCTGGTTAGGACTGAAAATTGGTGCAACCACTCTAGAAAACAGTATGGAGATCCATCAGGAAACTTGGAATGGAACCACCCACCATCATTTGACCCTGTTTAGCCTACTCCTCAACATATACCCAAAGGACTTAAAAACAGTATACTACAGGAACACAGCCACATCCATGTTTATAGCAGCTCAACTCACAACAGCCAAGCTATAGAAACAACATAGGAGTCCTTCAATGGATGAAGGGATAAAGAAAATGTGCCATATATACACAATGCAATATTACTCAGCCAGAAAAAAGAATGAAATTATGGCATTTGCCTATAAATGGATGGAACTGGAAACTATCGTACTGTGAAAGAAGCCAATCCCCAAAACCCAAAAGCCAAATATTCTCTCTGATATGTGGATGCTGACACACAATAGGGGATGGGGAAAACAGAAGTTCATTGGATTAGAAAAAGGGGAACGAGAGGAAGGGAGCAGCAATGGGAATAGGAAAGACAGTAGAGTGGATCAGACATAAATTTCCTATTCATATATGAATACATGACTAGTGTAACTCCACAACATGTAAAACCACAAGAATAGGAAGTTATATGTCAAAATACACTCTACTGTCATGTATATCTAAAAAAAATTTTAAGAAAAAAATAAATAAACAAGAAGATTTGGAACCTTTCCCAGCACCCCACAGGACTCCTTCGGGTCCCTCCCACTGCCTCTATCAGCCACCAGGTGTCAAACATTCTTCTGACTTTTCCCCCACAGATTCCTTTTGCCTATTTTTAGACTTCATCTAAGTTAAGCAGGGTATGTTTTCTTTTGTATCTGGCTCCTTACATTGAACATAATAAGTAGAGTATCGTCCGTGCCGCTGTGTTTTATTTAGTTGTTGGGACAGCCAAATCAAACATCAGAGAAGACAACAATTGAGAAAGTACAAAATGTGAAATATTCCAGGTATAGAATTATCAGCCGAATCTCAGGCAGTTTGTCGACTATAAGCTCCTTGAGAGTAAAATCTATGCTTTGTTCATTTTTGTATTTCCTGCCCTTAAGCTTATGCCTAGCTCTTACTAGGGATTCAACACATTTTTAGTTGCACTGAAAATTATTATTATTCATTCATCTGGCAGGTGAACATAGAACATAGCGCCTCTTTACATCCACCTGTTTTTTTTGTTTTTGTTGTTTTGTTTTTGTTTTTTTAACCCACCTTAGTTTTTATTCCTGTAGCTTAATTGACCTCCCCCTCTCTCCCCAACCCAAACCTGTCCTGCTAAACTCTGCCCTTTGTCTTTCCTCTCTGGGCTTTACCCACATGGTCTGTCCCTGTTTTCAGCTCCATGGCTTCCACCTCCAGACACTGGAGTGAGTCACGGGGTGGAGAGAAGGTGCTGGAAAGGAACTGGGCTGAATGGCTCAAAAGCCTAGACAGAAAACCGTCAGGAGAGGATGGTTCCCAGGCAAGGCAAAGAGCTGGAAGCAGACATAAGTCAGGGGTCAGACAGGAGACAGAACTGTGCCCAGCAGGGACCCTGGCCTAGACTCCAGAGCAAGGAGCCCACGGGTCTCAGTCTAAAGCCCTTGACCTTCCCTCCTGGATGTGCACCATGGCCAAGTTATAGCTCACCCCAGCTGTCGGGGCACACTGTCACTCCAGCTGTTACTGAGCAATGGATTCCTGTTGCCAAGATATGGATTTGGTTTTAATAACAGTTAGTGCAAACACTGTAAATTTACTGCTGCGAGAGAGAGTTTTTGAAAACGTCCACTCTGGCTATAATTTTTCAGCCGCGCCAGCTGTTTGTGCTCAGCTCATACCTGACACGGTGCTTTGAAATAGCAATCACTGTATTTATAAGAAGGCAAGGACTCATAAATATGTCACAAGTGGAATATACAACGCCATATTTCACCATTTTCTATTTTAAAATTGTGAGTTATGGCTGCAGAAATGCACGCCCATTAAAGGTGATATGATGTATTTTCTGCCCTGTTCAGGAGTCCATCCATCATCGAGACAATAAAGAAAACCGCACTTACTTTTTTCCTGTCGTCTGTAATTTATGATCCCCAAAAAGCTGTAACCTTTTGGCAGGCTTTGCAGAAACCACTGCACTGTTAGCAACTAAATAACCTTTTATAAGGTTTTAAATGTGTTGCTACAGTCTCAATGCACTTGCTGTATTGATCCAGAAGATCTTGAGGGGGGGAAAGGCAGGGGGAGGAATGGAAGAAGAAGATCTATAACAAGATCGATAACGGCTTATAGATTGTTGAAAGATGCTTCTAATGATTTTTGCCAACCATCATCTTTCAGCATGCCACGCCCTATCTCTTAGGCTTAGGTCTTGGCTCAGAATTGATTGACCTTGCTTTCCAGCTGCCTCCCTCCCTCCCTCCCATCGAGCAGCCAGACTCGGGGAAAAGCAGAATGTATTGGCCACCACAGGCTATTTGCAGAAAGCTCAGAGAATCACAAAGCTACAAGGGTACATCCAAGACTATCTCAATGTACAGATGAGAAAACTGAGGCCCAGTAAGTGGCTGGTGACTTGCCCAAGGTCAGATGGCCATTTAGGAGCAGAGTAGGGACTCGGATACTCAGTTTTCAGTCCACCCTGTTTCCAACCCTACAACCCCACTTCTCAAGTTTGCCCTAGAGACAGAGGGTAAGGACAGGGCGGGAGAATACATTTCTGATGAGATTTGCAGACCTCATAAATCTACCTGGCAGTGTGGTCTAATAGAAAGATAGTGTGTCTGGGAATCAGAGAGAACCAGGCTGAATCTTGATTCCACTTCTCACTCCCTTGGGCAAGTAACTAACCTCTCTGGGTCTCTGCTTCTCCACTGTACGCCAATCATCTTAGCCAGTAGGGTGGTGGAGAAGATGAGATTTTTTTGTCTGGAAGACAGGGATCAAAGCCTTGGTCTGCATAGCACACATCACCAAGAAAAATAACTGGCTGTGGTTAGGCCCTATTCAGCCTCCTCCCATCCTTCAAATTTTCAGAGTTCTTCTTCCTCTCCCTTTGCTCTCCCTTGTCCTTCAGGACAACAGCCGTGGAAACTTTCGGGAAAGAGCCAGCTATGCAGGAAAGTAGGATGATCTTTCCAACCACAAAAATCTTTGGTGCAGAGATACTTCCTTGGTTATCACAAATGAAAGCAACTGCTGTGAATGTGACTATTTTCCCCTCTCTCTATGCATAAGCTGAGTCAAGCTCCCAGGGCAGAGAGACCAGGCCTGTACAGTTCTCTTAGGGGCATGTGTAATTTAACACCGTATCCTTAGCAGTGATAATTTGCAGGTTAATAAAAAGTTCTGGCAAAGCCACCAGACTATGGGCCATAGGGTGTGTCTCAGCATATCGCTGGTCAAGGGACTCTCTACAAGAAAGCCCTGAGCTTTCAAAGCAGAACTGGAGGTGGGAATTAAATATGAGGTGTCCCCCCAAAAGTTCTTGTTAACGCAGGAATATTCAGAGGTGGGATGGTTAGATTATGAGAGCTCTAACCTGATCAGTCCATCTTGTTTGAATGGACTGGGTGGTAACTGTAAGCAGGTAGGGTGTAGCTGGAAGAGTGGGTCACTGGGGAAATGCCCTGAAAGAGTGCATCTTCCTCGGACCCGTTCCCTCTTGCTCTCTGTTTCCTGACCCCACCATGAACTGAGAAGCTTTTCTCCACTGGGCCCTCTCCCCATGATATTCTGCCTCACTGTGGACCCAGAGCGGTGGAGTCTGCCATCTGTGGACTAAAACCTCTGAAACCATAAGCACCAAATAAACTTTTCTTCCTCTAAGTTTGTCAGGCAGGTACTCTGGTCATAGTAACACAAAGCTGACTGAAACAGTAGGGTTGTGGGGTCCTCAAATCACAGCCTACAGGACAAATCTGCCCATGGCCTGTGTTTGTTGACAGGTTTTATTAGAATACAGCCATGCCTATTCAATCATGTCTTGTATGCTTCCAGGGTACATCAGTGAAGTTCAGTAGTTCCAACAGTGAACATACAGGCAACCCAAGCCTAAAATACACATAGACTTGCCCTTTCCCAAAAATGTCGCAGACCCCTCATGTCATCCAACAGCAGAGCAGAGCCTTCAGAGTTGGAGACAGTCAATAATTCGAAAATTATGACATTTATTTTTTCCCAAGTGCTTTCATGAACAGGACCTGGGTAAATCCCCCAGCAATCCTATAAGATGGAGAGTCTTGCTATTCCTGTTTTAGAGAAGAGAATACTGAGAACCAGAGTAGCAAAATAACTTGCCTGAGGTCACACAGAGGGGGAGCTGGGAGACAAGTCCAGCTAGGTAACCCCAAATCCCAGGATTCCCCACTACTTCATCCTGAAATCAGGGAACCCCTTTTCCAGTGCTGCTACTCAGCAGCTAGTGGTCTTGGAAAAGTCACTTAGCTTACCTGGACCTTAGAGTCCTCATATCCAACCTAAGGAATCACTACTTGGGGAGTCACTAAAATGTTCATTTGAAAGATGCTAAGGAACTCTCCAAGCAACTCCACAAAGCAAGACCTAGGAAACATTTCCCGGGGCAAAACGCTGTTTCCCTCACCCAATGTGGCACCTGTCCCACCCACAGACAGGACACAGGAAAAGCTATTGAGGCACACCAGGGATGGGAAGGAGTCAGGGGACTAATCCTCCTGAAGCCCACCAAGAGCCTGGACCCCAAGAAGCTGCAGCAGGCCATGGAGACCTTACTAGGAGCCACAGAGAGGCTGCAGAGCACCCAGCAGACACCACTGGCTCCCTGTTCACGAGGCGTCCATAACAAGAACAATCTACAAGGCCAGAGAAGGTCCCACAGCCTCATCAGTGCTCGCACCTGGGGGCAGGTTAGGTAGGGACAGGTAATGACAAGGGTAAGAGCAGTCAGCCTTTGTCACATGTCCTGCCACCTCTCTGTGTCAAAGTCGCTGTCTCTCCTTTTCTTTTCCAGCACTCTCCCAGAGCACCACCACCCCCATCATTATTAACATTATAAATAAAAAGAGAGGCAAGTTATTAAATGTAAAATATGCAAAGTTCCTCCTAGAACTCGCCGGGCAGTTCATAAATGTGATGGCTTAATTTTGTTGCTGATCTCGGCAGCTGATGAAGCATCTCCAGCTCTTGGGCTAATTGAAGTTGTTAACAAAGTGGAGGAGAGAGATGATGATGGGCAGCTTCTCTCCTGCCTGCAGGGGATCAGAAGAGCGAGGCTGGACCAGGAGGGAGTCCACAGCCACCTGCACAGGGGCCTGGAAATTCTCTAACAGGGGACCATCACTGTACCTAGGCTAGCTCTGAACCTCCATCTCAGCCCACTTTAAGAGCCAATAGGGGTTCTTTTCTCTTCCCTAGGGCTATGATTTGGATAAGTGTCTTCCAAAAGCCCCATGTGTTAAACACTGAACAATTGGGAGATTGTGAAACCTTTAAGAGGTGAAACCTGGTAAGAGGAAGTTGGATCGTTAGAGGTATACCCTTAAAGGGGATATCAGAACCCTGGCCCATTCATGTCTCTCTCTTTGCTTCCCAGCCACCATGAGATAAATAGGAGTCCTCTACTCTGTCACCATGATATTTCCACCCCATCACAGGCCCAAAGCAACAGGACCAAGTGACCATGCAACACAACCTCCAAAATCATAAGCTAAAATAAACCTTTCTTTTTTTAAAAGCTGGTTGTCTCAGGTATTTTGTCACAGTAATGCAAAGCTAAGTAAGAGAGAAGAGATTTTTTTGGTTTTGGAGGGTTGATTGACCTCATTGGTTTGGGCCTGTGGTGAGGCAGCACAACCTGGCAAGAGTATGTGGCAGAGCAAACCACTCAGTTTATGGCCAGAAAGCAAAACAGAGAATGAGGATGGGCACATCCCAGGAACCTAAAGACCTCCCACTAGGCCCCGCCTCTAAAAGTTTCCATCAACTCCCAACAGCCAATCTGGGGATCAAGCCTTTAACACAGAAAACTGTCAGATTTTTCTATAAATATAATGACCAAACTATAGTGGTCACTATTGGCAACTTGAAAAGCCAGTGTTGGTCAATAAGCAATTAATAAGAACCTACTTAATTCCTAGCATTGTTAAGTGGTATGCAGGGATCAGGGAAATGGGGCACCAGATGTGGTATATAGGGAATAGGTGTAAGAGATGATTCTTACCCTCCAAGTCAGGATTAATACAAATGAAACCATTAAGAATCAGAAAGCAGTGATCTACAATAATTCCTAGTGTTTCTGAAGTGGACATTGAGAGCCCAGGAATCTACATTCTAGTTATGCTCTGCTGCCAACTCTGAGCAATTTGGGGGTCACTTAAATATGTTGGCTTTGGTGTCCTTGTTTTTGACATAAAAGGGTTATATTAGAAGTCCACAAAGATTATTTCTGGCTTTAAAAATATGATACTAAGCAAAATTAAAAGGCAAACCAGAAAATATATTTTTAATAAATGAATTGGAAGATGGATGTTCTTAATATATAAAAAGACATCTCAAAATCAATAGGAAAAAGATAACTTCCCCAGAAGGAAAAAAAATAGGTAAGGAATACAGGATTTTATACAAATATTTTTTCCACTAAATATTATTTTTAAAAATTAAAAAGTTTAAATTTAAAGCATTACAAATAGTCTTCATTTAATCATAGCAGACTTATATTACATAGTCATTGACAATTATTGTTCATAATATTTAATGATAGAAGAAGAAAGTGTTCATAATAAAAGAGGAAAAAGAATGAAAACTTTCATGATTCCAGTTTTATTTCATTTTTTTTCTTTTAAAAGGCAGTCGTAAAGAGATGATAAATAGGTATAAATTAACAAGACACAGAAAGATATACACTTAAGAACTAATAGTTGTTTCTCCTTTATAAGACTTTGAAGTTTCTCTGAATTTCTATAATGAGTACATTATTTTATAATTTAAGAAAAAATATATTTACTCTATGGTACAACAGAAAAGCAAACTCACAGTTTTACATTCAGCTCCATTAACAGTTCATTCTAGTATCAAAATGATAAAACCTTCATTAAAATAAATTTTCAAATGTGATTTAAGATGACCTCTATTTTTCTGAAGTTGTTTCTCTGTAACAGCGTCTATCTCACTTTGTTGTTGCTTAGCCTATCTATGTTCTCAACTCTACATAAAATTCCTGAAGGACAGGAATCTAGTCATATTCATTCACTGCACCAAGTACTAAAATAGATGCTCAATAAATGTTTGTTGATAAATGATAAGAATTGAGGAAGCATTGGTCTGAAAATCAGGAAAAGATAGTAGAAAATGAAGTGGACCTCGAAGGATTATTGACCTATTCAGTGAACCTGATTGGCCTGACCACTGAGCTGGACACTGAGGACCCTGAGCCCTGAGACACACAGCCTCACTGTGAGGAACTCACAACTGAAGGGTAGAGGCAGACACATTTATAAATGACAGAAGTAAAATAATATAGTAGTATTCTTTTATCTTAAGTTTCATTTTCCATGATTTCTGGTACCTGCAGTCAACTGCAGTGCAAAATATTAAATGGAAAAATCCAGAAAGAAACAATTCATAAGTTTCAAATTATATGTCATTCTGAGCAGAGTGATGGCATCTCACTCTGTCCTGCAAGTACATAAATTATCCTTCTTTCTGGTATATCCACACCGTATATGCTATCGAGCTATTAGTTCCTCAGTAGCGATCTTGGTTATCAGATCCACTGTTGCAGTACCACCATGCTTGAATATAGGGTTATATATTATATGAGGTTTCAGGCACCCACTAAGGGTCTTAGAATGTCTTCCCCATGAATAAGAGGAAGCAGAAAGAAGCTGTTCATCCTATCAGAAGACAGAAAGAGAAAAGGAAGAGAAGGGGCAAGGCCATAAGGACAGTGTCCAAGGGATAGTGGTCATAATCAAGGCTGAGATACCAAGCTGGGGTTGTGGCTCAGTGGTACAGCACTTGCCTACCATGCATGAGGTACTGGGTTTGATTCTCAGCACCACATAAAAATAAATAAATAAAATAAAAGTATGTGTCCATCTACAACTAAAAAATAATTTTTAATAAAGGCTGGGATACTGGAGAGAAAGAGGTAGATGTGAAAAATGACATCCTTGAGAATGCCTCAAAACTCCATATCATTTTCCATCAATCTCTTTCACACCAAGTTCACAGGAAGGAACGTTGAGGCGCTGGAAACATGTCCACCTTCTTAGGAGAGCTCACCCCCTGCACCAAGAGCCTGGGTTAGTGTCCAAGCAAGAGCATGGTAGGCTCCTCTTTTGTGGCTCAGTGGCTAAGGGGTGCTTAGCCACTGAGCCACATTCCCGATCCTTTTTTATTATTATTATTATTATTTAGCTCTTGCTAAGTTGCTTAGGGTCTCACTAAGTTGATAAGGCTGGCTTTGAACTTGCTATCCTCTTGCCTCATCCTCCAGAGTCACTGGGATTACAGGCTTGCGCACCATACTTGGTGATGATAGGCTCTTCTTATGATCATTGTCTTGATCCTTGAGATCATACTGGGCAGGAATCATGTGTCTGCCTCTATTTGGGAAATTATTTTAACCTTGAGAAGAGATGATCCTTAAACTAGGGATCAAATAACCATGCTGTCTGCATCACAAGGTCATCACCTCACAGTGATGAAGGCAGGTAGAAAGAGGAGTTTCTTTTCAGATTTGGCTCCCTGGCTTTAAAATGGAATTACCTTACCTGGTGAGCTGGTAGAACATCCACCAAGAAGTGCCCTGAAAGCACACACAGTCTCTTGAATACAGAAAACATCCAGGAAACAACGGATTCTACCTTAGAGTTATTGCTGGATCTGATCTGGAATGCATTATTTGAACACAGGCAAATGTAAATTAATGTATAGTCATCGAGTTGGGCTTCTCAGCAAGGTAACAAAATGTTGACGTCAGCCCGAAAGACAAATGAGGTTCTGCGTTATGTGGTGTGACTGGAGGTGTTGACATGCTGGCCCTCTGCCTTCCAACCTTCAGGAAAGAAAGCGCATGATTAGGAACAGAGCTCATGACTTCAACCACTTCCTAGAACTCCCCTGGACAGCAAAAAATCCTTGCTGAGCAGATCCATGGCGGAGCCTCCTCCTCTCTCCAGGAAACACGTGATGTGTTCAGTCATTTTCACACCATTACTGATTATCCTCGGTGTGTCTGACACCACAGTAGGTACTGAGGATAGCCGTTGATCTCCACACTGATCTAGCTACAAAATCTTCCCAGCATCTTGTCATCTCCAGCCACCTACCAACCAGGTTGTTCATACCATGTCCCCACCTTTCCTCACCTCTCAGTCATTCTGCTTTTTGCCTCAAGTTGCTGCTGCTATCCACACAGAAAACACCAGAAATCTCCTCATCGTCCAACCTAAGGATGGGACTCGGTGTCTCCGGTCACTTGTCTTCTCTTTTTTTGTGGTAACAGAGATTGAACCCAGGGGCACTTAACCACTGAACCACACCTCCAGCCCATTTCCCAGAGACGATACTTGCTCATTTGAGTTACTATATTTTTGTATTACTTCTCTTTTTCAGTCTTAATTTTTATATTTGTGCTGGAACAAATTACTGCCAATTAAGTGGCTTAACAGAAGTGTATCTCTGTTAAGATACACTTCTTATCTAAGTGTATCAGGACATCTCTGTGATGGACACAATACTTCTATTTTATATTTTATTTAGAGACTGGGTCTTGCTGGGTTACTTATGGCTAAGTTGCTGAGACTGGCTCTGAACTTGTGATCCTCCTGCCTCAGCCTCCTGAGCCACTGGGACTACAGGCATTGGCCACTGCTCCTGGCCCAATCTTTTTCTAATATTAACACTGTTAGCACATTGAGATATAGATAGATAGATAGATAGATAGATAGATAGATAGATATTCCACTGCTTATTAAAAGTGGAACAATTGTGGTCAGAGAGAGACTTAGCAGTGGAGGAAGAATCACAGAGATGCATTCCATCTGGCTTTGCAGAGAAGTAAGGGACCACTAACCAAGGAATGTGAGTGGCCTCTAGAAGCTGTAAAGGCAAGGGGATGGGTTTTCTCCCAGAGCCTCCAGAAGGAACACAGACAGCCCTGCTGACATCTTGATTTAGCCTTTTGACATCCATGTTGGGCCTCTGACCTGCAGAACCCTAAGAAGAGACACTTCTGTTAAGCCACTTAGTTGGTAGTAATTCGTTCCAACACAAATATAAAAATTAAGACCAAAAAAGAGAGTTAATATAAAAATATAGTGACTCAAATGAGCAAGTATCCAAAGACTATCAAAGAGGTGTGAAGAAGATGCCAGTAGCCCTTCAATGAAGGGAAGGGGAACACCTAATTGAGAAATTGCACCACACTTATGGGAAAGATGATGGCAGAGCTGATTTTGAAAAAAAAAATATAGGTATTAGGCACAAGGAAATGGGGACTCCAAGTGCTGTAGCTGGAGGGAGAAGCAAAGAGAAAAGAAAAGAAGACAAAGGTCCTGAGGTAGACCTGAGGAAGGTCCTGAGGGAGGTAGGCAGGTGGGTTTCTTGTCAGCAGGGAGGGCACAGAGGAGGTTTGGGACACCAGAAGACAGCCCATCCTTGAGCCCCAGGTCTGTAGACTCTGTCTGGATGAGAAGTACCCCATTTTTTAGGAAGGCTGGCACATTCCTAACCCTGACTTTTGTCCCACAAACCAGACTCTGATGTTGTCCTGACTCAAACAGTCATGCAATCACTGAGAACCCCCCTCCCAATACTGCCAGCCTCCAGATGGGTCAGAGGAGACAAAACTGGAAATGATCAGAGAACAAAACAAGACAATATACAGTAAAAGAGTGAATATAAAAATTACTGAGTGCCAAGTGTCTAGGTAATAAAAGCAACGGGAGGTGATGGGGAAAGACATCACTGTTGGCTGTTTATTTGGGGAAAATCTTATGGAGGAGGTAGGACTTTAGTAGTGCCCCAAGGAGAGAGAAGTCTTCTGGGAGAGGGGAAGGCAATTCAAGAAAGAGCACTACCATCCCCCAAGGCACAAAGGAGACAGTGACTGGGGACCACAGGCCCTTAGGGTGTGGGGAAAAGGGATATAGACTCCTTAGCCTGAAGGCACCTGCAACTGTACTCCTTGTTCAAAAGGCAGTTGATGTCATTCCTTGGGCTTCTCCCTGAAAAAAAAGGACATGAGGACACTTTCCAAGTCCTACTTTGAGCTCTCACTGTTGGCAGTTTCTAGAAGTTGGGAAAACCTGAGTTAGGAATGGTGTTCACCCTCCATGGTGTCCCCTGGGTGAACTAAGGGGCTGAAAGAGAATACCCCTGTGACCTAGTAGGCAGCTGCCTCTGAGGAGCTAACCTTCCTGGAGCACATCTCCCTGGTTCAGTGTCAGAAGCAGCAGAGGAAGGGGTCTTAACACGGGGCACACAGGCTGCCCTCCAGATTCTGGATGTGGAAATAGGGAACAAACCAGAGGACCATCCCACCTCTAGGAGGTTCCTTTGGTTCCAGTGTCCCAGATTACTTGGCAGACAATACTAAGGGAAACCCTAATGTGAAGAAAAAAGAAAATAATTGCCCCCCAAAATTGCCCAGAAGGTGAGTTAATGAGTGAACAAGGAGGCAAGTCCAGGCCTACACTATTTGACCTGGAGTAGGAAGAAGGTAGGTGACTCTCTGCCATGGTGGTCAGAGATTAGTCCACAGATGGAACGCTAGATGATGTCCATGTTGGTTGAGTTAGACCAAAGTGCTCATGATCTTGTTTATTTATTTTTGTTTGTTTGTTTGTTTTGGGTGGTGCTAGGGATTGAACCCAGGGCCTTGTACATGCTAGGCAAGGACTCTACCAACCCAGCTAAATCCCCAGCCCTGATTTTAAGTTTTTTTATTTTCTGTCTTGATGAAAATGTTTCCATTTCCTATTTGGTTTTTTGTTGTTGTTGTTGTTGTTGTTTACTTGGGGTTTTTGTTTGTTTGTTTGTTTTTGTATTTATACTGCCATGAGATAAATAGAACCATGACACAATTCACAATGCACACAATGATCATGTGCAGTTGACAAGGCATGTGTCCTGCTGTAGTCATTTTTTCCCCCTATCTGGGAAGAGGGAGAGGAGTTGGGTTTCTTCTCACCACAAGCTCAGCCCTTCAACATCCTGTATATGCCTCACTGGCTCTTCCACCCACCTCCCAGCCCCACCAAAGGGCAGTAAATGACAGAGGCTAAGCACCGGTCTCCTGTCAGCCCCTGTTGGTTCCCCGGAGGCAGGCACCATTAAGAGCTAAGACCAGCTGTACTCCAGGGCCCCCGCACACAGAAGGATGGACCCTCTGCCTTTACCACATGGATACATCCTCTCCCAAGCCTCCTAGAAAAGCTAAAACCCTGACCTCTGGGAAGAAGCCAGAGGACTACAAATAGAAAGACAAGCAGAGGAGTGAGGCAGGCTGAGGGGCGAAACGGAGGACCCAGCACATAATGTCGTGTTTTAAACCACATGCCTTTTCCCAGACTGGGTTATTAAATTAATTCAGAACTTATGCCCACACTTAAAAGATTTCTGTCATATTTTATGAACACGATGATCTCAGAGTAATTTGCACTGGAAATGTGTCATATTAAATCAGGGGCACTAATAAACTTTATTACTTAAACTCCACATGGATCAGACATGGTAGATAAACCATCTTACTTTTGCACTTATATTCATGCCATTGAAATATGGCTCCTCCTATGGGAAAATATAAATAAACTTGATAACATTCCCTCTGCCCCACCGTAAATGTACCCATCTGGGCTAGAGGCATCACCGGCCTGTCTGGCTCTCCCACGTGGAAGCTTGATGAGAGGGTGGCGGGCACTGACCCAGGCAGAGATATTTCTTTGGGACTTTAAAATACTCTGACCTCCATGGCTTTATCACTTTCCAGTCACACAGGCAAGGCCTTTAAGCTGGACAGTGTGTAACTGCTAAGAACTGTTTTACAGGTACAAGTGTGGTATAAAAAGTACTGGATGATGAGTTACGAGACCCAGGTTCTCCTGGTTCTGCTACCAGCTGGCTCTGTGATCTGAGCACAAATCAGACAAGACTGCGTAATAGGAAAAGCATAGGCATTGGGATCAGAAAGCTTCATTTCCATCGAACAGATGTTTTTTGAAAGCCTAGCATGATCCAGGCCCTTGGCAAGGCCCTAGAGACGCAAGAATGAATAAGAATTCAATTAGAATCCCAACAAGGTTATTTGGGAAACTAAGTTAAATTATTATAAAATATGTATAGATACATACCATTTTGCAGAGCGGAAATACTTCTGTGATATTTTTTTTAAAAATTCATATTAAAATTTTCTGAGAATAGCCAAGAAAAATTAAGAATAGTGTGGAAGGATTTGCCTCATCAGATATTAAGCACAAATCCTATGGCATTGGCAAGCTTATGGGCTCATAGGCAAACTTTCAGCCAACAACCCTGTGGATGTGGGAACTGGGGTGGGAAAAAAAGGGAAATGATTGGAAATCTGTGTCTGGAGGCTGTGGACTTCCCCGGAGCTCTCACCAAAGTAAGTAGCCACTTATCTTCCTATTCCTACCTCTGAGGACACTGGAAGTCTCTTCTTGGGGGGAAAAAATAGACCAAAAAGGTTATGTATTCAAGAAAATGGGTTCATCAGAGGATAGGAATGAGGCAAAGGATAAAGGTTAGGAATTCAGTGAAATCCCACACTCTCTGAGTGAAAAGACTCCAGGTGCTTTTCAGCTATATTTTCAGAATGTAGCCGCTGAGGACACCTTCATACACATCACCATCTCAGGTCAGGTGGAGGTGGTAGACACATCTCAGGTCAGGAGAAAAGACTCCCATGTCCTGACACTAGAGAACTGCAATGACAACCTGATGTCCCCCAGTGAGGCCCCTTCCCCTCCCCCACACTCTCCATTTAAGCAAAGGCAGAGAACCCAGGTTCAGCAGAACCTTGAGGAAATCCTTCTCACAGAAGATACAATCCAAAAACAAACTTGAGGAAAAGGACCTGGAAGAAAAAATAGACCAGGCAACCTATCCTCATAGAGAAAAGATGATTTCTCACCCCTAAAGCAAAAGTTATATGTCATTAAAAAGACACAACTTGAAAATAAGAGACAGAACTTAGAAGTTAAAACTGATAGCCAAAATAATGTAATTAAAAGGAAATAAAATGGAAAGTTAGGGAAATCTTCCATAAATTAGAAATAAATGACAATGAAACAGAAAATAGATGTAGAAAATATCTAAACAAGAATTTCATAGGGATAAAATAGAAGCAGTAAGAAGGAAAATGTTGATGGAAAAATTAAATAAAACTTCCCAGAATTAGCCAGGTGCAACGGTACATACCTGTAATCCCAGTGGCTCAGGAAGCCAAGGCAGGAGGATCACAAGTTCAAAGCTAGTGGCAACAACTTAGCGAGGCCCTAAGCAACTCAGCCAGACCCTGTCTCTAAATAAAATATAAAAAGGGGGTCCTCCACTGGGGATGTGGCTCAGTGGTTAAACACCCGTTGGTTCAATCCCCAGTACAAAAAAAAAAAAAATCCCAGAATTAAAAGATATGAGGTTACTCCAAGTGACTAGCATAGTATAAAGAAAGGCCCATGGGCTGGGGATGTGGCTCAAGCGGTAGCACGCTCGCCTGGCACGCGTGCGGCCCGGGTTCGATCCTCAGCACCACATACAAAACGAAGATGTTGTATCCGCCGATAACTAAAAAATAAATATTAAAATTAAAAAAAAAAAAAAGAAAGGCCCATGCCTGCCGTGGCAGCACACATCTACAATCCCTGCTATTCAGGCAGGAGGATCCCAGATTCAAAGCCAGCATAAGAAATTTGGTAAGACCCTCTCTCAAATCTTTACAAAGGGTTTAAGGGGTTGGGGGTATAGCTCGATAATAGAGCATTTGCCTAATATGTGCAAGACCCTGGGTTTAATCCCCAGTATCATCCCCCAAAAATTAAACATAGAATCACCATATGATCCAGCAATTCCAATTCTAGATACTTACCAAAAATAAGTGAAAGCAAAGAAACAAGTATCTATATTCTCATGCTCATAGCAACATTTTTCATTATAGGTGAAAGGTAGAAGCAACCCAAGTGTCAACTGATGGACAAAATGTGATATATCCATACAATGGAATACTATTTCACAATAAAAAGGTGCAAAGTATCATTGCATGTAACAATTGGATGAATCACAAAAAATTATACTAAATGAAAGAAGGCAGGAATAAAAGAGTAAACGATATGTGATTCCATTTATATAATATTTCTAAAGAGGGCAAATCAATAGAGACAGAAAGCAGATCAGTGGTTGCCTGAGACTGGGGAGTGAGAGTGGAGACTATTAATGGGCACTGGGAGCCTTTTGGGATGATGGAAATATTCGAAAACAATTGTAATGATCATTGCGCAACTGTATACATTTACTAAATTCATCAAACTGCGCATTTAATGTGGGCGAATTTTATAGTACATAAACTATACCTCAGTAAAGTTGTCTTTTTCTTTTTTAAGAAAAGAAGTTAAATTGATTGTTCTCTCCAATACTTACTGTATTACCCAAGAGCTTTGTTCTGAAATCCTGAAAGTGAACAGGAAGGCTTTGCAGGCCAAATGAAAATTATCAGATTGTCCACTGAAGTGCTTTACGACACCAAGAAGAAAGGACCACAGGCTTTGGGAGCTGATCAAGAAGAGGCAGAGCCAGGGTGGAAACAGGGTCCCTCCTCCTGCCATGGGAAAGTGATGCATCAACATTTGGCCCTGTGCATTTCACAGGTGCTGATTCTCAGCCTCTCCTTGGGATATCACAACACTAGTGCACAGTGGAGTCTGCCTGGGGAGAGGGACAGTGTTTCTCCTCATTGTCCCACTACCAATCTGCAACCTGCAGAAAGAAAGAAGGAGTCATTAGCATCAAGTAGCTAAAATGGGGGGGGGGGGGG
>NW_026000223.1:7213842-7225390 GCF_001458135.2 Marmota marmota marmota
GGGGGGGGGGGGGGGGGGCGGCACACACACACACACAATCAAATCATGTACAGGCCCAGGAGATACACAAAATATAAAGTCCCATCACAATTCTATTGCACATTTTTAATTATAGGGAAAAGATAAGATGCTATTCTTGGTTGGTTGTTAGTTTTTAAACTAGGAAATGAATGTTACTTAAAAGACAAAAATCTTGCATGTTTTACATGGGTTAGCCCACATGCAAATTGGCAGACAGACTACGTACAAGTAAAGAGAAATGCTTAAGCCAAGCTTTTGTGTAATGCAATTGATTTTAATATAAGATTTTAAAAAGGATAAAGGCAATCTCAAATGTTAGTCAAATTTTATAGTTATTGAAAGAACCATTTGAAAACAGGGAAACAATTTTAAAACACTTTCATTGGGTTAAAAGAAGAAAAAGTTTTGACTACCTTAGAAATCATTTGTGCCTGGACAACAACCAGAGAGGATGATGGTTCAGCATCACTGTTTAGGATGCAAGAAGATGAGGAAGCCTGAGACCAAGGAAGCAAACTCCTCTGGGCAAATGAAAATCCTAAATAACATAGGTCCCCAAAGATCATTCTTTTGCTCATATTTCCTGAGTGGCCAGTTCCATATCAGATTAGCCAAATGTTTACAAAATTTCCACTTTCCCTTTATGCCTTACAGACAAAACAAAGAGTATAGTTAGTTTGTATGGGAAAAGTTCATTGAAGTAGAATGTAATGTGAAGTCAAATGCCATTTACAGGTTATTGATCTATGTGTGTGCCAGTTTATGTGTTTAAAACATGGAGGAGAATTCCCACCTTGTAATATTCTCTTGAGAATTAAATAGTATAATTGCTGACAACATACTTGTCTTAAAGAGGACATCCAGTGAATGGTATGTCTTTTCCCTTCCATTCTACATCTCACCTATTGTTCACCACCCTGCTCATGCTCTCTCTCTCTCTCTCTCTCACACACACACACACACACACACCACTTCACAAATCTTACTTTGAGAAGTTGCACTGATATAACCCATGTAAAAAGTAAAGGGGACAATTTTCAAAAAGATAAAGGCCCATGCCAGGCTCAGTGGCACACGTCTGTAATCTCAGTGGCTCGGGAGGCTGAGACAGGAGGATCTCGAGTTCTCAAAGCCAGCCTTAGCAAGGAGTCACTGAGCAACTCAGTGAGACCCTGTCTCTAAATAAAATACAAAATAGGACTGAGGATGTGGCTCACTGGTTAAGTGCCCTGAGTTCAATACCTGGTACAAAAAAAAAAAAAAAGATAAAGGCCCAATTTTGCTCAAGAAGACTATAAAGGGAGGGAGCCAGGCACAATGGTGCATGCCTGTAATCCCAGTGGCTCAGGAGGCTGAGGCAGGAGGATTGAGAGTTCTAAGCCACCCTCAGCAAACCAAGGCACTAAGAAATTCGGTGAGACCCTGTCTCTAAATAAAATATAAAATAGGGCTGGAGATGTGGCTCAGATGTCAAGTGCCCCTGAGCTCAATCCCCAGTACCAAAAAAAAGACTATAAAAGCATTTCTACTCCCAGGAAGAAAGAGCTAGTTACAAAGCAGCAATAAGACACCTATTCACCCTGCTCTCCCCGATGTTCTGGCAGGAATACAATCTGAGAAGGCCAGAGTGCTTAGATCTGGCTAGGAATCTCCTGAGTGAAAGGCAGAGCCTGGTGAACTTGGCCGATGATGAGGTCAAGGTTGCATATTCAAGCCCCATAAGGAGATTCATCCTGACAACAACATTTCCCCTGGTGTTAGCTCATTCATGGATATTTCCCACTGGATGAGAGAACTTTTTTATAGTCTGGGGAGAGTAAAAACTAAATATAACCTGTCTTTATTATAAAAATAATACTAATAAAATTTAAAAGATTAGTCTTATTGAGAGTGGGACCAGATGTCCTTTTCAAATATCAATACTTGAGAGGGATTGCAAAGAAGTAGGACTCTGGAGTATCGAGGAAAATTACATGACAGGAAAAACATTCAGTTGCTATAACAAAATTCAGAGTAATGGTGGATTCAACATGAGAGTTTATTTCTCTCTCACATAAGACTTCCAGTATAAATAATCCAGAGCAATAGGGCAGCTCCACAATATCAAGAACCCAGGATCCAGACAGCCTGAACATTGGTTTCCACACTGCAAGGTAGCTGCTGTATCTCCACGATTATATATACATACCAGCAGAAGCAAGGAGGAGGGAGCCAAGGAAAGGCACCACCCTTTCCTTCTGATCAAAGGCACAAGAAAGTTGCACACATACCACTATTAACATAGCCAAGATGTCAAATCAACACAGTGTCCATCAATGGATAAATGGACAAATTGTATGTAACATCAATATCTACATATGATGGAATTTGTTCTGCCATTAAAAAAGAATTATATCCTGTCACTTGCAACAAAGTGGATGGAATTATAGAATATTATGTTAAGCGAAATAAGTCAGGCACAGAAAGACAAAATACTGCATGATCTCATATGTGAAAGCTAAAAATGTTGATCTTATAGAAGCAAAGAGTAGAATAGTGATCACTAAGGGTGGGAAGTATGGGAGGGAGGATGAATACAAGGAAGCTAGATAATTCATACTAAAATGCAGTTAGGTAAGAAAAATAAGTTAGGCGATATATAGCACCAAGGGATGACTATAATTCAGAACAGTTTGTTATATATTTTATGAAGAAAGGAGTATGGAGATTCCTAACACAAGGAAATAATAAACATTTGAGAGGGCAATGTTAATTACCCTAATTTGATCATTACATGTTGTATATATGCAACAAATCATTACACTGTATCCCATAAATATGTACAATTATGTGTCAATATTTTTAAGTATTATGTGAGAAGACGAAGTTGCACACATTCCTTGGGCTCACACCCAGTGACTAGAACAAATAACAAGGAACTTTGACACATAGCTGCAAGGGAAGCTGGGAAATGTAGTCCTTACTTTGGGTGGCTTTGTGCCTAGCACAATTTAGATGATGTGGTTTCCTCGGGCTGCCATGACAAAGTACCACAAACTGAGTAGCTTAAAACAACACAGGTTTATTCTCTCACAGTTCAAAATGCCAGAAGTCTGAAATTGGGTGTTGGCAGGGTCAGTTCCTTTTGAAGACTCTGAGGGAGAAACTCTTTCATGATGCTTTCCCAGTTTCCCATGGCTGCTGGTAATCCTAGGCACTCCTTGGATAATGGCTCATGGCTGCATAAATATCTGCCTCGGTTATCACCTGGCCTCTGTGTGTCCACATCCAAATCTTCTTTTCCTTTCTCTTTTAAAGGCAACAGCCATTGGATTTAGCCACCCCTTTCCAGCCCAATACAGTATGATCTGCATACTCCAAATAGGGCCATATTCACAGGTACCAGGAGTTAGGACTTGACCCTATCTTGTGGGGAGACAATTCAACCCACCCAAAGGGGGTCATTTGCTAAAGAAAGAAGAGGAGGATGGATATTGAAGAACGCCCCACCACAGGACACCAAGAAACTGCATCAGAAAACATCTCATGCCAAAACTCACACCCCTGTTCCAGGTTCCTGTAAGTGAACTTGGCCCACACCCCTCCTCCTCAGAACCTTCATGACGAGTCCTCCAGATTCATATGTTCTGCTCCTGTGGATCCACATCTTGAAATGTCCTCCTATGCTCACCTCCTTAGCCAAGCCCTAATGGCTTCAGAGGATGGCTACTCCCAAGACTTCTCTCTCTGCTCCAGCCCACAGCCACTAACAGCTGCCACCTTGAGGAGAAGAGCCACATTCTGACTTTTTTGGAAACCGAGGCACTTGCCTCCATGGGCCCTTTTCTCTAAACAAAAAAAAGAAACAAAGAAAGAATTACAATTATTTAAAATCTTAGTTAAAAGCTTATATTAAAAAGTACATTTTGTCATTTGTACTTAAAATTCATACAAAATATTTTTTAAAGTACATTTTGTGACTGTATTTGTTCAAAGATAAATTTACTCATTTTTATATGAAAATATCTTCTTCTACCTAAATGATTTTTTTCTTCATCATTAAAAAAAAAATTAAAAGGTTCTATGGGTCCTTTAAAATGTTGTGGACACTAGGTGTTGTCCTACCTGTTTCCCAGAATATTGAGAGGATGCAGAAAGCAACCCACAGAAAGAGTACCAGGCCACTAACACCCCAGACTTCTGAACAGAGAACAGGGAGTGCTAAGTGTCACCTCTCCCCTCCCCCACAGCAGGTGCTCTCCTGATGTGCTCTCACATTCTCTTTAAAGTTGTTGAATGGAAAAGTGAAGATTATATCTCTTGGAAATTTCCTTTCCTCTCTTTTCAATTTGTGCTGTTGGTTGAAAAAAATGTTGGAAATTTAGTGCTCCTATTTTTATTGTGAAAAAAAAAAACAGGAAAAATTAAATGCTAAAACCTTTAGAGAGATAATGAATGAGACTTTTTTTAATAAATATTTTTTAAATTGTAAAAAAAAAAACTACTTTGCCTATGATTAGTGGTACTTGTAATTTTTATACAAATTTATTTTCCTTTTACTAATATATTTTAACATTGAAGATGCAACTGACCTACATTCAATACTTACTTAGTTATATTTATTAAGATGAAAAGCTTTAGTAATATTTGTCTAAATAAGATGTTTTACCACTGAAAATGGAAATGTCTTTAGTTTTAATATAAAATATGCTTGAATTTAAAAAAAAGAATGTGCAACAAGGCACCAAACTACCATGGTTAAGTTGAAAGTGACAGCCTCCTCTCAGAGCTGCAAAATTAACATCCCTTGCCCCAACTATGTTTGCACCATTCTTGGGACCCACAACATAGCTTGAAAAGAACGGCTGCTCATGTGACATGGCGGATGCAAAGCCTTTATCAAAGGGTGACAGAAAGGTCCCATTCTTCAACACATCGACTATTCAATCCTTCCTCACATGTCTAACTACTCTCAAAATACATCTCATCCCAAACTAGCCATCTTTATTTTATTACCCATATGGATGTCAAGCCTATGATTTCCTGATGCATTTCATTTCAACTCATAAACAGATTTGTAAGGCTTGTTTGCTAGGACAACCAAGTCATCCCGATTGACCCAGAACTTTTCTGATTTGGGCACTGAAATTCTTGCACTTGTCAAGTCTCAGGCAAACCAGGCCAATTGATCAACCTATAAGTTTAGATATCTTCATCATCCTCTAATGAACTTTATGTATTTAGACCAACAAGATGAAAAGTCACTGAGGACATTTGTTTTTTCCAAAAACATATCCCTCACCAGTGGAAAATTTTTTAAAGTAGCAATTATAGCTCTGGGAAGTTCAACTAGGGTTTAATACTACAGGTCAGCAATATGAATATGGCACTAAAAGTGGCCATACCAAGTCCTCTGGCTCCTATAGCAACTCCAGTATGAAAAGGAATAGCTGTGAGTCATTTGGATACATGACCTTCAAAGGTTCATGTGGTGAAGGCTTAGTCCCCAGTTGGCATTACTGGGAGGTGGTAGACTAGAGGTGAAGCCTAGTGGAGGTCTGTAGGTCATTGGAGGAATGCCCTTGAAGCGGACTGTACAACCCGGTCTCTTCCTTTCTCTCTTTACTTCCTGGCAAAGGGAGTGGATCTGTTTTACCATTTGCCTCCCCCATGACGGGCTGCCTCTCCACAGGCCCAAAGCAACAGGGTCAATCAATCATGGACTGAAACCTCTGAAACCATGAACCAAAATAAACCTTTTCTCTTTATAAATGATTATTTCAGGTATTTGTTATGGTGACAGAAAGCTGACTAACACAGTCCATTGTGTTCTGGACTCACTGGAATGGTCTCTTTCATAAATATTTTAGATGAGTTATGAAAGGAGAAAAAGGAATCACACAATGATTCTCTAACCACAGTGCACTTAAGAATAACCTGAGGGACTTGTTCAAAAGGAGATGCACTTCTGAGCCTCGGGAAGGTTGGCTTGGAGGAGTCCAAGAAGCATTCCTGTTCACAGGTGCTCAGAGTGGATCTTGATGCATGTAAAACATACTTTTCAAAACTCTGGATGGGGGTGGGGGGCTGTGAACATTGCTTCATCTCTCATAGTAAGTAAAGCAGAACCAGACCATACCAGGAAGGAAGAAGAAACAGAGTACAGTAAAGAGGAAGACACTGAGTGTTGGGACTTGTTATCTAAAAAAGCACTCTTGTAAGTCTTGACATTGCTGGACTATCTAAAACAAAGCATATCTGGGTTAACCAAGGCAGCCGTGCTTTGTCTACACACACATACATGCTGTGTGGTATGTAGATCTACGCAACTATTATATATACAGAGATGATGGCAAAAATGAGATAGCAGCCATCAAAGTGATTCGTATGTAACAGGCACTCATAAGTGTTTATTTATATATATGCCATTGGAGTGTGTCTAATATATGTATATAAACAAATCAGTAGTCTCATTTTGGCTATTCTAAATCTGAGATGGCCAGAAGATAGCCAAATAGAGATGACAAATGGGAAGTTGGATATAGGAGTCCATATTCTTGAAGTTAAGTTAGGACTAAAGATATAGATTTAGGGAACTATCTGCATATGGCCCCAGAGGATCAATAAAACATAAGCCACAGGGGTGAGGGGCTAACGCCAAATCAAGGTCATATGCCCCATGGCTTTGCCAGCAAACTAGCTTCCCTACCTGCAACCAGAAATTGGAGAGTTAGCTGATCTATAAATAAAAATTAGAATGACTTTGTTCATCAGCTCAGAATACAGCTTCAAGGTCATGTGTGGAAGTCCCTCACCTCTCAAGGTAAAATCCCTAATTCAAGTTCACTCAATACAGAAATCCAGAGACCACAAATGGTAGCAAGCATAGGATTGTCCCCAGAGACAGGCTTTCAAAACCCAAAACATAAACAGGAAAACAAAAAAATTCCCACATACAGCATCCCCAAGGGAAGACATACTCAGGAGGCCCAGACCACAAAATATGAGGAAGTCCAAAAGCAGCCAGGCAATTTACAAACCCACCACCACCTCTCCCATAAAAAAAAAAAAAGGAAGATATCACATGTCACATGTGTGGAGGTAGAGATAACGGAACACTCTGAATGGGACTTTGAGATCAGTGCAGTTGGCAACAGAAAATCATTCAGTGATTTTGAAAAAAGGCAGAACATACGAAATGGGTGTTTTAGGATGATTTGAGTGGCAGTGAAACACATAAAAACAGGGAGAAGGCTGAGAGTAGGGGCAACAAGACCAGCCCAGAGGCTTCACACTCTCCATATGGGTAGTGTCCCCCAGCTTCTGAACCCTCATAAAATTTAACTGGCACATCTCCTATGCCCTTATGATCTCAACACTTTATTCCTTGTTTTATAGTTACTTTCACATATCTAAACCATATAAAGGAACTTGTAGAACTCAAGGCCCCTTGTAGGGGTTGTGTGTGCACACCCACATGCATGCACATATGTGGATATACATATATATGCATATTCTCATATATATATATATACTTTATATCATGTAAGCTTTCTGTATTCTCCATGGAACCTAACACAGTACAATGGGCACATGGAAGGTGTTCCATAAATCTCTAACAAATTAAGTAATCAACCAATGAATAAGAACCATGTCAAGATGCTGATTGATTAGAACCTTGCGCTGTGAAGCTCTCACTTGCCCTGGAACACAAAACCAAGTTGATGGTACATCATTAGTTCATCTCCCCAGGACCTGAGAAGCTCCCTAAACTGGTTCTCTTCTTACCCTATGTGCACATCATCTGTCAGTGCTTTTAAAAGTCAACCAAATTTAGTGACAGCTTCAAGCCCTGTAGCACTGATGGAAATCCTTTGCTACATATGGATTTCCCTGGTGCATACTGCTGTATTACCTGTCTTCCTCTGCACATTGATTGTCAGTCTATGGGTGTTTGACTATATGTTACAGTAAGCCTTGCCCTAATCTGACTACCATACTTCTAATTAGGAAGAACCTTTTCCCCCTCCCTCTTTGAGGATGAGGCCCTAAGCTAAGGCCTGAGCCTTGGAAGACAGAAATACCTTAATAACTTGCATAGAAACAAAAATTTGCCATACTGAATAGCAGAACAGCAAAAATTCAGGCCCTCTTGAGAGACCCAAAGCCATATTTATCTCCAGAGTTCTCCTACATGATGATGTTAACAATTGCAATATTGGTGGCAATGAAACAAAGATGTCTTTTATTGAATATCTAATATTACCAGGCTTTATCCAAGGCAGCTTTAGTACAATTTGGCATATAATCTTTTCAAGAATCCAGTAAGCAAGGTTCTAGCATGACCATTTTTCAGATGAGAAAACTGAAGATGAAAGATATTAAATAAGTTATCCACTGTAAGCCTTTTAAATATCAAGGTCACAACTCAGACCCAGGTCAATTTAAATACTTTCTACCTCCCCATACCATTTCCATTGCAGATACCCATGCTCCAACAAAACAGCCAGTAGCACTCAGCCACTTTGAATAATTGTCTCAAGGATTTCAGATGATGTACATGAGTTTTGGAGCTGGAATTTTTTCCCAGAAGATCATAAGCACACACAGGCACCCGCTTCCTGTGTTTTGATTCCAATCTCATCTGTGGCTTCAAGGGAAAGACTAAATAAATCCAATTTTATCATGTTGCTTCCATCTCACTCTACAAAGAATGAGCCGATCCTGCCCAGCTCCTGATTTTTGTGTCCACATAGTCAAAGCAACTGCAAATAAATGGCACTGAAATATTAATGGGCTTCCTTGGGAATATAGAGTTAGGTCATAATAGAGAAATAGTATTCATAGCACATTCTAGAACCAACTGAAATGGTTCATCACCAGTGAGGTCAAACACATTGTACTAGCTTGCTCTGTGAGCTCAAAATAAATACAGAATTAATTATTTGAAATGCTTTCAAGAAACTTAAGATGAATGGCTTTTTTAAAAAATGATACTAACAAACAGAATGACCTAAACAAGACAATGGAAGACATTTTGTGGTCCGTTCACACTGTGGAATATATTAAAGTAGTAAAAATAGATAGATTATGACTACTTGTAACAATGTGAGCGAAGCTTAGAAACATAATGTTGGGTGAAAAAGCAAATCCCAGAAATCAACCAACTATATGTAGCTAATTCTAAAACATGCTCAAAAATTCTTTGACACCCAACCCTTCCAAAGGTGGAGACTAATTTCCCTCTTCTTGAATGAGAGCCAGATTTAGTGATTCATTTCCAATGACTTTTGACAAAAAAAAATATGGTATGTCAATTCAAGAATAAGTGGGAAAAAAAAAGAACAGAACCACTTTTGCCTTATTCTTGTGACCTTTATTTTGGAAAGCCAATCACCAGTCTTAAGGACGTTCAAGAGCCTATGAAGAGGCCCAAGTGGAGAGGAACTTAACTTTCCTGCCCATATCCAGCAAGAACTTGCCAGCCATGTGCATGAGCCACCTTTGAAGAAGATCTTCAGTCCCCAGTCAATCCTTCAGATGACCTACTGATATCCTGACTTCGACCTCATAAAAGATCCCAAGCCAAAACCATATAGTTAAACCACTTGCAGATTCACGACTCACCAAAACTTGAGACATCATAAATATTTATCGTCTTAAGACACCAAGTTTGGTAATTTGTTGTACAGTTATACAAAAGTAATACAACAATATGATACCAAAATTTTTTATAAATCTCAAAAGCAAAAAGTTGTTTATACAAACTTATACAGATTATAAACTTTTTTTTTTTTTTTTTTTGCAGAGTTACAGGCATGAGTTTATTAGGAGGGATAGAAAAGGGAAAGAGGGTACACTCTCAAGGGAAAGAGAGGGTCCTCTCAGTAAGGAGAGGGACACACATCCCTCATATTTTCCAGTTCCATTGAGAGTCCCAGGGAAGTTTCCAGAGTCCTGCCTAATCCACCTTCTGACTTTTGACTGACAGAATAGGAACTACAAGAACCGCCTCCAAGAGAGAATGGTATAAAACTGTTTTTTGTTTTTGTTTTTGTTTTTGTTTTTTGTTGTTGTTGTTGTTGCTTTTATGGTGGTAGAGTTCAAATCCAGAGCCTGATACATGCTAAGTAGACATTCTACCACTGTGCTACACCCCGAGACAATAAAACTGCTTTTTAAGTAAAGGAATATCAGGCAAACTCTTAATATTGACACAGAGTTATACTGATAATGAATACAATGCTTAGATTAAATGCATGAAACAACTGTGTAAAAGTATCTGAAAGAAACCACATTTGGCAGGAATGGTGGGACCAAGAGCACATAGGAAAGGGAAGTGAGATGAGATAAGCCATACCTTTGGCTCTGGTTTTTCCTTTAAGTCATGGTCATGACATGATGTGGGGCAATGGAGTCTGAAGGCAAGGCAGCAGAGGAATCTGTAGAGGTCTCATTAGGTCAGGGAGTCAGAGATTGAAGTTCAAGGCCAAGTTCAAGTTCAAGGGATCTATTAAATACTTTGAAATTTCAGTTGAGATCCCAGAAGAGATATACCTATAAGAAGTGACTTATGCATTACAATTAGGAGGAATATACCCTAGGAATCTGGCAATAGGAACAATTTGGAATAGACCAACCAAGACAAAGCCCTTAGACCAATCCTCAATGGCATCAGGAGGATTTATCCATACTCTATCACCCTCCCATAAGAAAATTAAATAATTTTTTGTAGGGCTGGAGATACAAAGAAAACCCTCTACCACTAGACTATGCCCCTAGTCTCTAAATAATCTTTAAAGGAACATATATATAACATTACCCAGAGACTGTTATTTTTCATATATGATTTCTGGGTTTTACTTGAAAAATACCAAGCATGTCAATAAATAGGATCAAATGACTAAACACTAAGAGAGGAAAAAAGAAAAACAGTGGGAAAAAAATAGGGAAAACAGTAATATAGACATTAAAGTTTCAAACAGGGACTTCAAAGAAATTATTATTAGTAAGTTCAAGAACATAAAAGAAAGGTTAGGTAATTTTACCATAGAATAGGAATCCATTTTAAAATTGATAATCCAATGGAAATCCTAGAACTAAAACAATAAAATTATTAAAATTAAGAATTAAAGTTGGGTGCTGTGGTGCACACCTGTAATTCCAGTGGCACAGGAGGATTTCAAGTTCAAAACCAGCCTCATCAACTAAGTGAGGCTCTGAGCAACTCAGCAAGACCCTGTCTCTAAATGAAACATAAAAAAGTGATTAAGTGCCTCTGGGTTCGATCCCCAGTACAGAATAAAAAAAAAAAAAAAGAATCAAATAGATGGATCCAAAAACAGATTAGACATGTCAAAAAGAGGACAGTGAAGCAAAGAGACAAAAAAAAGGTTAAAAATGGAGTTGGGCCCAGTGAAATGTGCCTGTAGTTCCAGCCACTCAGGAGACTAAGGCAGGAGGATCACTTGAGTCCAAGAGTTCAGGGCCAATCTGAGCAACATAGCAAGACTCCATCTCAAAAAAAAAAAAAAAAAAAAAAAAAAAA
>NW_026000223.1:7225409-7229225 GCF_001458135.2 Marmota marmota marmota
AAAAAAAAAAAAAAAAAAAAAAAGAAGAAGAAGAAGAAAAGAAAAATGAAAGGGGGGAAAAAGCATAAGAGACATAGGGACATGGTTAAAACACCTAACATACTTGTAATTGGGTTCCAGCTGGAAAGGAAAGAGAAAATTGCATAGAAGGAAGTTTTAAAGAAATGCAAGCTGAGAATTTTCTAAATATGATGAAAGACATAAAGCCACAGAGCAAAGGATTTCTACAAATCCCATGCAAGATAAATACAAAAAAATACCACACCTGGATATATCACAGGAAATCTGGTAAAAATGAAAAACCATGAGAAAAGTCTTAAAAGCAGACGAAAGCGGGGGAGGGGGAAACCACATTGTTTTTAAAAGAGCAATAATAAAACTAAGAGCAGAGCAATAGAAAAAATGGAAGCCAGAAGATAGGCAAAGGCAATGTTAAAAAATGCTGAAAGAAAATAATTGTCAACTTAAAATTCTACACTCAGTGAACATATCCCTCAAAAACAAAGGTACAGCAAAGACATTTTCAGGCAAATAAAAACTGAATTTGTCACCAACATATCTGCATTAAAAGAAACACTAGAAGAATTTTTTTCAGGCAAAAGATAATCCCATATGAAAACACAGTAATGCAAGAAGAAATAAACAGTACCAAAAATGTAAAATGTACAGATAAATCTAAGATAATACATACTGCATGTTGGCTGGGTGTGGTAATCCCTTGAGTCTGTAATCCCAGCAACTAGGCAGGCTGAGGCAGGAAGATCACAAGTTCAAGACCAGCCTCAGCAATTTAACAAAGCCCTAAGCAACTTTAGACCCTGTCTCAAAAAAATAAAAAGGGGTAGGGATGTGGCTCAGTGGTAAAGGGCTCCCTGGGTTTAATCCTCAGAATAATTAATAATAATAATAATAATAATGTTAATGTCTATGAGAATCAAAATATAAACAGAATTAATTTATGTTAACACATCACAAATAAACAGGAGGAGGGTGAATAGGGTTAAAGCATTGTGCGATTCTTGTATTATTCAGTGTGATATTAGTACTAATTTAAGGCAGCTTATAATAATCTCTAGAGTAATTGTTATGCTTATTTTGGCAGCAAATATGCCAAAATTGGAACAATACAGAAAAGATCATCATGGTCCTGAGCAAGCATGACATGCAGATTCTAAAGAATAATAAAAAATGTACAAAGAGCAAGCAAGAAGAGTAGGGAAATGGAGTAATGCATGATGAATCCAAAAGAAGGAAGACAGGAGAGCAAAATTAACAAAAATCATACGGAACTTATAGAAAGGAAATTGTAAGATGATAGATTTCAATCATAATATCTGTAATTACTTTTAAAATACATGAACCAGCTGGGCATGGTGGCACAATCCTGTAATCCCAGCAATTTAGGAGGCTGAGGGAGAAGGATCACAAATTTGAGGTCAGGTTCAGCAAATTAGTGAGACCCTGTCTCACTATTAAAAATAAAAAGGGCTGAGTATGTAGCTCAGTGGTAAAGCACCCTGGGTTCAATTCCCAGTATTAAAAAAAAAAAAAAACGTGAATGAGCCAAGCACCGTAGTGCAGGCAGGAGGATTGCAAGTTCAAGGCCATCCTGGGCAATTTAACAAGACCCTGTCTCAAAATAAAGGATGTGAATGTAGCCTAACATGCACAAGGCTCTGGGTTTAATACCTGGTACTGAAAAAAATAAAGATTGTGAAGCAACATACCTTAAACATAAGGATACAGAAAGAAAGCTGAGTGACAGTTTTAAAACATAGCCATACTATAGCTTGAATACTCTCTCATTAAGAGGTTGGGTTTCTCTACTCCACAATTGGGGCAGGCTTGTGGTTCCTTCAACCAATAGGATATGGCAGAAATAACGGGGTGGGGGGTGACGAACAACTTGTTTACGTTGACACAGCAGGAGTAGGAGCCGTTTATTGTAGGACAGGAGCAGTATTTATACATTCCACACAGCTTATCTAATTAGCATAAACTAGATACATCAGTCAACCAATCAGGAATCTCCACACTTAATGGCTCGCTTTTGTTACTTCTCAAACCACTCCCTCTAGCATTTTGCCAGGCACCATCCAGACTTGTTTAGGAACTCTAACATTCCCCTGGCAAAATGCCAGGTGTTATTTTGACTTGTTTACAGACTCTAACAAGATACCAAATTTTGGTTGAATGAATGAAAGCAGGAGTGACGGATAATTCTTGCCCATTGTGAAGATCTACCTCTGTGAAGGGTCTTGCTGACCCTGAGATAGGTCAATATGTCTCTCAACTCAGACAGATTTAGAATATGCAGCTACACTGCTTGGGCTTGACAACAGGATGAAGGAGTTTACAATGGAGTGAAAGGCAGCTGGCTTGAGAGAGACCCCTTAGAGAGAGTCCATACACATGGTTGTGGTGGTGATGGCCTGTGGTGTGGTTTAGATCTTAAATGTTCCCCAAAGGCCCAGATGCTAAAGCTTAGTCCCCAGCCTATGGTGCTGTTGGGAGGTGGTGGAACCTTTAGGGAGGTAGGGTCTGCAATAAGGAAGTTAGGTCCCAGGGGGCATGTTCTGGAAGGAACCCCAGAAGCAGCATCTCTCTGCTTCCCACCCTCCACGATGCGAGCAGCTTTGTTCCACCATACTCTCCCCACCATGGTGCTCTACCTCACCACAGGCCCAAAAACCATGGAGCCAAGCAACTATGGACTAAACCATCTGAAACCATGAGTCAGAATAAATCTTTCCTCCTTATAAATTATCTAAGACATTTTATCAGAGCAATGGAAAGCTGACTAACAGCCTGTCTGAAAGATTTGCAGTGAACAGCTCTTACCATGCATGGGAGAGGATGGGGATGAGTGTAAATGTCTCCAGGATCTTTGAGAATGTTCTTTTTTGGATAATAAGAGCTCACTAGTCTGTGAAGCTGAACAAGCTCCCAGTTGGGATGAGCAGAAGAGGTTCCCTTCCTTGGTTTCTCATGTTCCACTCCCAGCTCTTGTTTGCTTTTGAGACTTATTCCTCTAGCAATGGGGAAGGCATGTGATGGCCATTTTAAAATATGGAATATCCCAAGTCAGAGTAAGCTGTGTCTTGAGGCACCTCTGGAACAGCCTTTAGGAAAAGACTGGGTTTTTTCCTTTCCCTTCTTAAGCATGCCTTGACCTCCTCCCTCAGCCTCCTCTTCCGAACCTCACCTCCAACCCCAGCCCCTCCTTCAGGCCTCAGCTTTAAACTATCTCCCCTCCTTTTCTCCCTACTCCCACGTTTCTTCCCAGTCCACAGTGGGGCAAGCCAAAAGCTTGATCTCAGGGGAAGAAAGAACCTACACACCAACCCCCAGAGCCTAGGAGAACTCCCTGGGACAAAGTGTTTCTTAGGGACTTGCTCAGCAGACAATCAGAACCTGACACTCTGGTCTGGTGTGTCTATTCATCTCCTTTGAGGGCAGAAAATCCAGTTCTGGCTATCACTGCTTTGGATGCCTGGTGTAGGCATCGCTTAGCAAACCCCTGAGTCTACCTCCTCCCTGCCACCATTCCCTTGGCTGTGTGGCACTTGGGGGACTGCCAGGAGGTGGGAGGAGAACTGAGGTAGCATCAGCCTGACCTTGATCACTGTGTGACTCTGAGACTCAGAACCTCGTGTCTCATAATTTCATCCAGAGACCTCCTGTCCTCTAGAACCATTCATCCACTCATAATAATCCCAGTGAGTTTTTTATGGCACCTGCCTCAACACTTCCGTTCTCTTGTAAGTATTTCTATTCTGATCTCTCTCTCTCTCTCTCTCTCTCTCTCTCTCTCTC
>NW_026000223.1:7229247-7238676 GCF_001458135.2 Marmota marmota marmota
TCTCTCTCTCTCTCTCTCTCTCTCTCTCTCTCTCTCTCTCTCTCTCTCTCTCTCTCTCTCCCTCTCTCCCTCTCCCTCTCCACTTCTTTCCTCTCTGTCTTCATCTCCTGTCTATCTCATTGCCTCTCTTCCCGTGACCCTCCCAGTCTCCAAGCGGCTCCTGGGTCCCCGTCTCTTGACCTCCTCCTCCTCCCTCCCTCCGGGGCACTCTGGGAAATGCCTGAGTGCGCCCGTAAGTTGCACCACGGCTTTCATCCCGATCCAGGTGGCTCCAATCCAGTACAGGATTTACGCTGCCCTGACCCTGAGCCGTCAAGAAGGAACAGCCAGATTAATGGGGTGGGCGGGCTGGGGTAATAATCGTTTGTTTGATGTGACAAGCCTGATAGGCGTTGATTTACTTACAGACTGATGGGCTTTTAATTGAGCACCTCCATCCCAGTCACTTCAAAGGCAGGGGAAGTTGACAAGGGGCCCCTTTCACGGAGGGTTCCTGGTGACTGACAGGCCCCCTCTGCAAACGCTAGCGCTCGGCCGAGGATTGGCCCGGGCAGCCCTTACCCGGCCCTCTGGCAAAGTAACACATTTTCTCTGTAACTCAGAAATGGCCTTTTGTCTGCTGCCAAGGAAGGCAGGCCCTGCTTGCAAGGCCCAGCGTCTCGCAGAAGGGCGAGCGATGAAGAGGAGTGGGCGATGCCGAAACTGGTCCGGGGAAAGGACTAGAATTGGTGGGGCAGATCCAAGGCCCTCCATGTGCAAATGGCTGCTTTGTTCTTCCCTCCTTTGGCTGGTCCAACTCTCTTCCACTTCTTTTCTCCATTTCTTCCTCTTTTCAATCCCTTCTTTTTGCTTTACCCTTCCCAATGCTCAGGCTTCTTCTCCTCCTCTTCCTCTTCCTCCCACTTTCCTCCTCCCTACCTTGGGAAGAAAGGCCAGACAAGGTGGAGTCAATTTCTGATGTCCCTGTTAACACGAGTCCCCTCGTCCTGGACATCTGCTTTTCCACTCTCAGGCTGCTGGCTGTGAGGCCTACAGACCAGTATACCCTTGGACTTGAAGTCCAGGACCTCCAAAGTGGAACCTCCCCTCCTGTAGGCAATACTGCAGTGGTCCCCTGATCTTCTATTTCATTTTTCTTTCTGTGGTGTCAATTACCTGTGGTCAAAGGTATAAAAACATTAAATGGTAAATTCCAAAAATAATTCATAAATTTTAAATTACGTTTATAGTATATTGTTATAATTGTTCTATTTTATTATGTTTTTTTGTTGTTGTTGTTCATCTTTTACCATGCCTAGTTTATAAATGAAACTTTTTGTAGATAGGTCGTATAGGAAAAAACAGTACTTATAGGGTTTGGTACTGCCCGCAGTATCAGGCATCCATGGGCATCTTGGAACTTGTCCCCTTTCATAAAGGGGCATTGCTATACAATGAAGAGGGTCACACAGCAGTGCTTAAGGCCAGGGACTCAGGTCTGGTGGACTTGTTATACTATTCTCATTTTGTCAAAAAAAAATGCTTTAATAAATTAAGGTTTATTCTGTTTAAAATTTTAGAGATAGTTTCACTGGGGAAGTTCCATCAGAATGAATTTGCTTTGCTTCATTTGCCTTGTGAAGACCTGATTTATTGACTGCTAAACTTTCCTTATTCATAGGAAAAGATATGTGCTAACATCTCCTGCAATGTCAGCTTAAATTTAGTCCGGGACCTCACCCTTACAGCAGAGTCCCTGCAGTCTAGAGGTGGAATCCTCCAGAGCAGTCCTCAAACTTCCTCACTAGGTCAGAGGGGGAGGGCCAGTGAGCCCCCGCAGAGGGAGCTGTGAATTCTAAGTAAAGCTCCTTGAGTGACTGCCTGAGACTGTGGAGAAGTCCCTTCCCCGTGTTCTTCTCTGTTCCCCTGTTGGAACTTTTCCAAGCACACAAAGCCAACACTAGGCTAGAAAGATGATAGCAAGTCCCATTTGCATAGCATTATTTCATTTGGGAAGTGCTTTCACATCTATTATCTTAATTGATCTAAGTAGGTAAGTTCCATGTTATGATGCCTATTAGCTAAATGATAAAAATTGAGACTCCAAAGGAAAATGTGCTCATAAGAAGCAAAATCGAGTCTCAAACCCAAGTATTGTCCCTCTAAGTTCAAGTTGGCTCCTTCTTCTAATACCCTTTGTGGGCTCCAAAGACTATTATCTCATTCTTTTTTGGGGGGGAGGGGGCAGTACTGGGGACTGAACTCAGGGGCACTCCACCACTGAGCTACATCCCTAGCCCTTTTTCATATTTACTTAGGGTTTATTACAGAGTCTCATTGAGTTGCCTATTAGTGCCTCACTTTTGCTGAGTCTGGCTTTGAACTCACGATCCTCCTGTCTCAGCCTCCATAGCTGCTGAGACTACAGGCATGCACCACCACGTGGCTTATTATCTCATTTTGTGTGTGTGTGTGTGTGTGTGCACGTGCTGGGGATTGAACCCAGGCTTATGCATGCTCAGCACATGCTCTACCACTGACCTATACACCCCATCTGTCTTGTTCCTTTTAAAACTGCATTTTTCTTTTGTTAATTTCCCTTCCTCTTCTTCTCCTTTGTAGGTTTTTCCCTCCTGTCTTGAGTGTCCAGAACAGAGCCTCCAACCCTAATATGTGGAGGCAAACCTCTCCCTTAGTCTCTGCCTCAAAGGTCACTTCCAAACGATACCCGGGAGCACCAGCCCGATGCTTTCCTCTACCACCCATAAGACTATAGGAGAAACACCTATGCTCCGATTCTCTCTGCTATTGAGAACATGTCCACTAAGGGCATTCACTGGCTGCCACTTGAAGATCCACTTGCCAGACTCACCTCAAAGCCAAGAAAACATGTATCTCTCCTGACCTGCTAGAAGGGCATTTACTACTACAGAGCTAAGCCCCAGGGCTAAAGCTTGGGAGAAATTAATCACCTCTCCCTTTTCTGCCCCTGTGACTTGAATATATCTCCACTGATGCACTTAATGCCTTGAGTTGTTACAACTTGTTTACATGTTGGTCCCCTCACAGGAAAGTCCGAGCCTTTGGAGCAAGTACTTATCTTTTCATTTAATGTCCCCAGTGCCCAGCAGTACAAATTTTTGCTGAAATGTTGGTTGCTGAAATATTTTTTGAAGGACAGTATGGTGTCAAAGAGCATATGATCACAGTCTTAGCTCCACTGCCTGTCAGCTACAACCTTTGGACAAGTCAATATCAGCTGTAAAATGGAACAAAACATATTACCTACCTTATAAAGTTATTATGAGGCTCAAATGGGTTAATAACATATTTCATCTAATTCATATTGCACCATTATTTTAGGTTCAACAAAGAGAGAGAAAATGGTGCTAAATAATCAGTGACATAATGCTTTTTTTAAATCCATGTCAGAGATGTTAAAAATGTGAAAAAATGCATCTTAGAATTGATTAAAGATGTCTATGTAAAATACTTAGAACTGTAGCTGGCACACAGTGCCTGCCATGAAAGCGAGAGTGAGTGTCGCTACTGTTGGACCGCGTTCTCACAAGAACCCTGTGATGAGCAAGTTAATCCTTGTTTTACAGATGAGGAAACAGAAATTCAGAGGGATGAAGTGGCTTGACCAAGCTCACACAGCCAGCCAGTCCTCAGCAGGCATTTAAATCTACCTTTGAGGTACAATAATCTATAGTTATTACAATAGCTGGCAGCCGCCCACCAAGCTACCCTGGAGTTCCGAGCTGGGTTTTGTTCTCAATTGCATTAGCTTTCTTTAATCTAAGTTTTTTCCCCTCTGGTATAATTACTCTCCTTCTTCCTCCCCCCCTCCTCCTTTGTACTTGGCTCTGATCTTTTTACTTTTCTGTTAATGGCTTCAGGTTTTACTGTATCTGCGTTTTGAATTGCAAGCAACCTCAACTCTTTTATGGAGGTAGGAGGGATATAAATAAATGTAAAGATTAAAATTGGCTTTTAAAAATGACATGTAGCACGGGGGAAAAATGAGAGACTGCACCCACATCTTGCATGGCAATATGTAGGTTCCACAAGGACACCCCTGAGGAATTGCCCAGCAAGTGACCACAAGGACATCCTAATCTCTGAATCCTCCAACCACCACTGAGAGCCCGTTGTGAGATGTTGTAATAAAATGCAGAAAGTCTACTTGCTCCTCAAGTCTGCCCCTATAGATTCTCATTTCCCAAGGCCCAGAGAGACAGTACAGAACAGAGGGAAATTGGGGGTGAGGAGTAGACTGTTAACTCTTCTAGGACCTTCTCTGGCTCATCTTGGTACCCCCCGCCCCTAGAAGAAAACATATACTTGAAGAAGTGTATGTTTCTAGCTCCCAATTGCAGTGAATCTGAGGCCAAGGAGGGAATCTCATAGCTGCAAATGGAAAAGGTATATTGCTGCTTTTAACATCAAAAAAGAAGTCCCCAAAATACACCATATTTGGGGTTTTTGGCAACCTTTGTGGCCACCTAGGACCCATTTCCCTCAGCTGAAGAACTTCCTCTTGTGCCAAGCTGGTCATGATTACATTAAAAGATAATGAATAAACTCAACATCGTATTTGTACTGGTTTCTTTCCTCCCAAGCAAGCTAGAGGGTTATATTTGTGAATTTGCTTGGGTTTGTCAGAATGGGATCAGGGATGATCCAACACTTCCCTCAGTCCTCCCACATGTGCTGAGACCTGTTTGAGCGAAGGGTAGAGATGAAGGTAGGTGGGGGAAGGGATGTAAAGAGGACAGTTGCACCAGGGAGCTTTGCCATGACAAGGGAAAGTATGCCATCCAGCCATCCATTGCTCAGCACCCAGGGATGGAGCCCTACTGCTCCTCGAGGAGTGAATGAAGTGTACTCTAGGCTCAGATCCACCAGACAAAGCAAGTCACATCCGCAAAGGAAGGAAAGGTGAAAAGGCTCTTCATTCACATACATGTAGTTCATTTCTGAGGCTCCACAGGAAAGCGGCCACACACCAAATCCTTCTGTATCCGAGCCTCTTCTGAGATAATCCTCTTAATGGAATATTTAAGGAATCAGATGTAAATCACAAACCTTTTATCTCACCTGGTTCATATACCATAGGACTTATTGTTTTAAGCATCTACCTACATGTAGATGGTTAAAGGTGCTTTTCTGAGTGGGTGTTTCTATGTTTTTCAATATCTAACTCTTTTTGTTTTCGGGGAGAAAGGGGTGCAAAAATATAAATTTTAGAGATTGGAGAAAATAGATATACCTAGAGATACTTCAAAATTAAAATACATCCTTCTGAAACCCTTTTTTGTCATTTGCAACTAATAAAAATGCCTATTGTTATTACGTGCTCATAAATAACTTGATTTTGGCATCTGCTTTCATACCAAACAAAAAATGAATAAATTACATTTGATTTACAACCTTTTTCATTTTTATTAGCACTACTCTGAAGAGTTTATGTAAGGGACGTGCCAGAGCAGTTACGCCAAATGTTTTAAGGCGTTGGTATTGATATTATATAAATTAAGGTGTTTTAATTTGCATTCTTTAATTAACTAAATACTGGCAGAAAAATAAAACACAAGGGCAGCCCTGACTTATTGCCTCTATTAAATTGCTGACATCTCCAAAAAGATGCGTTAAGTAATCCAATTCATGTGGGGGAGAGGGAGGGGGATTATTAACATGCTTCTATTTGGCACAACATATTGGGGTTTAAGACACCAATATCCTGCTTTGCTTGCAGAGTGGTAAGGGGTAGTTGTGTTCTAAGAAAGTCTGAATTTGTGTCCCCAAGGAAGAAATAGACCAAATGCTTGACTTATCCATCCTGCCCAGGTCTGAGTATAGCTCCTGGGTGCAGGACATGGCTCCTGCCTTTACACCCCACAGCAGAATCATGGCCCACCTGGGAAGAGTGGAGCTGGTAGAATTAGTCAAGTGTATCACAGATCAACATGATCACATCAGAAACCAAGGAGAGGCACAAAGACCCTTTGCCTGAGTTGCCATTTTCAGTTCCTCCTCTCCATGGCACCTGGGCCACCAACATACCACCAAAAAAGTGGGTTTGGGTTGTTTTTGTTTTGTTTTGTGTGATGCTTAGGATGAAACCCAGGGGCATTCAACCACTAAACTACATCCTTGTTCGTATGTACGTATGTATGTATGCATTTTTGAGACACATTACTAATTTGCCTAATTGAACTTGCAATCCTCAGCCTTCTGAATTGCTGGGATTACAAATGTGCACCACCAGGCCCAGGAAATAAAGACTTTTAAATAGAAGAGGCAGGAGTACTCAAATTGCTTTGTAGGGTCCTATCACCCCTTCCAGAGATTGATTGATTGATTGATTGATTGATTGATTTCATTCTTTCTTTCTTTCTTTCTTTCTTTCTTTATTTATCTTGATTCAGAATCACAGTGAAGAGCAACTTCTTTCAAATCTAAGGACATTTCTTTTTTTCTTTTCCCTACTTTCCTCATTTATTGAGAAAAATTTTCCTCAGTTTTCCTCATTTGTGCCTTAATTTTTTGCTCTCTGTTTGCTCCTCTCTTGCATGGTTAAACTCAGATAATGCCTCATCTTCTGTAATGTCTCCTTCCCCAGACTTTTAGGAAGGAGCAGCTCTAAGGACAAGATGACCATTTCCACCTGTTGGCCATAAGAGAAGGATTCCTCCTTAAATACAGGCTGAGAAAACCATATTTCTCTTCCCTAAGCCTACCGGATCCTCAATGAGCTATTGTTCCCTGTTCTGAGGACATGTCTTGCATTCTTGGCCGAAGAATTGTGTTGAAGGCAGAGATCTGGGGACTTCATTGATCCCATTAAGCTGACTGGTGCGATTGTACAGAGATGTGAGGCTGGGGTTCACCTCTCTCCTGTCCCCCATACTACCCCTTCCCTCTCACCCAGCATTCTCCAGGGAGCTCAGTGAGAAGTAGTTTAAGGAAATTGGAAGCCCAATTGCCAGGGGTCTCTGAGTACTATCACTTTCTAGCCTTCTCCCTGAATACTACCCTAGCCTTCTCCCTGTATGAGTTCCTTTATTTTCTCAAGGAATAAAGATTGAATTCCAACTTTTAATAAGGAAAACACTGCTCTCCTTTGCCAACTCCCCATCCCCCTCCCCCCCTGGAAAAAAATCGCACTTTCTTGTCGTTTCCCATCTTGCAACTCTGTCAGTTGTTTTAAAACAACTGTTTTAAAACATGTCTCCTGTCATAAATAAAACCATCATTATGCGTTTTGACTGAAGTAATGAAAAATTCACCCAGCTTAGAGAGGGGACAGAGACCTGTGAGAGTCTCCTCCATCCTGATATAGAATGGGAGGAAGGAAACTCGAGGAAAAGAACACATTACACTCATGGTTTTTAACTAATGTGGCTTTTCTGGTTTGGGCTGTTACTATGATTTGGATATGAGTTAAGTGTGTCCCCAAAGGCTCAGATGTTCTAACTTTGGTCCCAGTGCTAAGAAATGGTGGTCCTTTCGGAAGAGAGATCTACTGGGAGGTCATTAGGTCATTGAGGCCATGCCTTTAGAAAGGATTAAAGTAGTTCTAGTTTTTTTTTTTTCTCTCTCTCTCTCTCTAGACTCTCTCTAGTTTCCAGTCTTGCCATGCACATGCACTCTCTCTCTCTCTCATTTCCATCATAATGCAATCTGCCATGATGTCTTGCAGCCAGGAGAGCCTTCACCAGAATCAGTACCATGCTGATTAGACTTTTGGTCTCAAAAATGTGAGCTAAATAAACCATTTTTATTTATAATCTACCAACCTCAGGTATTGCACTAAATAGAAAACAAACTAATATGGCTAGGCAGAGTGGCATATGCCTGTAATTCCAGCAACTTCAGAGGCTGAGGCAGGAAGATCACAAATTCAAGGCCAACATCAGCAATTTAGAGATACCCTGGCTCAAAACAAAAAATAAAAAGTCATGGAGTTATAGCTCATTGGCAAAGAATTCAATCCCCAGTACTAAAAAAGAGAAAGAAAGAAAATAAACTACTATTATGTCTGTTGGCTGTGGGTGCTTTGTTTTTAATCACTTGTATACTGCTTTACTTAAGAAAATTAATGAGGAAAAAAAAAAACAGCTTGACAGAGAGCGTTTGCATTGAACTTTTCAACGTCAGGCCTTTGGAGATATAGAAGGGATACCTCAGGATGCCAGAAAAAAAGTCTCTCCAACACATGAATCAGGAGAGTGAGAGAGATATACTAAGAAGGAATTGAAATTCTTGTTTTGAATTTTGAATCTGTTGACACCCCAGAATTTAAATCTGTCTTGATTCTACAAGCCCATCAAGACCCTGACTAGTCCAAAGCCTTTTTCCCAGCATCACAGGGTCAAGGTCGATAACAAAGGGTAACCCAAGGAAGCCAAGCTCAGGGCCAAAGGTGAGGAGACAAAAGCTGGGCACAAGCTGTGAGTCTTTGCAGTGAGAAGCTGCATGAATTAAAATCCCTAGGAAATGGGACACTCTGCTTCACTCTTTTTCCCCTTTGGCAAATGGCTGATAAAGCAGAAAACTTTCATCATCTCAACCCTTGCTCAGAAATTGTAGAGATGTGCCCTTTTGGAATTCTGTAAGTTATACCTATTCAAAAAATAAATAAATAGAAGAACAAAATAAAGATGACTTTTCTGCCTTGGTGGGTGCTCTACTAACAATAATTATTTATTTCACAACTTGATGTCATCCAGTGCTACAGGGTCTTCATTCTGGAAATTCATTATAATCAGAGCTGGGGATGAACCACGAGTGACATGACCAAAATCACTTTACATTTTGTCTTGCCTTTTCCAGCAGTTCTAAATAATGCAAAGTCCCCATTAGGGTTCACTTGTGTGAATTTTGCCTATATTGTGTTTGTCAATATCCAGGATGCTTTTAGGGCAGACTGGATTATGCTTCTACTTCTCTTGCTAAATGAGGGACGGGAATGGGAAGAGGGGGAACATCAGAAACATGCATGTTTTCTTAACCCCAAAGATGGAAATGGAACCCCTTTTTATATTAATTCTCTGAATGGATGTGCCAGAATGTTCCAGAGGTCTTTCCTATGTATGCCTGCCTGAGTCCCCAGCTGAACTTTAGACATGCTCCAAAGCTATCTTACTAAATTTCTTAAAGGGGACTTATTTTCAATACATATAGCTTCTGGTTTTTTTTTTCCCAAGAGGCAGGGTATCACTGGGCACAGTAGCACATACCTGTAATCCCAGCTACTCATGAGACTAAGATAGGAGGAGTGCAAGTTTGAGGACGATCTGGGTAATTTAGGGATACTGTGTCTCAAAACAAAAAATAAAAACAGCTAGAATACACCTCAGTGGTAGAGTACCCCTGAGTTCAATCCCTAGTACTGCAATAATAAAAAAAAAAAAATCCCCAGTACTACAAAAAAAAAAAAAA
>NW_026000223.1:7239978-7245997 GCF_001458135.2 Marmota marmota marmota
AAAAAAAAAAAAAAAAAAGAGGAGGGTATAAGTTGCCCAGGCTGGTCCTAAACAATCCTCTTGCCTCAGTCTCCTGAGTAGCTGAGACTATAGGCACATGCCATCATGCCCAACTATATATGACATTTGACTCAGCAATTCTACTGCTAGGAATTTACAGTCATGCTAACACACATGGAAAATGAATGACAGATAAATATTTAATTTCATTACGAAAGCAAAACATTAGAGAGCATTTAAATGTCCATTAGTAGGGGACTGAAACACATCATGTAACAATGTTGTGAAAGTAGAAAAAAATGAATAAATAAATAAGGCACAAAAGCCCATTATGCAATCTCTAAAATATATTATTTTTTAAAAGCAAATACAGCAGAGTTTGTATAGTATGTCCCATTTGTACATAAAAGAGGGAAATAATATATATGTATTTGCTAATATATAAACAAAATGTCTCTGGAAGGATAGACAATAAACTCATTGCCTTAGTGTACTGGGAAGGGAGACTAGATGGCTGGAAGGAGTTTCTTTCACTTTATATTTCTCATAGCTTTGGAATTTTGTGCCATGGGAATCTGCTTCATCATAAATAAATAAATGCATTTTGCAACTAGATAAAAAGCAATTTCAATCACTTTTAAAGGGAGTGTATTATGTAAATTCCCACTCTGAATGGCCCTTCTACTTCTGGCCATTGTCTGATCTGGACCCTGCTCCTCGGGTACTACTCCATGTAGAGACTGGCAGAGGCCACCAGAATAAACACTTCTTGAATTTCTCTGACATCCTGGAATTTGCTTTTATAAAATACAACTTGAAATAATTAAGCCACAACCAGAACAGCTCTCCCATTTTTTGAATGTTGAAATGAGTTTGGAAGCCGCACAGCGGCGCATGCCATTAAACTCAGGGACTTCGGAGGCTGAGGCAGGAAGATTGCAAGTAGTTTGAGGCCAGCCTCAGCAACTTAGAAAGGTCCCAAGCAACTTAATAAGACTCTGTCTCAAAATAAAAAATAAAAAAGGGGGCTGGGGCTGTAGCTGTAGCTCAGTGGTAGAGCACCTGCCTAGCACGCGTGAGGCACTGGGTTCGATCCTCAGCACCACATAAAAACAAATGAAATAGGGGTATTGTGTCCAACTACAACTAAAAAATTTAATAAATACTATTTTTTAAAATATAATAAATAACAAAAATAAAAAGGGGCTGGAGATGTGACTCAGTGGAAAAGTGCCCCTGGGTTCTTTTAAAAAAAGAAAGGAAGGAGTTACTTTGGAGCTGTTCATCCCAACTAGTTGGGAACCCAGAATAGGAAAGAGTACACTTTGGGCAAGTTTTGAGGCTTATCTGCCAGAAGAAAGGATCATACAAACATCTTCACCTTCATAGTTGAAATTCTTTTTTTTTAATATTTATTTTTTAGATGTAGATGGACACAACACAATGCCTTTATTTATTTATTTTTTTTTAATGTGGTGCTGAGGATCGAACCCGGGTCCTGCCGGTGCTAGGCGAGCGCAATCCCAGCCCTCATAGTTGAAATTCATGGGAAGGTTCAGAAGCAGGTGTGACACTAGCGCTGTGCAACTGAGATAACAAGGAACCTCCACCCACCAAGATCTTACCCAGAGCCTGGGAAGCCTTTGGTTCCAGCTGGTTGTAGCTCAGCATATGGGGGCACAATGGAGGAAGGCATGGTCTCTTCTTCTCACTTCAGGGATCTTTTGCTCTACTCCTGTATTTCCCTCATATCCAAATGAGAGGAGGTACGTAAACATACCTAGAGTGGGGTCTGCCCCAGAAGGGGCAGTAAATGTTAGTGGTAATCTGAATTTAACTTCAAGAAATGTACTTAAGAACAGTAGTTTTTATTTATGGGATACTAAACAGGAGTTAAGGTAGGGCATCCTAATTTTTTAATTATTATTATTAATCTGCAGGAACACACAGATGCCAGAGGAAAGAACTGCCCTGACTTTTGGGAGACCCTGAACGTGCATAAGAGAGATGGGAGGCCTGAGATGGCTAACTTGCTGTCTCTACCCACCAATCATGGGGTCCCATCAGGTCTACACCTACCAAGTGACTGACTACCAAGTCAATAAACAGTAATTGAATAGATGATTAATTGAATTAATCAACCCAATCTAATTCAATTAATTCAATGAAAGAGTATTCCCCACTATGCTGTCTCTGCCTCAATTTCCTTTCTACCATCTCTTAAGACAAAAGGAAGATCCTGATGGAGACAACCAGTCCACAGGGAAATGATTAATATGTCTTTGATGTCTCCCCACCTTAAATCCCACAAGGTCCCAGGTTTTCAATCAATTATTTTAATGAAATCAATTGATTATTTCCAAGTTACCATAAGCATTATATTTGTTGCTCAACTTAAGTTGTTAGAGGTATTCCACATCTGGGGGCAATGAGACAAAATGGGCTTAAGCTTCTCTCTCCTTCAGGTCTGCACTCTGTAGAGTAGTTTAGAGCTAACTACCTGGGTTGGAATCCCAGCTCTACCACTTTTTAGCTGTGTAATTTGGCAAGTTGTTCAACCTCTCTGGGCCTGAATGCCTCATCTATAAAATAGGCACAACAGTAGTACCCACTTGGTTGGTTTGCTGTGAGAACTCCATGAGTTATAACAGGCCCTGTGCTCACAAGGTGTCTAGCATACAGTAAGTGCTCAATAAGTATCATCATTATCATGGGTGGAACACTCACTGTTAACCACCACTGAAGTGTCGGCTGGCAACAAGGTTGAGATGCCTCCCAGCAATATTTGCAACTTATAAAAGGAATCTCTGGGAAACTTGAAGGCCCAAGAGAACAAGTAGTCAAGGGTGAATGCCCAGGGCTAGGACTGTATCAGGGCAGGGCAGGCAAAGCGAGGAGAACTTCAAAAGCCCACCTACTGCATTCCCCTCACCCAGGCCTGCCTGTCTCCCCAGGAACTGATAGGAGATAAATGAAACCACTCTTCAAAGCACACTGCTCAAGGACCCAAATCAAAAGGACAGGCTTGAAGATAAGCTTCAGTCTACATTTCCTTTTGTCCCTCCTTCCCACCACATCTCTAAAGGAAATTCTAGGGGGATGAAAAAGAGTTAATTCCCCCTCCTTCTACTTCCACATCCACGTGGCATTGGGCAGTGACAGAAGTTAATAGAGCCACAACCAGGAAGGGAGTTCAGAAGCCCTGGTCCTTTCTTCACTTAGCTGGCTGTTTGTCCTGTGACTTTCAACAGTCCCCTAAGCTCTTAGTCCTGTTTCTTCATCTGTCAAGCAGGAATAATAAAACCTGCCCAAAGTAACTCCAAAAACTGTGAGATGAGGGACACAAAGTACATTTGGGAAAAGATGCTTTTGTGTAGTTATACAGGCAACATTTTTTAAAGCAGTCACCCACCTTACATTTTTTTGGAATGAGACAAAATGAGATATAAGTAAATAGCCCTTTTGTGTAAATGTAATATTCGTTCACTAACAAACATTCGTTGGACACTTATTGCACTGAAGCTGCCTGAATTCACACCCCAGCCCCATCTCGAAGCATAACAGCTTGAACCTACAGCAAGTTGCAAAACCCCTCTGTGCTTCTATTTCCACCTCCCTAAAATGGGGTGATGGTTAGACCTACCTCTTGGGGTTTCTGTAAGGATGGAATAAGAGAATGCCTACAAAGTGTTTAGAAGGGTGCTGTGGCTCAGTGCTGGCTTCTGCAGTGATGGTTAAACACTCAGGCAATAAGAACTCAAAGAGGATGAGGAAACAAGGAAGCATCCAGCAGGAGATCAGACAAGTAAACAAATACAGGCAGATGCCCTGGGATAAGTGTAATAGCAGAACATGACAGGAGCCTTGAGAACCCAGAAGAGGGAGCCCCTTGAGTCATTTGCGGAGCAGGCTTCCTGCAAGGCTGGCTGGCCTGGCTTTCTTCTGTTTGTTCCCACAGGTCCTTGGTGAACCTTTCATGCCCCAGGCTGTATCTGAAGCCCAGGAACCGGGCAGCCTGAGGAAGTGCCTCTGGGTGCTCTGAGTGCGGAATGCTAAATCAGGGCTCCTGGCCAAGGTGGTAATTGCTGGTCTGCTGAAAGATATTAAGCATAGGGAGGAAAACCAAGTTCTCTGTGAGACAGACTTTTCAGAGTTCTTATAATGTTTAAAAAAAAAAAAAAGTAAATAGTTACCCAGTGAGATATTATTTTGTGTTGTTGCCATTAGGGTCTGAGTGTTATGCAGAGAAGTGATCATTCAGGCAATTTCACCTTAGCCAGGAGTGAAAACTAAACATTAACCCCACACAACAAATCTATCACCTCTCCTCCCAACCTGACTCAGGCCTTTTTCTCCTGGGTGGTGAATTTTATGTAAACTGAAGTCATGAAAACAAATCTATAAATATTCCACAATTTCCTAAAAGATTTTCCTAATGGCTGCAGGGGTGGGAGGGCATTTTTATTTTTTTAAAGAAACATGGAACTGGAGGCTGAGGGAGGGGTTATTCTCACTTCCTTAGAATTCCCAGACAGCCTGGGCTCTTCCTGTTGGATCCCAGGACTTAGTTTTTTTGGATTGGGGTGAAGACGTGTCTGCTCCCCAGAGCAATTGTCCCATAGATGCAGATGATGCAACACATCACAGCCATTACCTGGGACTTTTTGTCCTCAACACTCACTCAGCTTGTGATATGTATTGTCTGCTTGCGGCCTCTTAATGATGGGTTGGCCATTCCCACATGTTACAGTAGGAAACCGAAGCTTAGGAATTTTTTTTTCGTTTCCGAAGGTTAACCTGCCCAGGGTCATCACTGCACTGTGGTTCAGAGGTCTGGCTCCCAGAGACCCAACTCCAGGTAACCACTCTACCTCTTAGTGTCCTGTGACTTTAGGTGACTATCCTTTCTATTCCTCATTTCTTCAGCTTGCTTGAGGATGGGAAGAGAACTTGCTGTTTATTAAGCACCTGAAATATAGAATTGTAATTCTTTTCAACAATGTCATGGGGACATTCTCAAGCAGCCTTGTTCCTGTCCTGTTTTAATAGTGGCTACTCATTACCAGGGCAATCTGGGAAGGGTTTGCATATAGGAAGTCCCGTTAATCATACATCTGCCACTTTTTTGCAAGGGAAGGACCTCTGCCATATGCCATGTACAGCAAGGACTTACATAAGCTTTTCAACAACACCCTAGCACAATGCTCTGCCCACAGCTGGCCATCAATAAACATGGCCCAACTGAATTCTGAGTCATATTCTCTCACAGGTGACAATCCTTTGAAAAGTGAACTTCCTTTCAGGCCACTAGGGCCCCATTTAGGGCTCTGTATAGGTTAGTGATCCAGCTAAGTGAATGTCAAATAGTGATTGTAATAATCATTCAGTAGTGTTTTAATTAGGCCTCTGGCCTGGCTAAATATGGTTTTTCATTTTTTTTTCTCTTAAGGTGATGGGATGCATCTAGCCAGAGAGACTATGCTGCCCTCACCAGCACCCCCAAAGTATTTCTGTACTCCTGTGTGTTCCCAGAGTGTGTCCCACTCACTTTACAGGAGAGAGAAACAGGCCTGGCCTATATTGCATGCTGTTTGGCACCACTGTCCCTAATAGTGACTATTGCTGTGAGCTTAGGGAGTGAAATTTTTCTAAAAGGACAATGAAATGCCAGGTGCAGTGGTACACACCTATAATATCAGCAGTTAAAGAGGCTGAGACAGGATTGCAAGTTGCTGAGGCCAATTTCAGCAACTTAGAGACAACCTGTCTCAAAATTAAAAATTAAAATAAAATAAAAAGGACTGGGGGCTGGGGATGTGGCTCAAGTGGTAGCGCTCTTTCCTGGCATGCGTGCGGCCTGGGTTCGAGCCTCAGCACCACATACAAACAAAGATGTTGTGTCCGCTGAAAACTAAAAAATAAATATTAAAAAAAATTCTCTCTCTCTCTCTCTCTCTCTCACTCTCTCTCACTCTCTCTTTAAAAAAAAAATTAAAAAAAAAAAAAAAAAAAAAAAAAA
>NW_026000223.1:7250420-7297049 GCF_001458135.2 Marmota marmota marmota
TCCTGCCATCTGCACCTCCCCCCGCCCGCCGCCCCTGGCAGTCCCGGATCGCTGTCATTGCGGAGTCCACACACTTTGGGGCTAAGCCGGTACCACCCCTATGGCAAGAGCCACTTATCCACAGCTGGGGGCCTGGCCGTGCCGTCCCTCCCTACAGCCGGACCCTACTACTCGCCATATGCGCTGTACGGACAGAGACTAGCCTCAGCCTCGGCTCTCGGATACCAGTAACTACAACTCTGACCCCTACCCAACCTTCCTCTCCTCCCCCTCCTCCCTTGTCCCCCCACCGCCTCCGTCACCGCTGAAGCCTCCACTACTGCTTATCCCTGCCGGGATTCCCGCCCAGACCCTCCCCACTGGACTGTATTTATTTACTATAATGTTAGCTTACAAGCTGGGAATATAAGTGCATTAACGGCCCACACGAGTCAATGGTATGCAAAAAGTCTATGTTCCCCCAAATAATAATATTAACCACGCAGATAACTACATGACCCTGCCCCTTTTCCTTTTATTTTTTCCTTAGATATAAGTTTTAAATTTTTAATCCTTTTTTTATTATTGGTTTGGTTTTAGGGAGAGGAGGGACAGTTGGGGTTCTTGGGTTCTTCTATATGTTTCGTTTTTTCTTCCTGGGGAGTTTCTTGCATGAGTCTTAACCATTAAAACTACATATCCCTTCTCCTTTTCCCCTCTTTCCCCTTCATTCCCTCTTGTTTCTTCAATTCGAGGTTGTTTTTTTTCCCCCCTTTCTACGAGTAGCAAAGAGGAGTTGTTTTGTTTTTAGTAACAATTTTGGGGTGTGGAGGGGCAAGCTTGGTGGCTGGAGGTCTTGAGCTCTATTGATCCCTCTGCAATATCCCTCCCTCTTCTTCGAGGGCCCTTGGTCTGGGCCCTGGCCCCCAAAATACAGCCTGGCCCCCTAACCTTGCTCTGAGCCCGGGGTGCCCCAACCCCACTAGCAGGCTTCCCCCATCCGTGAGCCCAATGGTCTGGACAGAGCCTGCCTGCTCTAGGCCCTAACACCCCGTATTCACACTGCCGGCTGATGAGACACCTGTAGGGCTCATCCTATTCAATTAAAAGTCCTAGAAAGCCCTGCTGGTGTGAAACTTTGCTCTTTATATTTTGCGAAGTGCTTTATCGTCATTGTTTTTTCTCTCCCTAATTGGGGCTGTACCCCTCCACTGACGGCAGGGGCGGGGTCGGTGATCCTCTATGGATCCCTCCAAAGCAGACCAGTGGCGAAGTCAGCGGATGGTGCAACCTCACTAGGTCCATGGGGGGTTGGGGGGGAGTTGGGGACTCAGGGAGCACTCGGATGGTAGCAGCCCCCTCGAACTCCCAGGCCCGACCCAGCAATCCCCAAAGTTGGCTGTGGGTTTCCGTGGGTTCCGCAGTGACTGGGATGGAAGACTCTGGCCCCTGTGTCTTCTCCCCTCATTCTTTCCTCCCTCCGGGTCTCATGCAGCAGTGCCAGGGCTGCGGGGCCTGTTTGGGGTGAATAGAGCTCTCCCTTGGTAAGACTTATTTTGTTAATAAATGGAATACTTGGCTATATTCACACCGTGGTGTGTTTCTCTCTTGCCTCACCCACCGTCCCACTTCCAGACACCTAAGCAGATGCCCGTCTTTTATTTTTGTTTAAAATGCCTTAGGGTTTCCTTCTGAGATTGCTGTACAGGGAAGAGTTTAACGCCCTTCCTTAAATGAGAGAGTAGGGGCCTGCCAACACATTGCAAATTACAAACCCACCTTTATTCTTTTCCCACTTGGTTATTTAGCTCTCAGCCTCACTTGAAAGGCCTTGGCATTTTCTGGGGTCAGGGTGGAGGGCATGTATAAAAATGGATCTTCCTCTGGGCCCAAATTCGAGGTGCAAGGGGCTATAAGGGAACCATGATCCAGGGCCCAAACAGCAGCTGCAGCACTGTCCCAAGCCCAGCGGGAGCGCAGGTAGAGACGACGTGCCTCTGGCGCCACCTGGTGGTAGAAAGATGAGCGACAGGCGGAGAGAAACTGACTCCCGCCCCGACCACACACCTTCTGCGCTTCGCATTCCCTAAATTCGGAGGACTTCTACTTGCCATTTTTGTAAGGGGTTTCCTCCCTTACCTGAGCAAAGGGTAAATACACATTCTGAGAGGTTGTTTCTCTAGGCTTGGAAGCTCTCCTTGGCCAGCGCTGGTTTATGGACCTGGGTCATCTGCGAGTGTGAAAACTCTGGAACTGGGTTTGGGTTTTGCTGAGAAGGCGCGGTGATTATTTGGGACTTTGAAGTCATTCTTGTCCCGAGTACCAGAATGGCAGCCTGGTTCCTCTTTCTTGAGCTCGATGGCAGATGCTAGCTTCTACAACCTCTGGCAGTCGAGGGTGGAAGTGCTATTTGCTGGGGTATTTATTGACCAGTGCACTTGCCCATTGCATGGGATAAAGGGCCCGCAGTGAGTGTCGAGCCCTGGCGCTGAGCCTGATCGTGCCTAGTACTGACTTGCTCCCCTCCCGCCCCAGGGGCGAGAGTGGAATGCTCTGGTAGAGACCTCTGGGCTCGGACCCCAGTTGCCTGTCACCCGAAGCCAGCTCCAGCAGACCGCGAACGCTCGCCCTTGGTACGGAGGCCTCTTACCAGACCCGTTGCTCCCGCGCCCCCTCCTGGCTGAGCTTCTCTACACCCGCACCGCGCGGCTTGGGGATCTTTTGGTGATGTTGTGCTTTGCTTTTTTCTGTTAGGGGTATGACTTATTAAGTAGTTTGTGCTAGGCAGACTGCGTAGTTCTGAAAACGTCTGTAACCAGAGGTCAAGTTCGGAAGGTGGCACTGCTCTCAGCCTTGCTGTTACTGTTGCAGTTGCACACAAACTTCGACCACAGAATTCTAGGGTGGGTCTTGGCTGCGCCAGCTTCGCTGGGGGCCACTTCAGGCTGCTGGATACCACCTCGGGATTCCACAGGGCCCCAGCATACATAAGTCGTGTGTGTGTGTGTGTGTGTGTGTGTGTGTGTGTGTCCCAAATCTTCATATGTGCGCAAAATTCCTCCGTCATTCAAGAGAACAGGATTCCGTTGCAATGTCAGTGCTGGCATATCCTAGAAAAAGGAAGCTGGACTGCGGTGTCACCCGGCACCGGGAGGACCCCAGACCCAGAGAGGCTGAATGGGCTGAGAAAGTCATCCTGACCTCAATCCGGGACATTCCTGGGGAATCAGCATTGTCTGATTTCTCAGGGTCCAAGCTGGCCTGAATTTTTAAAAGACCAGGAATGTAGAGATTCCTTGCCCTATTTATTTTTTTCATTTTCACTTTTTGTTGTTGTTGTTTATTTTTTATTTTCATCTTCCCTTCCATTCAAATCCCCCCTTTTCCCCAATCACACTTTTTGTTTCATTTTCAATGCCTTCTAAAATTGGTGGAAATTGCTCCCCCTACAGGATCTAAACTTTTCTCTTTCTTACACTTCATGGTCTTCAGACCTTTCTCCCAAAGAACAGAAAGGTCTTCTTGGCAAGGAAAGTAGGAAGACATAATATCGCCACAGTTAGAAAATTCTCCCTGTACCCAAAGAAACTTTTCTAATAACTGCTTGGTTTACACTTCAGGAGTGAAAATGCAGGTTAGAAAACTTAACTATTGAATTTCCCCTACAAAATGTATTGACAGCCTGGACAGGGAACAGTGCTGCTGAATCAATCTGGTTGAGTTAAACTGTGCCCCCTGCCCAACTACTATAGTGTCACCAAAAGAACAGGTAATGTAGTCGGGAGTGTCCACCTCCTTACCCTGACACAACAGGGCTCTCCACTGGTAAATTGGAAACATTCCTAAGAAACATGGCTGTGGCCATTTTAATTAGCTGGTGGGAAGTTTGCTACTTACAATAGCTTAATTCCCATTAACCAAAGTTGCCATTTTAATAGAAAGGGTACTCCCCCACCAATTGCTTATTTGCATAATTAATTCACCCAGCAACCCTTTCTCTGAGATTCACCTCCACCTTCTGTCTCTTTGCCTCCTTCTCTTTGCAGCTTTCCTCCCACCCCTCCTCCTCCTAATCTCTCCCAGGTGCCAGAAACCAGTCCTGTGTTCCCAAGGCACCAGGGTGGAAGCCACAGAGCTGGAACTTGAGATACTGGACGTTCCTGGCTCCAGGTCCTATTTTCACACCTCTAGCTGGGTTATTTTTGTGGCCTTGTGGGTAGTAGAGAGAGAGAAGTAAAAAAGGAGGGGAAAGACTTGCCCTTGGATATAGGTTTGACTCAAAACAGAATTGTATGGCAGTGTTTTACCTTCCCAACCATCCACCCGCAAGCCCATCTCCTGAGAAATCTGCAGCCCAAGCACAGCACCATCTCTATGCAGCCGTAATTGCCTTGCCCTACCCAGCAAACTATGATTGTGTCTCTCAATATATGAACAAACTCCCTCCTGATGTATGTCTGGGTTACAGTGGAATTCGTCTTACAATAATCCTGTGGCTCTGAGCTTTATTAATCATTCTGTAGGGGAAGCTGCACTCCAGTTTTCTGTTTGATTTGATTTCATTCATCCTGTCTTTTTGCAAAATAGATGGTTGAGTGCATCCGATAATGTATGGTTTAATTTGGAGCACTATGGGTTTGAATTACCATTTTCATAATGTGCTGTGCATTAATGTGTTACATCATTTATAAAGAAGAATGTGCTGGGTTTCAAACTTTCTCCTGAAAGACAAAGTCACCTAAAGGAAACAAAGCCAAATCACACAACCCATCTTCTTATCTCCCTGCCAGAGAAACTCCTACCTCCCCAACTCAGGTTAAATCTGCCAAAGTTCATAAAACGCGACCTAAGGTTTTTGTAGTCACATAATGCAGGTGGGTGTGGAGGTTTGGGGGGAACTTGCACAAGGCTGCCCGGGGAGCCATCATTGGCAGTACAAAGCTCCCCCTCATTATTGCCTAACAACAGCTTTGCAGCCAACTGCGTTTGCGTTTGCAGAGACCTCCAGTGGATGGCTCTTGGTCGACCCTAATCCCAGCACTCCCTCCCCAATGGCTGTAATAACACCAGCTGTCTGTTACTCAAACTCTGACTGAGGAGGAAAAAGCACTGATTATCCAAATACAGTCATTAAAGGGGAAATGTGTTTTTAGGACTGTCAGAGTGATTAATGAGGGCTAGCCGTCTTTGCAAATGCACTTGTTTAGTCTAACTGGCAGCTTCTATTTTCCTATTGATTTATTGCAGCCGTTGCCGGGCCTTGGTGTGTGCGAAGTCAGGGCACTTCACAACTGTGCCCTGTTTAAACAGGAAAAGCATGCACCATTTTGTCCCGGAGGGAGGGAGCAGCCTAAAGTCTCTCCCTTCAGTTCAGTCTCCAGGGCCCCAGACCAACAAAGAAGACATTAAAAACCTGCAGCCCAGAAAGAGAAGGAAACTGCCTCCCCTCCACAGTCTTCCCCAGTCACTCAGATCCACGGCTGGTGGAGTCCTACCCATGGCCCTTAGACAAAGTCTTCCCTATTATAACCCACAATTCTTTCCTCCAGTACCTCCAAACCAGTTGTCATCCCTGGGTCCAAGTACAGGAAAGCCCTCCCCCATCCTCAGCGGAGGGAGAGGCAGGATAGGAAAAGAATGGAAAAAATAGAAACCAAGCAGTCCCTGTAGGGGTTGGTGTGTGTGATACATTGATAGAAACCAACGGTTGGTTTCAACTTTTAAAAAGAGGTTGGGGGTGAGGGCACACAAAAGTGATATATCTACTTCTTTCCATTTGAGTCTTTCATGTTTTGATAAATGAGGTATCTAATGACCAAAACAGAGAAATGGCAGCCTGAAAAGAGCATTTGGGGATTATACTTCCAGGTGGTCAATCGTCAAAGCAAACAGAGTTCACAGAATTCCTGTTAGTGCCCAACACAATGCTGAATGCCACAAGATACAGAATAAACCCAGACAAACTTCTTGCCCAATTTAGTTGGAGGAGAGAAGATATGCCCATAAAACCAGGAGCAAGCTGGGCCCAGTGGTGCACGCCTATAATCCCAACATGAGGCAGGAAGATTGCAAGTTCAAAAACAGCCTCAGCAATTTAGCAAGGCCCTAAGTAACTGTCTCAAAAAAAAAAAAAAAATTAAAAGGCCAGGGATGTAGCTCCATGGTTAAGTGCCCCCAGGTTCAATCTCCTGTGCCAAAAAAAAAAGACAGGGAGCAAGATAGCATCATACATAACTGCATTTATGTGGATCCAATAAAGTGCTAAATCATACTGTGCAGACAGCGAAGAGCAGGACAGGATATAATAAGGTGCTAATTGTGCAGACCAGGTGGAGCCCGCAGGAGCTGGAGGAAGGAGAGCTCATGGGGGCTGGTGGAGGGAACCTGAGCTTCCCCTTCTTGCTAGGCCTATGCTCTTTTGAAAGCTGTAAGATGGATGAGGACTTCATTCTATAGTGAAGAGAGGGCTGAATTGGAGGCCCTGAGCCAATAATTTCCGTTTCTAGAACAGATCAAAGAACAGGCTTCACCAATATTATAAACACATCTCAATTTTTATCCACTGGATCTACCCCTCATCAGCTCACACCTTTCACACAGCATCCCAAGCATGGAAATAGTTTGTATGCCTTCCCTAAATGAAGTACCTTTCCAATCCTTCCTGGAGTGGTGGCCTCTCATCAGCATTATTAACACTTCCTATAATAGGAAAAGCTATCAGTGGATTCTTGATCACAGATAAACTGGGAGACTTTTTCTTAAGAGAAAAGAAGCTGACGACCTTTTATAAACTTCAGAATAAAGGCAAATGGTATCTATCCTGGAAAGTCCAGAATGTCTGGTTATTAGGCAATAGTAGAAAGAACATTGAAATGGAAGTCAGAGAACCTAGATTTTGTTTGGGTTCTAAAATCTAATTGCTGTGTGATCCTAAACAAGTCATTTACTCTCTCTGAGCCTGTTTTCCCATTTCTGAAATGAAGTTGTCGGGCCCTATAGTCTTTCAGCCCTTTGCAACTGTAGTATTCTATTATTTTGATTTTTTAAAAAAATATTTATTTTTTAGTTTTAGGTGGACATAATATCTTTATTTTACTTTTATGTGGTGATGAGGATCGAACCCAATGCCCCATGCATGCCAGGCAAGCATGCTACCACTTGAGCCACATCCCCAGCCCTATGATTTTGATTTTCAAGAGGCAAGATATCTATGTTGCCCAGCCTTAAACTCCTGGGCTCAAGCGATCCTCCTGCCTCAGCCTCCTAAGTAATTGGGACTAAAGGTGTATGCCACTTTGCCCAGCTTCTATGAACTGATAAAATATTTTTAAAGTGAAGCATCACAATGGTTGGCCCTCATCAAGTACAATTCTGAAGTTCCTGTCAGAGCTGGGGGTAGAGTGTGTGGTTAGCATGCACAAGACTCTAGATTCCATCCCCAGCACCAAATAAATAAAAAGTTCCTATCAGAACAGCAGATGGGATAATCCGGTAAAAGAAGTACCATGACCTCACCTGAATATCAAGGAGTAGGAAGGGGGTACATAAGAAAAATATTATAGTGTAGAATTTTTTCACCCAAAAAGCTGACTCCAACAGAGTAAATTACTAACATACTTTTTTAATTTGGTGAAATGCTGAGCATAGATTGATGCAGGTATTTCAGAGACTGCATGGGGTGCTTAAGTGGGTTAGAAATTATTTTAAATAATTTTGAGAATCCTGTAAGGTTAAAGCAAGGTCTACAAACAGAATCCAATTTTTTATAGCCTACAGCCAATTGCTTTTGGAAAATGGGACTGGCAGGAGAAGAAATGAAAAGCAGATAAAAATCAAACCACATTGGGGGGACCTTTGCTCTGAGTGGGCAGTGGGTATCTCCACAGCTCTTTGAAACATAAAATAAAATGGTTCTTCTAAAGCTTAAATCAGAGCCAGACTTTAGAATGGAAACAGTAATTTGAAAAATGCCGTGGCTCATCCCCCTACATCCTGTTTGCTCCCTGGGTATGTGGACATGTGAGTGTATGCGTGTACATGGTGTGAGTTACACATGGGTTCATGCTCAGCCCATAAAGGAAATTGTTTGTGCTCTTCCTTCTGACTTTTGACAACTTCAAATGTGGGCACCACCAAACATACAGAAATGACATGTCAGGCATCATTTTGTGTGTACCATGATGGTTAAATAAAATAGTATATGGCAGGCACTTCACACTTATAATAATCCTCCAATTCTCTCTCAGGATAAAATTCAGAAAAGGTTTAAATTACTCACAATCTCACAATTAATCATCTATGGATCCAAAATTCTAACATGCTTCTTACTACAAATCTTTGCACAGTGGTACACATATGTCAGCCCAATGGCTCAGGAGGCTGAGGCAGGAGGACTGCAAGTTAAAAGCCAGTCTCAACAACTTAGCAAGGCCCTAACCAACTTAGTGAGACCCTGTCTCAAAATAAAACATAAAAAGGGCTGAGGATGTGGCTCAACAACCCTGGATTCAATCCCTGGGATGAAAAAAAAAAAAAATCTTTACATTTAGCCAAGTAGCTTCAGACTTGTATCTTGAGGGGTGTGGAGGTTACAGATAGAACAAGGGACCTGTCCATCAAAGAGTATTAACTGTTGAGTGTGTTGGGACTATACTAGACTACACACAATTCAAGTGAAGTGGGTCCTGCCCTTCACTTCCAAGAGCTAAGATGCTGATCAGTTCACTAGTTTAACACATTCAGTGAATATTTTGAGTGCCCACTAAATAATAAGTACAATTGTCCCTCTGTGTCCTTCCTTGGGTTCCACATCCATGGATTCAACTAACCAGGACAAAAAAAATCCTCTTGAAAAAATTGCACATAGGACAGGGGATATAGCTCAGTGGTAGTGTGCTTGCCTATCGTGCACAAAGCCCTGGGTTTGATACCCAACACAACATACACTAAACAAAACCAATTACATCTAAACTGAACACATTTTTTTTCTTCTCATTATTCCTTTAACAATACAGTATAACAAGTATTCACATAGTGTTTACATTGTATTAAGAATTATAAGTGACCTAGAGATCATTTAAAGTTTAAGCAAAGATGTATCTGAGTTATATGCAAATACTAGACTGTTTTATATAAGAAATGTTGAATATCTGTGGATTTTGATATCAGAGGGAACATCCTGAAATTCACCTCGGATAACCAAGGGATGACTGCACTATAATCTGCTCTGGGAATTCAAAAGATGTGAGAGGTGCTGGCCTTGCCTCTAGTCAGCTGAGTGGGAGACAGATGCATAACTGACGCATAATGTACTAAGGGCTCTATAAATGCTATTGCAGTTGTCAGTTTAGGCTAGATTGTGCAGTGACAACAAATTAACCCCCAATTCTCAGTGGCTTGACATAACAAAGGTCTTTTTCTTTCTTACTTACACTACATATATACTGAAGATTGGCAAGGATTTCCATCAGTTATGGTTCAACCAGACAAGCAGAAACAGTGATGTGGTAAGGAATTTCTTAAATATTGGTTTATGCAATTCTGGTGGCTTATTAAGCAAATCAGAAGTCTGTAAGGCGGGCAGGCAGGAAGTGAAGTTCACAAATAGGTTACAACTCTTTTGGCAGGAGCCATGTGAAGTCTCTGAGTTAAGGGAAGGCCTAAACCCTCCCTTCGACCAGGCCCACCCCAAATCATCTTCCTTTTGACCAACTTAAACTCCACTGATTAGGGATTTGGATCACATCTGCAAAATCATTTCACAGAAGCACCTAGATTCGTGTGGGGACTGTAGTCCAGCCTTAACAATCTGACACATCAGAAAGCATCACACAGTGCTATCTAATTAATCAGGCCCACTGACTGACAGAGGGACAACCAAGGGACACCTGCATGAACTATTACATGTTTTAGGCCCAAAATGGCATTTGTCACTCCACTCATGACCTTCTGGCAAGCCCTGGTTCAGCCCCTCCTAACTGCAAGGATGGGACGTTGACCCTCCCAGGTACCCAGAGGAAAGAATTGGAGGTGAATCCACCTGGGTGTTGTCTGAGACATCCTGCTCCCCTTCACACACACACCCCATTTTACACAGGGGAAACTGAGTCTGTGGTGAGATGAAGAATACGGGTGACTGCCAAGGGCCAAAACAGGAAACTCACTTTCTCCCTCCACACCCAGCTCACCCTCACCTGCTTCCTCAATCTTCCCAATAGAAACTCCTCAAAAGTTTACATTTGAAATCCTGGGGAGCACAGGAACCCCCAGGGAGGGACCACTTCTCTGGCTTCACTGAGGTTAGGACGGAAGGCTCAGGACTATGAGGCCCTTGAAGTCCAAGGAGATTTGTGACCTGTATACTTCATAGAGCTGAGCCCTCCACCTGGTGGCTTGCAAAGAACCATGGATTTGAGCAGGAGGTAACATATTGATGAGCCCTTCTAACAAGAAGGACAGGGACCTTTGATGTTTTGGACTCTAACGCTGCTGGCATATGTGAAACGCAAAAAGCTAAGGACTGATACACAGTGATAATGATCAGTGGTCACTGACAAACAAGAGCTGTCAATAGAATGTGCCCTAAGTTCAAATGAAGATGTCTGCACCATAGGAAACAAACAAACGTTTTTCCTTCTCAAACATTTCTTGAGCGCCTGCTATGTACCAGGCACTGTGCTAAGTACTTTGCACATAAGCTTTCATTTAATCCCAACAGCAATTCTCTGTCATGTTATGTGTCATGGAACACATTTTGCCTAAAGTCACAAAGCCAGTAAGTGGTAGAGGCACGACCCCTACCAAATCTCTCTAACTACAAAGCCTATGTTCTTACCACCAGAGCCACCACATACCATTCTGCAGGTGGTACAGTGCATGAGCTCATCTAGCCATGGGAGCAAGTCCTCAGTGCCCATGAGACCTAGCCTGGGGCTGCTTCAGCCTTTTATTCTTTTTCTTTTTTAGCTGGGAATTGAATTTTTACCATTAAGCTACATCCCCAGCCTTTTTTTTTTTTTTTCCCGAGACAGGGTCTCACTAAGTAGCTTAGAGCATCACTGAGTTGCTGAAGCTGGCTTCGAACCTGCAGCCTCCTGAGGCTCTTGGATTACAGGTGTGCACCACCACACTCAGTCTGCCTCAACCTATTTCTTAACCTCCAAAGGCTCCACGTGGGTGCTCACCTCCAGCCCTCTCCTCCTAACACCATGAATCAGACAGGAAAATTCTATCCGCTGATCCCCTGATCAGGGACTCACCTCCTGATAGTCACAGCTGAGTCTTACAGTAAGCAGAGATTGTGGAATGCTAGCCATAAATCAAAAATTTTTCTGGAGAAACTTCTATGTATGCTAAATGCTTTTGGAGCATAGAAGATGCATAGGACACAGCTGCTCACATCAAACTGCTTACATCTAGTCGGGAAAAATAGTACATGAACATACTAATAGTGTAAAATATGATAACAACAAATGAAGAGGACCCTGGGAGCTGGAAGGATTCATTCAGTCTCTCAGCCCCAAGAGGAGGAAGGAGAGAGCTTTGAGATTTGGTGGGGTGGGCAGCCTAAACAGGGCCTAAAGTAGAATTGTACAAGTTCACACCAACCAGCTTCCATTAACACAAGCAGAAAGGCAGGCACCTGAAGTCAGTGTGGCCACCCAGCAGCCAGCCAAAGAGGAAGCTACAGATTCTAAGCAGGGAAGTCGTATTGAAGGGCGACAGCAGGAGGGAATGAAGGTGCTTGGCAAAACATAACTGTAGCTCAGGGCTTGGAATTGAACAGTGTACCATGCCTGCTGGCCTGACTCTACCAGGCACAGCTGCCCACCCTGGGCTGGCCTCCTTGCAGAGCCTTCCTGGCTCTGATACAGTGTTGGGGCCTGAGCACAGTGAGGGAGGCTGGGGAGCCTCTTGAGGGTCTCACTGACAGGTGAGGATGTCACTCCCATCCCCCTCCTTTTCTTTTTGTTTGTTTGTATTTGGGTACTCGGGATTGAACCCAGAGTTGCTTTGCCACTGAGCTNACCTTCTGTCCCTCCCCCAATGCCATTCCTCCCCCCAAAATACACTACACACACACACACACACACACACACGCTCCCTCTCACCCTCACCTCCCTTCCCTCCCCCACCCCTTCCCCTCCATTTGTTTCAATGAACAGCCCCTTTTATCTATTCTGTAGGTACAAATGAAGCTGTCAAATTTGATCAGGCGCTTGATATGACAGGCTGTGGGAGTCAGGACCCCTTGAACAGAGTGGGCCTTGTCTGTCACAGCCTGCCTGACACTTCCCATAATGCCCAGACTGATGAGATTCTGAGTAGGGCCCAGCACATTTTCAACTCTATTTTGGGTGAAAACCCTTCTTGAAAGATCTTGAAAGGAGCTGGCAGTTCAGCCGCCCGGATGATTAATGAGGGTTGGCTCCGCTGGATGGATTTCTCCTGGTGCCAACAGCCGTCTTCCCAACAGGCTACAGCGTATTGCCTTTGACTTCCCCCAGCACTTCCCCCTCGTGGCGACACCCCCAAAAAACTTTTCCCACCAACCTTCGGATGTTCCCCCAAGCCCCTCACTCCACTGTAAGCTGCCCATCTCTCCCCTTCCCCTTCCGTTTTCTGTTGCCCCTGCAGATGGAAAAAGTTCAGCGTCCTAACGGAGGGAGGCCTGACTTGAGTGAGCAGGGCCCCTGGGTCGCTCTGCAGAGGGAGGGCTGAGCAGGGCCTGCAGAGGACAGAGACCCGTGCGCTCCCTGAGTGTATGTCACATGCCCCAGTGGTCAGGGATGGGTCTTTTTGCTTCTTCTCCATGAATTTAGGAGCTCTGGGGACAGAAAACATAGGGTGTCTAAAGCCCCGGAAGGATAAAGCATCAAATGTCTTAGGTTGTTTTGTTGTTGCTGTTATTATTGTTGTTGTTTTCTTATCTCAGGGTGTTTCTCAGAAGAGGCTCCATTGACATTTGGGGCAGGACAACTCTTTAGGAGACAGGATCCTCCTGTGGAAGGTGGAAAGTTTAAAATCCTTAGTCCAGAGACATTGATTGATTGCTTATAACACCCGCACCAAGTAGATACCTAAAACCATCCCCTACAACCCCAAATGCCCCTTGGGGTGGCACCAGCCATGGCTGAGAACCATTATTAAGATAAAGACACTCCTTACCCCATGTACCTTGGGAGCCATGCTTACCTCTTGGTCTCCTTGAGCTCTTACTTATACCCCTCACACTTGCTGGGGAGAGCACTGAGAAAGAGGGGAAGAAGGTGTCCAGGGAGTGCTCCTGTCCACCCTCAACGCTGACTTTTCTCCTTTGCTGATGCCTCACACCAGCCCTGCTCCAAGCTCTATAGTGTTTCTTGTTTTCCCCAGAAGATTTTAGGTCATGGTGCTTAGGAGAAACAATGAGGCCCAAAACTTCTTTGGGGATTTCAAGTCAGAACCCTTCAGGGACAGGCAGGAACAGTCAGGGACAGGAACTCATTGTTTCTTTCTTAAACATCCATAGCTTTATTTTTCAAACCAGGCTTAGGTATGTGGACTCTGTCAGAGAAGCTAGATCCCTGTAACCAGGGTGGTCATCCAGGACCTCTTGTGTGAAACAGGATAAGCACATTCTTGGGGCCTGTTCTCCTCACTGCCTATTTTCTTTTCATCCTTTCCTTCTTAAAAGAGAGGAGGAAATCACAGAATTCACCCACACCCAGGCCATTTGGTCAATGCCTAACCAACTCTGAGATCATCCAGCCCACAGATGGACCCAAGACCATAGTTCATTCATTCAGTACCATTTCTCAAGCATCTGCTATATGCTAAGCACTGGGCTAGACTCTGGGGAGATAATAATGAGCCAAAAACATGCTGCTCTGGCAGAAAAATAAGGAGACAAAAACTAAACAAATCAATATACAATCATAAATTGTGAGTAAAGATGAAGGAAAAGTAGAGTTTGTATAGTATGCACAGAGAGGGTTGTGTGTTAGCTTTCCACCACTGTGACAGGATACTTGAGAAAATCAACTTTAAAAAGAAAAATTTATTTTGTGCCATAGTTTTAGAGATTTCATTCCATGGTCCACTGGCTCCATTGCTATGGGCCTGTGGTGTGACAGAACATCATGGTGGAGAGGGTGAGTTGGAACAGGGCTGCTCACTTCAAGGTAGCCAAGAAGTAGGGGAGATGGGGTAGAGAAAATATATGCCCTTCATTGGACATGCCCCCAGTGGCCCATTTCTTCCAACTAGGAGTTTCTACCACCTCCCAACAGTGCCACCAGCTGGGAACCAAGCCATTAACATGAGACTCTGAGGGACATTCCAGATCCAGACCACAAAAGATAATACGACAAGGAATCTCCATCTCAGAACTAAGCTCTGGAAAAACCTCTTTGGGAACATGACATTGAAGATGAGATCTGAAAATTGAGCAAGATTAACCAGGTGTTTCAAGCCAGGGAAAGACACACCTGAACATCAGCCAAACTCCCCTGTCATAGAAGTGCTGTCCCTATTAACTATATCTTCACAAAAGGACAAAAACTCAGTAACTCAGCCAAAACCAGGAAGAACCAGAAGAGCAAAGAGCTGGGAGGAGAAAGGGAAATCAAGGGGTGCAGAGTGAAACTGAGAACCAACCGCTTGTCCGTAGGCACCCAAGAACAGCCCTGGGCAAGGTATGACCTCCACACACCAAGTCAAGCAAGAGGGAGGCCTGAGCTGAGCTTGTGCAGGAAAAAGGTCTCTCCAGTGCATTGCAGGGAAACTCTGGGGAAGAGCCTTGGGAACTTCTCATTTCTGGAGCTATTAATGGACAGCCACTGATGGAAAGAAAAATTCAATGAAAAATCACACAAGTCAATATATAATTACAAGGTTCTTATGGGAATATGAGGCTCAAGGGAAGTTAGCCTTCCCTCTTCCAGAAAGCTAATTTTTAAATAAAATATGAAAGAGTATGTTTCTTACTTTTGGAAACTTGTAGGCTGTGTGAGTCTGCTTTCCATTACTATAAAAAATACCTCAAATAACCAATTTAAAAAGAGGAAAGGGGGCTGGGGTTGTGGCTCTGTGGTAGAGGGCTTGCCTACCACATGTGAGGCACTGGGTTCGATCCTCAGCACCACATACAAAAAATAGTAAATAAAATGAAGGTATTGTGTCCATCTATAACTAAAAAAAAAAAATTACCACAAAAAAAAGAGGAAAAGTTTGTTTTGGCTCACAGTTTTGAAGGCTTCTGACAATGGTCAGCTGGCCCCATTGCTTTGGTGCCTACAATGAGGCAGCACAACATGGCGGGGAATATGTGAAGGAGTGAAGCCACTCAATTCATGGCAGGCAAAAAAGTGAAGGGTCCCACAATCTCCTTCAAGGTCACACTCCTGGTGACCTAAGACCTTCCACTGGATCCCACCTCTTAAAGTTTCCACCACTTCCCAACAACATCAAGCTGGGGACCAACCTTCCAACACATGGGCCATTAGGGGACATTCCAGAACCAAGCTAGAGCATAGGCTTTCATTGGATCCTCGTTGTCTAATGAGAGCAAACCTTTACCTTAGCTTCAAGTCCTCCCCAAGTGACCCCAACGTGTACTTCCACTGTCCCTACCAGAACTCTTCACAGGTACCCAAAGGAACATCTCACTGTTTCCTAGACATCAATATCTTACAGCGAGTTGTTCCTTCCTCCGAAAACAACTATGACCCTCTCACAAATGTGCTTCTCTCATTTTTACCCCAAGCCGTTAGTTTCCCTTTGCTTTAAATATTTTCAACTCCTTATTTTTATCTCTGTATTAAATATCTCCTTCTCCATATGAGTTACTCCCGCCTCCTCCCAAAGGGAGCATAGGGTCCCTAAAGGCAAGAAGAGTATTTTATTTATCTTCATGTCCCCCATGCCTAGGACAGTGTCAAGCACATGATACACTATCAATAAGTGCTTGTTATGTTCTATTAATTGACCTCTACAGAGCCAAACATTTGTCATGTCTTGCAACCAAAGTCATTAGTTGTTGAATGAGAGAAGAGCCCTAAGGATGAAATTGAAAGGAAGGACAAAAGAAAGAGCAACCAGGAAGAAGAAAGAATGTACCTGTTGTTCCAGAAAGATTCCTTTTTCTAGTCTGTCACTCTATGTCTGGATGAGGCTGGATGGTCCTAAGGAAACCGGTACTCGTTCTGAGGACCCTTGACTATAGCAGCCACTCGTAGAAGCAGGCAGAGGAGACCCACTGGATGGGACAATCAGCAGCCTCCTTCCCCTACCAATATGCCATGATGGCTGGAATGGAAAGTCATTCCTTGGAGTTAAGGAATGAAATCCTAGGAAAATACCATAAGAATGTGCCCATAAAAGCCAAAGTCATAGCTCTGTACTAGGGCACTTTCCTAGCACACACAAGACCCTGGGTTCAATGCCCAGTACAGACAAAAAAAAAAAAAAAAATAACAGCTCTGTTAATACATCAGTGTCCACCAAACATGTTAGAAATAGCATTTAAGTGCCAGATTTAGCAGTGCATACTTATAATCCTAGCAACTCAGAAACTCAGGAGGCTGAGGCAGGAGGATTGCAAGTTTGAGGCCAGCCTCAGCAACCTAACAATGCCATAACCAATTCAGCAAGACCCTCTCTCAAAATAATAAAATAAATAAAATTAAAAGGGCTGAGGGTGTAACTTAGTGGTTAAGTACCCCTGGGTCAATCCCATTACCAAAAAAGAAAGAAAGAACACCTAAGTAAACAGAGATAGAGTCTGAAGGGAATAAGACATGAGGCCACTGAGGGCGAGAAGAAGTCAGGTCAGGAAATCTCCACACCAGGAACACTTTCCCAAGAAAGGCAGCTCCAGGTTAGCATGCTGGTAGGACCTGGCAGTTGGTCAACACACACTCTAAGAATCTAGGGCAAGAGCACTTCCCCACTCCAGTATAAGATTCTCTAATAGATACTTACCTACTCCACTAAAAACAGCCCCCCTGATGGCAGAGATCTTGACCGTGTGTTCCCTGCTGTAGCCACAGTGTCCAGTCTGTGCCTGGCATGTAACAGGTGCTCTCTGAATATTTCTTGGATATAATGGATAAATGAATGAGTGTAGAAGGAGGCTGAGAATGTGCCCCAACCAGAAACTAGTCCTGGTGAAGTCGAGACTAGAGTTCCTGTAAGCAATACCTGGAACCAGTTCAGGGTCCTTCTAGAAGACACAGGTCCACACCTGAGCAGCTTGGGAAGGACACACACAAACACGCCCCAGCATTTGGGATTTGGAACAGAAGCAAGCCCCCTCCCTGCCTTTCAGGATTTCTTCAGGGAGAAAAAGAATTTTCCTGCCATCGGGCCAGAATATAAAAACAAGGCTACATAAAACAGGCCTAGGAGGGAAAGAGTAGGCCAAAAACAATATGCTCCCTCTCTCCTGTTTTTTTAGGACCTCGACTTCTTTTCCCAGTGAGGGGGAGAAGAAGAGGGGAGCAAAGCTTAATGACCCTCTGCCCCCTTGCCAGGACAGAGGCCCTCTCAGGCGGGGAGTCAAAGAAAACTTTTCCGAGACTGATTACCAAGAGGGTAACTAGGTACACAGAGCACATGTGAACAGGCTCCTCGTTTCCAATTCAGGACTGTCAGATGGTGATTAATGACTAACAGCCACAGAGCAGCCTTGATTGCCAAGTGCCGTATTGTTAATCCTGACATTTAATGAGGCCGGACACGACTCTAGCACAATTCCACACCATCATCTGCAAATAGCGCTCGACGGACTTAATTGGTTAAGTATTTGTGTGTGTGTGTGTGTGTGTGTGTGTGTGTGAGAGAGAGAGAGAAAGAGAGAGAGAGAGAGAGAGAGAGAGAGAGAGAGAGAGAGAGAGAAAGAGAGAGAGGGAGAGAGAAGGAGAGGTTTAAGGGCAGAAGAAAGGGGCAAGACATTCAAGTGTGAATTTGCCCCGTATGGACGTCTCTGTTTTAACATGTCCATCCGGGTTATCACGTGCGTCAGTTGATACAAAGGTCCACAGGACTGAATCTGTCCACCTACACTGTAACCCCAACAGAAATGTCTCTGACGTGATGCAACCTCCTCCCACTGTGACCCTGCCCATCTGACCCCTGCTGTGGGCTCCTTCCCCACCAGCCTCACCACCCCTGCCTCTGAGGGGCAGCTGGGAGCTGGCATGTTTGTGAAGTTAAAACACATGAAAGGAATTTGAAAGAAGAAGTTGTCCAGAAGTGGGCCAGGATCCAGGGCTCCTGAGAAGCCACTTTTTCACTGGGCTCAGATCAATGGTGCTTTGGCCCGACTGACTGGACGGTTCCTCCTTTGCCAAGAGAGAACTATGTCACCCCCATTCCAGAACTCAACACTCTCTTAGGAAGTGAACAGAATCCATCTTATTGTTCTAGAAACAGCATCCCAGGCAATAGGGACAGAGAAACTGGCCCAGCAAGAATTCTCCTGGCCAAATCAGCAAGGTGACGAAGGGCCTAGGAGAGGAGGTGTTGGCTCCAAAAGGGCACATCAATCAAAGGAGCCGGTATTCATGGCACACTGGCTATCCTCAGTGTTGTGGCTGGGCCTTACAAGGACAGAAGGAAGTGAGTAGCACACAGGTAGCTGGCCATCTAGCTGGAAAGTAGCCAATGGGCATGTGAGAGCAGCCTAGACTTTGAATGCTAAGGGACACGTGAGCAGCACAGATGGTGCCACAGGTGTCTAGAGAGGCCAGCAGAAGCTGAAAATGTCCAGAAAAGGCAGGGAGTATACACAGTGTTCTGAAAGACAGGAAATACTCAGGTACTGAGAAGGCCATTACCCAACAAGGATTCAGGAAAAAATGATCCTCACTAATTACCCCTTAAAGGCTTGAACCACAAAGTGTGGCCCTAAAACCAGCAGCATGGACATTACCTGGGAGCTGGTTCAAATGCAGGCTCTCAGGCCCCACCCCAGACCCATGACTCTAAATCTGCAAGTTAACCAGAGACCTTAAGTCACAGTGTGCAGGTTACAGTTAAGAGGTGCTGCTCTAAATGCCCTGACCAAAAAGCCACACAGAAAAGCAAGCCTGGCCTAAGGAACCCATGCCTGGCAACCCCCCAGCAGGTGCCCACTGTACTACTACACCAAAAGATGCTGCCTGGACAGCCTGGGTTCTAGGCCTGACTACGGAGAGAAGGCTCCGTGTGGCTTTGCAAGGCTTGGCCACCCTGTTTGTTTAAGGGCTCAGGTCATAGGCAGGGGCAAGTGACTTTCTCCAGTGGGTGTCCCAGGCTCAGGCCTTTGTTCCAGTCTAGTGGTTGGAACCTAAAGACCCCATGCTGAGGAGTTCAGTTCATTACTGAGGCCTGGTGTAATTACCGCCCTGCCAGCCCTCATTCCGTTCAGCATTCCTAACCTCCCTGATTGCCCTGCTCCAGCCTCTCTAACTGTGGGAGGGTCAGCCTCAGAAAATAATAATTAAAAGCTAACATGTCCTCTTCTGACTCTGGGCTTAGGGGTCCCCTGCTGTGACCCAATCCACCAAATCCTCACCATGAACCAAATTCTCCCCACCTAGACCTCTCCTTTTGGAAACCACAAATCGTTAGGGGTTCTTCTCACTGAGCATCAGTCTTTTCTCCCCCTGCCAAATTCTGCTTTACCCCCACTTTCATCAAATGCTCCTGTGACTTCAATCCCATAACCTCACCCCACTTTGAAAGTATAGGAAAGAATGTGGGCTGAAAGCAAGAGACCTGGGTTCCAGTTCTAGCTGCTTTGCCTCCACGGTGACGCAGGGCAATGCACTTCCCTATTCATGCCCAGGTTTCCTCCTTGTAGAATGGGGGGATTAGATAACATGGTTGATCTCTAAGGTTCTTCTCAGCTGTGACACTGTGATTTTATTTCAGAGAATAATGTGAGGATTAACTGAATTGATATAAGGATATTATAATACATTGAGGAGCTTAAAAATGTATGCAAACATCTAGAAATAAAGAGATACCTATCCTTAGGTCACCCATCCATATCTCTCTCTCTCTCTCTCTCTCTCTCTGAAAGTGTCCTCCTGTTTTCCTGGTTCTTTTTCCCTTGCCAGATAGGGAGCAACATGAGGGCAAAGATTGAAGTTTCTATTTCTTTTGTATCCTCCGTCAGTGACTAACACCCACAGAAGCTGCTCAATAATATTGTTTACTGGGTGACAGACTGATTGCCCTTCTGGCTGCTCATTCATTTAAATAGACTTGTAAGAAGCTTAACAGAAAAGTGGTCACCTTTGCTTCTTTGGAAAGAAACGTAAAGAACCTCTTTTAAATATGCCTGCCTCACTTCTCTTAAGGAAAAAGGACTAGCTTGTCTCCTGAAAATTAACTGGATTTGGACAATCAAATGGAATTTTTAATACTGCCTTACAAATGAGCACATACCAACATGCCCAGGGCTTAATTTCATTCCCCAAGATCTTTCTGAGCATGCAATGTCCCAAACCCTGGCTCAGGTAGAGGAAGATACAGAAGAAATACTACAACATAATAACATTTTAACAGAATTTAGATATCAAAATAAATACGATCCCATTCAAAATGCTCACTTTCAAAGCTATGTATTCTGCTATGTTGTCTTGTTCAAAACTCTTTGAATATTTTTTTTTAATCAGAGCTGGATAGTAAACCAAAGGCCTAGTGCATGCTAGGCAAGTGCCCTACCACTGAGCTACATCCTCAGACCTGTCCTTGGAATTTTTTGAAAACCATCTTCAAAACCTATCACTGGGGCTGGGGCTGGGGCTGTAGTTCAGTGGTAAAGCACTTGCCCCGCATGTGAGACACTGGGTTCAATCCTCAACACCACATAAAAATAAATAAGTAAATAAAATAAAGTGTCCATCTACAACTAATAATAATTTTTAAAAACCCATCATAACATTTTCTATTGAAGCTGACATATTTTTTCTTCTTCTTCTTCTTTTTTTTTCTTTTTTTTTTTCTTTTTGCTGTGTTAGGGATGGAGCCAGCACTGCACATGCTAGGCAGATGCTCTACCACTGAACTACACCCCCAGACCATGACATCAAGTTTTTTTGTAAAAGGGGGTTAGAATATCTTTTGAAGCCAACCCTGGTAAACAAACTGAATGACCAGGCTCATTCCGTCAGGTCAAAAATCTAAATAATGTATATAAGGAAGTTTTTTAATGAGTATATGAGAAGGGGCAGCCTTCCAATGTGAGCACTTTGAAGATCCTTTTTCACTGAGGATCAGTTGCCTCTGTAAAAATCAGTCTGTGAGAGATCTCCTTGCTTCTACTCTGGTCCTACTCTCCACTTCTTAGCCCCCATGATCTGTTCTCAGCACATCAACCTCAGAGACCTTCTAGAATCATAAGTCAAATTATGTCACTCATTTTGAAACCCCACAAGGGTTCCTGTCTCATTCAGAGTAGAGGCCAAATTCCCCAGGGTGACTTCTGAGACCCAGCATGATCCAGCTCCCTACTCCTTCTCTGACTCCTCTCCTACCACTGTCTCCTTCAGTTGCTTGGCTCCAGTCACACGCTGTTCCTCAAATATTCCAGGTATACTCTGACTTAGGGCCTTTGCTCTAGCTGTGCCCTGCCTGGAAAATTTCTCTTCCAGGTATTCACGCCCTCATTTCCTTCATATCTTTGATCAGTTCTTGTCTTCTCAATGAGACTTATTCTGACCTATTTAATATTTCTGTTAATAATGTCTCCTAGCAGGGAACAGTGGCACATGCCTGTAATTGGGTATCTGAGGCAAGAGGATCACAAATTCAAGGCCAGCCTGTGTAACTTAGCAGTACACTGCCTCAAAATAAAAGGTAAAAAGAGCTGGAGATGTGGTAGATGTGGTTCCATTTGAATACCACCAAACAATAAAATTTTTTAAATGCCTTATACTTAGTACATTCCATTTAATAACTCTATACACCAACACACATACTCCTTATCTCATTGCCCATTCTTTTCCCCATGGTACTTATCACTTTCACCATACTATATAATTTATCTATGCATTATTTATTGTGCTAACTATTGCCTATATTCCACTATGAGACTCTCAACTCAGAAGGGGCAGAATCTTTGTCCATTGTGTTGAATCCCAAAACCTAGAATTGGCACATAACTGGCACTCAACAAATATATGTTGGGTTAGGTTGGTTTGGACTGGATTGGGTTGGGTTGGGTTAAGTTGGATTGGATTGGGTTGGATTGGGTTGGATTGGATTGGATTCATTTGCATTACCTTGCCTTTCATTGAAAGATGATCCCAACTCAGAAGCATATAGTCTCTTTCTTCCAGTTGCTTATGAATTTGATTGAGAGACTAGAGACATACACATAAAAGCATCTGAACAGTGCACAACAGCACTGACCAAATGGAATTCCATGATGCTGTAGAAATCCTGGAGGGATCTGTATAAGATGGAGGAGAAGAAAGGGCTTGGGCTGACCCTTCCATCTAATCAAGCACATCTTCTTGTGCCAAGTTCATGCCCTTATTATTCCAGCCTCCACTCACTTGCTCATGCTGTCCTTCTGCCCTCTTACCTAAACCCTACCCACCCATCAAATCTCAGCCCACCTTTTCTTCCATAGAACTTTCTTGAATTACCAATTGATTCCTCTCCCCTCTGAGCTCCTGTAACACCTGTGTTTGTTTTGTTTTGTTTTTACGGTACTGGAGATTGAACCCAAGGGTGCTCTATCACTGAAGAAGAAAAACTTGGAGAATGAAATTAAGCCTTGGGCATGTTGGCATGTGCTCATTTGCAAGACAGTATCCTTAGTCCTTTTATATTTATATATTTTTTTGATACAGGGCCTCATTAAGTTGCCCAGGCTGACCTCAAACTTGTGATCATCCTGCCTCAGCCTCCCAAGTTGCTGGAATAACACACATGTGCCACAGCACCAGACCAGCACCTCTATTCTGTATCAGACCATTTAGCCTTTAAATAAAAACTTTATGTATGTGCATGATGTCCCCAGCTAAGAACCACATCATTTGCATCTTCTCACATTTGAATAGGCCCAAGCACTATGCAGGTAGTGGCACTTCATACAAGTGGCACTAACTGATTGATTAATAAGCAGAGGGACAAAGGAAACAAAGATACTATGGTGTGATGTAATATGCCTCATTTAAAAATACTACACATGGGATGGGTGTGTGACTCAGTGATAGAATGCTTGCCTACACTGGGTTCAATCCCCAGCATCACCAAATAAATAAATAAATAAATAACACCAGTAGTTCTCAGTCTGAGTTAAATGTTGCAACACCTGAAGAGCTTTTAAAAATATCTTTAAACTGAGCATGGTGACACACACCTGTAATCCCAGAGGCTCAGGAGGATGAAACAGGAGGATCACAAGTTCTAGGCTACTTAGCAAGGCCCTAAGCAACTGAATGAGACCCTTTCTCAGAGTAAAAAATAAGAAGGGCTGGGATTTGGCTCAGTGGTAAAGTGCACCATCTGGGTTCAATCCCGTGTGTGTGTGTGTGTGTGTGTGTGTGTGTGTTTTAATATATATATCTTCAAGGCTGGGGTAAACATGAGGGCGGGCTCAGTGGTAGGGCACTGCTAAGTATGTTTAAGGCCCTGGGTTCAATCCCTAAGTACCAATAAAAAAATAAATAAATAATAGAAAGAAAGGGATGGAGGGAGGAAGGGAAAGAAAGAAAAAAATCTTCATGTAAGAGCTCTATCCCAGACCAATTTTATCAGAATATCCGGAAATGTGCTCCAGGTATCACTATATTCCAAAAGTTCCCCAAGTAATTGGAATGTATAGCTATAACTAAGAAGAACCCTAGTGTGAGGAAAAAACATAAGGGGCAAGGTAAAAGGTGGGTGTTCAAGAAATCGGAAAATAGGCCTAAAATGCTATAATTGGCCCTATCCTTCTTTTCCATTTTGTTCCTATTAATTTGTCATGGGGATTCATCTTTGTCAGAGTGGGCTGAATGGATCAACTGTGGACAGATTCTTCTGTCCTCTGCCTAATGCTATAATGAGTAGCAAAAGGTCAGAGAAGCATGGAGAGAACAGACAGCAACAACAAATGCGGCCAAAGCCAGGATCAATCTAGGCCCAGAGGATACAGAAAAGTGTGGGGAAAGCAGAGGACTATTTGAGATCACTTGGCAAGTTGTGATTCAATTTCTCCCCTTCCCGGGGTATCAGCATTCAGCTTCTTCTCTTATGCCTTCCCATCAAAAGAGCCAAAAAAGTATGTTAAGTATTATATGGAGGCTACTGCTTCAGAAACTCCTGGGAAATTCCTCACACCCCTCCTCCTTCTGTTTCCTATGAAACTGAGCAGAAGTTGAATCTCCTCTCTCTAAATAGTAACCTGGCTCAAGAGTACTGAAGAGCCTGCAAGAAACTTGAAGCACTGTGAGTCTCCTCGTGGGATGGTCCCTAGACATTCTGTAGCTCATTGTCTTTCCCCCTCTGGTCCTTCATTTCTCTGTGTACAAAACCCAGAGAGACAAACCAAGCAGCCAAACCACACTTCCCATGAGTTGCTTTCGGGGGGCACCTGTGCTAACCAAGCCTCTCCACCTACTCCACCCCTGACTGCACCTGTCATCCACCAAATATCACTATTCACCAAATACCACCACTGGGGATGTCTGAAAACACAGGTACCTCTGGGGAAGGTAATCTGACTTCATGCAAGGCTGGATGTATAGGATAAAGGTGAAAACATTTCCTGAGAGCAAGATCTGCTTATTTGGGAATGGAGGGTAGGGGTGGGAAGGGTAGCGGAAAGGAACACAAAGGGAAATATGTTGGCACTCAGTGGTTGAAGGAGGGAGAGAAGGATGTGCCACGGAATGAGGGGGAGGGTACGGAAAGACGGCTGGAGCGTGAGGACAGACTTCCCCAATTCTACATGCTTGCCAAGGCCCAGCCCTAGATCCCAGAGGGATCAAGGCCCAGGTCCCCCATCTAAAAGCCACCTCCTTTCACTTTCTCACTCCTCCTCCATCCCTGTGCACAGAACCACCAGCTGCCTGGTTTGGCCAACCCTGCCGCCTCTTAAGTCTGAAAAGCTCAGGGAGAAGGAACCAGCCCACAGCAGCGAACCACATATATACCAAGAGCGAGAGGTAACTATAAACTCCGGCGCCCGGCCAGGGGAGGAGGGCAAGGGGGGGGGGGGGGATGAGGTTTTTCCACTTCCATTCGCAACTGTCAAGCGGGTGATTAATGACCAACAGGTTTGGAATCGCCTTTATTGCCAGATCAGTATTGTTGCCCGTGACAGCTAATGAGGTTGGACAGGCTTCTCCACACTGAGCTTTATGGGGCCGGCTCCCTCCCCTGCAGAGCTCATGAGCCCTGCCAGCTTTTGTGCGCAGGAATGTTCAAGTCCCACCACCCCCCTCATTCCTCCAACGCCACCTCCCCCCAACTCCCTGAACCACCGTCTCACCCAGAACCTTGCCCATCCACAAAGCAAGCTGGGTAGTAAGTCTCTAGAGCCACAGCCCACTCAGAGATACCCATCTTGACACCTATCCCCCAAACGCCCTCTTCCCACCCTGCTGGAGTTTGAGCAGTAGGACTAGAAAGAAAAGGAACAAAAGCAAACATTACAGCCCTTGGGGTTAAGACAAGGGAGGAAGCTCCCAAGCAGTCTGGCCAACAACCTTAACAAGCCATTCCATGGTCAGCTGTAAAATTCAAGACATATTTTACACACTCACCACTTGGATCTGCAAATGCGTTAAGGCGGTGAGGGGGGAGGACTGAAGGAATTTAGGGTGGAGGTTCAATAACAGTTAATAAAGATTTTTGAGGCTGGGGATAGAGCTTAGTAGTGGCGTGTGTGCTTAGCATGCATGAGGCCCTGGGTTCAAGCCACAGCACCACAAAAAAAAAAAAAAAAAAAAGGAGAAAGAAGAATGATCTTTTTAACCAACCCTAAACCTAGATACACAAATACACAAAGCCAAGTTTCAGTGCAGAAATCAAACTGGTCCTAGGTCTAAGGGTAAGGAAATACAGCCTTTGTTTTCTGCTCTCTTACAAATAATATTTACCTTTGTTCTAGTTCACATCTTGATACGGTTAAGCATATGTTTGCCTGTGGTTTAATATTTGAAGGAGTTGGAGCAATGTAATAAGCAAACAGCTTAAAAGGCCCAGAAAGACCCCCTCAGCCTAAAAATCTATTACTTTTCAATGTGATATAAATGTATTTTGCTTCTGCTCAGAGCAATTTCCTAGTTTACTCTTATTAAACCAGGAGACGGCTTAGCAGAGTTCTTGATTTATGAAACACATACTAGATTCATTAAAACCTTAAAAGATTTAATACATTTTATCAGGACATTAAATCTGTGCAGGCTTTTTAAATCAAATACCTGCCATATTTCATCCCCCACACCCTGCACACTTACTTAAGAACACTAAAATGTGAACCGACAAACATTATGGGTGTTTCAGGCCTGATTTCTAAGTGCATTAAAGTCCTCCCCTCTAGGATTTATAGCTGGGCCACTCCCCATGTTTGATCTTCCGAGGAACAAGTGATTCCACTCTTTGGAATTCAGTTCAGTAGGATAAGCTGAGATCTATGTTTCATGCATACATACAAATATTCCACCTCTCCCATCCCATAGACAGTGGTTTCTATTCTCATGGTTTCTAGAGGAGCCCCCACCCACTGCCCATCTTCCATTTTCTTCCATAACTCCTCCTGGCCTCCAGACTTTAGTTTAGATCTGAAGCATTCCCCAAAGATCCGCATGTTGAAGGCTTGGTTGCCAGCCAGTAGTGCTACTGTGGGTGGGGTGGAACCTATGGGTGGGTTCTAGGAGGTAGGGTCTAGTAGAAGGAAGTTGGGTTACTGGGGTCATGCTCTTAAAGGGGATATTGGGACCCTGGCCCTTTTCTCTCCCCTCTCCCCTCCATATCTCTCCCCCTACTCTCTCTTTCTCTCTTGGTTGCCATGAGGTGAGCAGCCTCCTCTGTCATATGCTCCCACTATGATATACTGTCCTGCCACAGGCCCAAAGCAACAGAGTCATGTGACCATGGACTGACATCTCTGAAACCAGGAGTCAAAATAAGCCTGTCTTTCTTTAAGTTGTTTATGTCAGCAATGGAAAGCTGACTAACACACTCTTTTTCCATGTAAGATCCTTGCTTAGCATCTGGACAGTTATCTTAAGTGACAGCTGCCATTTTAAGAAAAATTCTGCTTTCCCGCCCAAGGGTGTTTCTGAGAAAGGTTCACCATTCCCTCATACCAACCCCACCCTTAATGACTCACATTAGGACCTGCCTGGCTCTAATCCCTGAGCCTGCCCCATAAGAGTCCCAAACCCCAAGCCTGTTTCCCCTCTCTCCATCTATGGAGGGATGGCCGTTATTTGTCAGCTCTAACAAATAAACTCTCATGTGTATCCCTGCCTGGTCTCCGTCTTTCATTTCTTGCTCACCCGTCTCTGGGTTCCTCACTTTCCTTTCACTCCACATGTCCACATGCATACCTTCTCCTTCTGTTGTGGTTTAGATGTGGTGTCCCTCAAAAGCTCACGTGTGAGATAGTACAAGAAGGTTCGGAGGAGAAATGATTGGGTTATAGCCTTAACCTGTGAATTAATCCCTGATGTGATTAACTGAGTGGTAACTAGAGGCTGGTGGGGTATGGCTGGAGGAAGTGGTTAATTGGGGGCTTGGCTTTGGGGTATATATTTGTATCTGGCGCATGGCCTCTCTCTGCTTCCTGATCACAAAGTGAGCTGCTTCTCTTTGCCACACTCTTCTGCCATGATGTTCTGCCTCATCTTGAGCCCTGAGGAATGGAGCTAGCCTTCTATGGACTAAGACCTCTGAAACTGTGAGTTCTCAAATAAACTTTTCCTCCTCTACAATTGATCCGGTTGGGTCCTTTAGTCACACCAGCAAAAAAACTGACTCAAACACCCTCCATTCTTAACTCCTCTGGTGCTCTCAGCTCATGCAGAACCACATGGGCACAGCATCCGACTGACTTTGGGAGGCCTGGAAAGCTTGCCTTCTTGTTCTTAATACCCCTTCAAGTCTATCTACACAACCATAGTTCTCAGCTGGGGGCACTTTTGTCACAGCCACATACACTGAGGACATCTAATGATGGAGACATATTTGATTGGCACAACTGGACAGGAAGGGGCTTGCTACTAGCATACAGAAATACAGGCCAAAGATATTACTAAGCCTCCTACAATGCACAGGCCAGCCCCTGTAACCACCACTGCGAAAGAAAGGAAGGGACAGATGGAGATTGGGAGGGAGAAGAGAGGAAATGAAGGAAAGGAAAGGAAAGGAGGCCAGGTGTGGTTTCACACACCTGTAATTGCAGTTACTCAAGAGGCTGAGGCAGAAGGATTTCAAGTTCAAGGCCAGCCTCAGAAACTTGGCAATATCCTGTCTCCAAATAAAATAAAAACGGGCTGAGGATATAAATCAAGGGTAAGCACCCTTGGGTTCAATCACCAGTTGAGGGTGAGGGGTCATGTGATATCTATTATTGTATTCAATCAGCACTCATCAATTGCCTATTTTGTGCTAGGATTTATGTTATGCTCTAGGGGTAGGGGATAGGAAGAATACAAAGATAAATAAGACAAAGCCCTTGCCCTCAAGGAGGTTGCAATCTTGTGAGAAGTTCCTGACCTGTAGCAGGAATATTTCAGTATATTTTATAATGGTGCTAGGAAGAAGAAAGCAGAGGATGCTGTGGAAACACAGAAGAAAATTTTGTAAGGGATCTAGTAAGACAAGTAAGCAATGGTATAACAAAACACAATATACAGTAAAATATCAAAGATAGAGGCATACATAGACAATCACAATGTGAAAGATCTTATATGACAAGCTAAGAGATTTGAATTTTTATTTTTTTCTGTAAGGATCCTATTATTTCATTTTTTAAGTGGAAAAAGTATGCAGCCAAAAAGTTACATGGTGGTGGAGGTGTAGCTCACTGGTCATGTGCCTACCTAACAAGTACAAGGCCCTGGATTCCATCCCAGCACCACACACACACACACACACACACACACACACACCAAAAAAATTGAGAACACAAAACACAAAAGAAAAGCTAGAAAAAGAATAGTAGATCAAGCATAGAGTTCTAAGAATAGTGTTTAGCTTATGATGGGGATTAAAAGGTACATTTAGACTAATTTAAGCATTAGTGGGTCAATCAATCATCACCAGGTACATCAGAGAAAGGGATTGGCAGACTGCAAACAAGGGTGGTGCTCACCTGTAATCCAAGCTACTTGGGAGGCTGAAACAGAAGGATCTCAAGTTAGAGGTCAACCTGGGCAACTAGGTGAGCCCCTGGCTCATAATTCTTTTAAAAAGCTGAGGGTGTAGCTCAAATGTTTGATCTCACATAAAGAGAGATCAAAGATAGAGCACTTGCCTAGCATAATGTGAGGCCCTGAGTTCAATCCTCAGTGCTGGGGGGAAAAAAAAACAATAATAAAGCTAGGGAATTGAAGGTGTGGAAGTAAATGCTATTTCTCCCTCTGGATATGACCCAAATTCTCCCCTGAATATACTTCTACTTTTCTACATAAACCTTTATGTCACTGGGAGAAAAAAACCACAACTATAGCATACTTTTTCAAGAAATTTTGTTCAAGCTGGGCGTGGTGGCACACACCTGTAATCCCTGCAGCTCGGGAGAATGAGGCAGGAGGATCATGAGTTCCAAGCCAGCCTCAGCAACTTATCAAGGTGCTAAGCAACTTAGCAAGACCCTATCTCAAAAAGGGCTGGGGATGTGGCTCAGTGGTTAAGCAACCCTGGTTCAATCCCTGGTGCCACAGTCCGGCTGGCTGGGCATAGCAGGAGTGGGAGCCGTTTATTGTAGGACAGGAGGGGTATATATACATTCCACACAGCTTATCTTAATTAACATAAACTAGATACAGCAGTCAACCAATAAGGAATCTCCACACTTAATGGCTCGCTGGCGTTACTTCACAAACCACTCCCTCTGCAAAATGCCAGGTGCCATCTTGACTTGTTTACAGACTCTAACACCTGGTACCAAAAAAGAAAGAAATTTTGCTCAAAAGGAAGAAGATAAATCAGGTGAGCAATGGAGCTTCCCCGTGGAGGGAGTCAATGGAGAGAGAATAAGAGAAAGAGATAGGGACCGGAAAAGACCAGCACAAGACTGAAGGCTAAACTAAAGAACTCATAGGAAGAGTAGCTAACTGAAGGTTCTATGTCCCTGAGGAGAGAGAAAGAACAAATACAATCCAGATCTAAGCCAGGCATGGTAGCAGGTGCATGGAATCCAGGTGAGAAAAGACTGTCCTAGAATGGATGTAGGTAATCTTATATTCTGAGAATCACCTACCAAGGGCTGTGATTTAAATGTGTTCCCTCAGTTGATGTGTTGGAAACTTAATCCTCAAAGTCATATGCTAATGATATTTGGAGGTGGGCCCTTTGAAATGTAATTAGGATTACATGAGGTCATGGTGGGAGTAGGAAGCTCCTATGAGGGCATTAGTGGCTTTATAAAAAGAAAAGAGACCTGAGTTAGCACTCTTGCTCTGTCTCACCATGTAATGCTCTCTGCCATGTTATGATGCAGCATGAAGGCCCTCCACCAGATGCTGGTGGCATGTTCTTTCAGAACTGTAAGATAGATAAACCTCTGTTTTTTATTAGTGAGCCAAGCTATAATATTCAGTTATAGCAACAGAAACAGACTAACACACAAGTATATAATGTATATCTTTGTCTATGGCAAAAGAGGAGTCTATCAATGACACAGAGAGTTGTATAGATAAACATCAGCAGATAAAATTCCACATAATCTTTTTTTTCTATTAATTCTAATATTGTTGGAAATTTAGAGATGGAGAGTTAGAGATGTCAAAGGAAAAGTCACCCCAGGCAAAACAGGCCAAGCCAAACTACAAAATGCCAGACCACCTACAGAATCTCAGAGTAAAAGAATACTCCTTCTCATCACCCTCCAAATGCACTCAGGACCTTCACCAAGTCCCCTTTCTGGACACTTCCTCTCCTTGGCCCTCTGCTTGTCTGTGAATAAAATAAATGGGTTGGATTAACATCACAAGCATCCTATTCATCCTAGAATGTATAAACAAATGGTTTTATGGCTTTACCAAGAAATACTACACAGGAATAAAAAGTAACAAACTACGTACAGATTGAACAACATGGATCTCAAAATAATTTTTCTGGATAAAAGAAAGACAGAAACTCCCCTCCTCAAGAGAAGAGTTCATATTGTATGATTCCATTTATATATAATTTTACAAAATGCAAAGCAATCTAGAGTGATGAAAGCAGGTTATTTTGGGGGGAAGAAATATGGAGGTTTGTCGCAGAGAGGGGTGGGAGGGAAAGATTATCAAGAGGCATGCGGAAATGAAGGACATGGTATATGTGTTCATCATCTTGATTGTGGTGATAATTTCACAGATGTATTTGTGCCAAAACATAAATCACATGCTTTATAGGCAGCTTATTACATGTCAATTATACATCAATGAAGCTGTGAAAGCATATAATCACAAAGGGACCTTTAGGTGTCTTCCAACTCAATTTTTTTCATGATGACTCTTTGATCTCTTTACCCAACTGCCTTGGAGAAATGTCATTAGTTCTAAGCAAATTTCCGTTTGTTCTTGGATCATTTTTGTCAATTGAAAAAAAAAGAGCAGAAAATTCTAAGTATACCTCTTAATAATTAAGGACATAGTTCTGCAGTGCTGGGGATTGAACCTAGGGCTTCATGCAATGTAAGTGCTCTATACTGAGTTGCACTCCCAGCATATAGTTTGTCACTCTTTTCCCACACTCACTCAAATCTTGATTCTGAGATCAAACATTCGGAAAGATGACCTGTGTTCTCTGTTTTAGATACTAAAGTTAAAAAAAAAAATCTAACAAAAACTTTTGCCAGAAACTTTAATTCTTATGATATAAAAGAACTGAAGCCAAGGAGTTGAAGAGTTACCTCATTCCTTTGGCATTAACTGGTTTCTAATTTTTTTAAATGCTTTCCATTGCTAAAGAAGGGGGTCACTTCTCTCTTAGAAGTGGCACTCTCACTAATAAAAGGACCAAACAGCAATCCAGAGATAGGGGGATGTGGATTGCTAGACATTATGGTTTGGATATGTATGTGATTTCCCCCAAAAGCTCATATGTGAGGCAATGCAAGAACATTCAGAGGATAAAATGATTGGTTATGAGAGCCTTAACCTAATCAGTGCATTAATCCACTGATGAATTAACTAGGTGGTAACTGAAAGCTGGTAGGTGTGGCTGGAAGAGGTGGATCACTGGGAGCATGTCTTTGGGGTTTATAATTTCTTTCCTTCCCAGTGCCATGTCTTGAGCTACTTTCCTTGGCCATGCCCTTATGCTCTGACATTCTGCTTCACTTTGGGCCCAGAGCTTTGGAGTCAACCATCTAAGGACCGAAACCTTTGAAACCGTTGAGTGCCAAATTAACTTTTCCTCCTCTAAAATTGTTCTGTCAGGTCTTTTGGTCACAGTCACAAAAAAAAAAAAAAAATTGACCCAAACACTGGGTGAGAGTTTGGTGGGGTTGTTTTGGTACTGGGGATTGAACCCAGATGTGCTTTACCACTGAGCTACATCCCTAGCCCTTTTCTTGTTTCAAGACAGAGTCTTGCTAAGTTGCTGAGGCTGACCTTGAACTTGCAATCCTCCTGCCTGATCTACCAAGTTGCTTGAACTATAGGCATGCACCACCATGTCCAGCTGGGTGGGAGCATTTTTCATGCTGTTTGTTACAGTTTGGGTCTGGAATGTTCCCAAAGATCCATGTGTTGAAGGCTGGGCCCATAATACTTATAGGAGGTAGTGGAACCTTTAGTAGGTGGGGCCTAGTGGTCATTGGGTGCATACCCTTGGAGGGATACTGGGACCCTGGCCCCTTCCTGTCTCTCTTTTTGCTTCCTGGTTGACACGAGGTGCATAGGCCTCCTCCACCATGTACTCCCACCATGACATTCTGTGCTTAAAGGCCCAAAACAACAGGGCCAAGTGACCATGGACTTAAACCTCTGAAACTGTGAGCAAAAATAAACCTTTCCTCCTTCAAGTTCATGTGTTAGTCAGTTTTCATCATTCTGACCAAAAAAACTGACTAGAACAAATTAGAGGGTTAGAGGAGGAAATTTTTATTTTGGCTCATGGTTTCAGAGGTCTCAGTCTGTTATTGGCCAACTCCATTGCTCTGGGCCTGGGGTGAGATAGAACATGGTGGCAGAAGGGTATATGACAGAGGAAAGCTGCTCATGGCAGCTCATGGCAGCCTGGAAGCAGGAGATGGGAGAGGGAGGGCTTAGGGAGAAGATAAACCCTGGAAGGGTATAATCCCAGTGACCTACACTCTCCCACAAGGTCTCACCTCCCAGGAGTCCTTTCAGCTATCAATGAATTGATCCACTTGGATTAATCCACTCATTAGGTCAGAGCCCCCATGATCCAATCATTGCCTAAAAGCCTCACCTCTGAACCTTGCTGCATTGGGGACCATCCTTTGACCTGAGACTTTGGAGGATATTTTAGATCCAAATCCTAATAATTGATTATCTCAGGTATTTTTTTTTTACAGTAATACAGAGGTGACCAACATGCTGCTTCAATCTGAAGCTGTACAATGACTAGGCCCAACTTAAAGTTTTGCAAATTTTGACCATTGATACCTAAGAGGCTACATGTGAAATAAATGTGGTGTGTGTACTTGTGTCTGCGAATGTATTATGTGTGTATGTTTTAAGGTGAATCATTTTCCACTTCGTTTATTATAAAAAAAATAGACTTGGGGTCATTTGTATTCTACTTTTGCAATTTACAGGCCTTAGACAATCCCTTAATTTCTCTAAGTTTTGACTTCTTCCTCCAAAATGGAGTTGAACTCAAAGGGCTGACCTGAAGCTTATGCACAATGAGAAAGTATATAAGGCCTGATAACATGGAAAGCACTCAATAATGCTTCATGAAAACTGTTTAGTAAATACCTATTGAGATATCATTTCTGAATCTGTTATCTCTTCATTTGATTATTGTGCAATACCATATAAGCTTAGGATTTCCTCACCCTCTGTCTCATTAATAATCTGAACCCACAAATATGCAGAAATACATGAAGGAAATTTACTATTTAAAACAGCAACATTAAGCGAACACTTAATCCGTTACATCTTGTATGTGTTTTTATTGATTTTCTATTTTTTCCTTACAACAGTCCTGCAAGACTCATATTATTATTACCTCCATCTTAACCACCACTCTATCCTACAAGGGTTTTTGTTTTGCCATAATGGATGAATCTCAGGAGTTCACACATGCTAGGCAAGCACTCTACCACTGATCTACACCCCCATCCCACAGTAAGTTTTTATTTGTTTGTTTCGTACTGAGGATTAAACACAGGTCACCCTACCACAGTTACCTCCCCGGTTGTTTTTATTTTTTATTTTAAGACATGGTCTTGCTAAATTGCTGAGGGTCTCCCAAAATTGCTGAGGCTGGCCTTGAACTTGCAAATCTGGTGCCTCAGTCTCCCCAAGCCACTAAGATTACAATGTGCACCACCATGCCAACTTTCACAGCAAGTTTCTTAAAACCATTTTTTAAAAAACTCTTTTGTTAATCAAATCATCACAGACTTATCTACTTGGTAACTTTTTGGATACTGTGTCATAAATATTACAAGTCTCTTAGAAGGGTTTTCAGAACTGTTAGAACACTATCCACTGGATCCATCTGCTGCCTTTAGGCAAGGCCATAACTAAATAGCTCAGACCTTGCAAAAGTCCTCCTGAGAACAAAATCCCACAACTTCCACTCACAATTCACTTCAAAGTTTAATAGTCAAGAAATTTTTAAATTAAGTAATTTAAACACTTGATGCTGCAGACAACTCCATTCCCTAGGTTGATAAGCCTCCACATTTCTATTTTTATTACTCATTCACTCAACTAGCAAATAAACTTTTATTAAGCCTATCTAAAAGTTGAGAAAGAGAAGGCTCTCAAGTTCTGATACAATCCATGAAGAGGTTGGTGACCTGTGTATGTGTGTGCTGCAGGAGGAGAGTGCACTGTGACAGAGTGGGGACAGGAGAGGCCCTCAAGTATAGAGGTGTGGGTGGGGCTCCCAACCAGCACCAAGTGGCCCATTTATGGGCTTAAACGTGTAATGCTGGTAAACTCACCAGAGTAAACTCAGGGAGGGAAAATGGGCATTAAATTCCAAGCAGCCATGCCTAGAAAACATACACTTTCCTTTTCCTGAGCCCAGAATTCATCTGACACTGCCAGCTTGCCATCTTCCCTATGTAAAAGTTTAGCATTTACCAGTGAACTTCAAAGTTTTTTCACCTACAAACAAAATGACTTCAGTGACTCACAGAAATACCCCATCGTGGGTGCAGCTCAGTAGTAAAGCAAGTTCTTAGAATGTGGAAGGCCCTGGGTTCAATTCTGAGCGCGCACACACACACTCACACACTCACATACTCACTCTCTCTCTCTCTAATAAAAATGCCCCAAAGTGATGCTGCTGAACAGTGTAGGTTGAGGACAACGAGAGGTCCTTAGCGCAGGAGCCGCAGTCTAGCTTCTGGTCCTGGTTCCACTATGCCTTCAATCTGTACCTCCTACGCACCTAAGCCCCGGGGTTGTAAAGGAAAAACACCTGCCCTCCGTAAAAACAGTGACTATCCAGGGAGAGGAGGACACGCACAAGCCCTGCAGGAAGCTCAAGTTGATAAAGGAAACGAGAAGGAAGCTTCTACTGACTGTTGTTATCCCCACACCTCACTGAACTTCTCAGATTCCGTTCCTTAAAATTGGGAATAATAAGTCCTTAGTTACTCTATGTTGCTGTGGGGACCTCAAAGGACAAATCTCCCAGAAAATTGTAAATGGAAATTCAAAGTAGGGATTGCTGACTATCGACGTCACTGTGCTAATCCGCACATTTCCAAGATTGTTTCCTTCAGCTGTGCTACAGGAAAAGCGTCGAGCAGAGGACTAGACTAGAACGTTGAGACTCGTTAGCACCTTCTCCGGAAGAACGGGAAAGAAGCAGGTTTAACATAACGTGGAGGGGAATCCGGAGCCATCTCCAAAGTCAAAACTTGGGAAAGTGATACCCGCGGCCACGCGCGTCCTGCCATTCACTCCCTAAGCGCTGGACACCACCTATCTCTCCACTCCATCCCCGCCCCGAAATCCTACACCGGTTTAAAGCCTCGCGGACCGAATCGCGAGCGCTCCCTGGCGGCAGTCCACGGACACTGACTGCTAGGATCGCGAGGGGCGGAGCGGACGAACGAAGTCGAGGTAAGGGGGTGTGGTCTTCTCGCGGGAACTGATGGCGTCACCAGAGCGACGGGCCCGGAAGGAAGCAGCGTGCTGAGGGGTGTGGCGGTTTCTGCGGTTGCTCTGGGGTTCGGACGAGTACGGAGCGCCTGGAGGGACAGCCTGGTACGCGGCCCCCGCCCTGAAGTGCGCGCGCCCGGTCTCGTTGCGGCTTCTGGCCCGAGCTCAGCCTCGGTCCTCCGGAGCTCCGGCCTTAGCCGCCTTTCTCCCTCAGCCTGCCCCCTCGGGAGCGAGAAAGAAAACCCTTTCTGTCTCTTCCCTGCCCACGAGCTCCTGGAGGGACCGAGCCGAGGCTTTTGGAGCCATTGGGACGCGCGACCCTCTCTCAGAGGAGAGCGGGGAAGGGGCGCGAGGTGGGGTGGAGGTGATTTCGGGGGTGGAAAGGGCATTTGCAAAAAGGACGCAATTACAGATCGGTAGCTAGAGGCGGCCACGGTAAAATAAGTGCCTCAGACATCTGCGTCCCAGTTATTTTAGACCCGGGAGGCAGAATCCATGCCTTGCGCTGATGGGCCCTGGCACTCCGACTGAACTTTGCTGTCAGTCATCTAGGTTCAAGGTTCAGGAAAAGAGTTTCTGAATGCCAGCTCTTTCACATCCAGGTGCCTGAACGCAGTTAGACCCAGGAACCCTCAGTCTCCCAGCCTGGGCCGTCCCGGTTTCTCCGAACGACAGGCTTAAGTGCAAAGGATATGGGCAAGAGAGTGGCTTCAGTTCACAGTCCCATCCCGTTTAGGTCCAAATGAATAACTGGGAAGGTGAATGAAAGGCCAGAGGATCCACTTTGGAACTTCGCTGCTTGCTGCTTCTGTCTCTAGCATCTGAAATGAGTAAATGATGGTTTCCTCTGAAATCGCAGGCAATTAGAACTGGGAGGCCCTGACCAGAATTACATAGCCACAACTGCCTGTCATTTGACATCCCCTGTAATTTGGGCCAGCATACTGCAGCTGGCTCCCTTCCCTTTACTAGTGTGAGGCTCCAGTAACGGCACATTCATGTTCACAGGAAGTTAAGGCTGTGTTCAGAACCCTGCCCAATTGGCACTGGTTCTTACTTGGACAAGGACTGAAGCCATTGCCTCTTCACTGTGATGGGGAACATAATTCCACTGTTAGGGAATGGGAATGTTGACTGAGAGCAAGGATGAAATGAGTTGTATATGTAGCCTTATGTTCCTACTACAGTAGGCTGCATATGAGTCACTTTCAGGGAGTCTCACTTGGTGAGGCACTCACTAGCATGGCATTTCTCCTGCATGTCTGGCCATACACATTTTCCCACATCTTTTCCCTAGGATAAAGGTTCACTGATGGCTCAGTTGGGAGCAGTTGTGGCGGTGGCTTCCAGTTTCTTTTGTGCTTCTCTCTTCTCAGCTGTGCACAAGATAGAAGAGGGACACATTGGGGTATATTACAGGTAAGGCAGAGACAGGTAGAAACTTTCAACCTCCTGTTAAATGGCTCCCTTTTTTAGTTACTATAGCAGATTTTGCTAAGTTTATATATTATCGCATACAGCAGTGTTTTTAGATTGAGCTTTTTGTATCAGTGACCAAGACAAACCAGGTGTGTGAATATGCAAGTGTGTTTGTATGCATATTTAGAACTTCCCTTAGTATTGGTGATGGATAAATGTGTATATAGACTCAGAGACAAAAGCAGCACTCTTTCCTGATCATCCCTGAACTATTATCGTCTCAAACATACTTCTGGGAGGCTTGGCTCAACACTATCAGGTTACCTCTAGAAAAGCCATCTGAGTCCCAGTTCTTGATGGCAACTTGAGAAGATAGCCTACTTTGATAATTTGGGAGTTTCTTTTAGAATGAACATTGTGGGGAAAACAAAAGGTTCTGCAAGTTGATCTGTATCAGTCAAGGCAAACCTTAAGACAATGGTTCCTACAATTATATCATTGTTTATGTTATTCTTTTTTTAATTAAATTTGACTTCACAGTGTAAAGCAAAGAAACACTTGTAAATCTTGGTTTGGTTTCCTTTTAGTATCCTCCATGGCCAAAGCTTTTGCTTTAAGTCTTTATGAACCTCTTCTTAAATGTGCCCTATGATGCTTGTTTCTGGATTGCCAATAGCAACTTCTAAAACTCTGATTGAGTCTAGGGATGTAGCTAAGTGGTAAAAGCATGCTTAGCATGCACAAGGCTCTAGATTCAATCCACAGTGCCCCCCCCAAAAAAAATTTAAAATTCTGATTGAATTCTCCCCTACTTTCTAAGGTCATTTTTAGTTTTTTCTCCCCACCATCAATTTATTTGTTCCCCAAACAGGTTATCATTACAAACAACCTGATTAGGAAGGTAACTCAATATTGTCAGATAAATATATTTAAATGACTTATAGTATATACATAAAATTATTCTCTTAGTTGGCCATGTCACTGAACTCTCAAAAACAATGCAATTAATTTATGGTGTATCACTTCATTTAAGTTCCCTAAAGAATTGCCACAAGCTCAACAGATGATGATTAAGTGAAAAAGACTTCCTCTCTTATCTTGAATATAGCCAGGGATTCTGCTGTCCCTTTTTTGCAGGGAAGCGGGGGTCGGTATTGGGGATCTAATACAGGGTCACTTTTCCACTGAGCTACATCCCCAGCTCTTTTTTATTTTTATTTTGAGACAGAGTCTCACAAAAAAATTTTTTTTGGTTGCTGAGCCTATCCTCAAACTTGGAATCCTGTCTCAGCCTCCGAAGTTGCTGGGATTAAAGGCGTGCACCATTGCACCCAGTTTACTGTCTTCATTTCACTTCACCCATGTGCCTGTTTTTCTTAGTGCAAAAGCTTACTTTCAGGCTTCCTAGTGTTGAAGCAAGAAGAAGAAAAGGATCTCTGGATGTGGCTGTGGCATGTGTCACTCTATATTAAATGTTTATAGGATTGAAGAGAAAGTTAGCCCACGTGGTCTTAATGTAATACTGAACCTTCCTCTCTCTCCCTTCTCTGCAGAGGCGGTGCCCTGCTGACTTCCACCAGTGGCCCTGGTTTCCATCTCATGCTCCCTTTCATCACATCATATAAGTCTGTGCAGGTACACTTGGCTTGTGTGGTATGGTTGAATGACTACAAATTTGGATTGTTGATAATAACATGATTTGAAATTATTGAGCCATTGGATAAATAAAATGCCTTTTCAGAGACTGATTTAAGTATCACAAACACACATGGGTATGCAAACACAGTGAGGCTCTTGGAGCTTTACTTGATTATTGAAATAGCTGAACGGAATCATCATTGCCTTGCCTTGGACCATTAGCCCCATATGGAAATTATTTCTTCACTTCAAGACAAAACCAGAGAAGATTCTTCTGAAAATATAGAAGAAAAGTCTAGTGTATATGTATGTATGCCTGTGTTTTTTAGAGCACAGACTACCATGATAGATAGAAATAAAGCATGGTAATTTTGCTGGTTCTTATTAAACTTCAGAAATGTGAAATAACTTTTTTAGGCAGAAGAGGGAAGCTGGATTAGTAAGGGGTAATAACATCTGAGGTAGGAGTAAAATGAGCTGTAGAATGCCCGGCACACCAGTAATTCCCAGCTATTAGGGAATTTGAGCAAGAAGATCACAAGTTCAAGACCAGCCCCAGCAACTTAGCCAGACCCTGTCTCAAAAGAAAAAAATAGGACTAGGGACATACTCAGTGGTAAAGCACCCCTAGGTTCAATCCCCAATACTAATAGAAAAAAAACAACAACCAAAAAGGTTATAAGTGACAGATCTCAACATGGCTAAGATAGACTAGACATCTCTGAGATATGTCCATGTAAGAAAAAATCAGATTTCAAGAATAACTTCTCAACTGAACCAGCAAAATGTCCTAGAATACCTCATAGTCATTTTTCTTTTATGGTTTTAAAAATGTATTCAAGTATTACCTCATTTGAGTTTGGTAGTAATCCTGAGGACAGGCTAAGCAGGTACTGAAGTCTAAGACAGGTTAAATAGGAATTTGCTGTTTCAAAACACACAGTTTAAGACTCCTAATCCAGGGTCTTTCACCTAAACCATTATTTCTCTGCCTGTTCAGATGTGGTTCCCTTACAGTGAAGGTAGGTTAGGTACCTTTATCTGGTTTAGATGCACATACTGTAAAGGGGGATTAGGTGTGTTATTCATGTTTAACAAAGGCAAAGTTTAACCCAAACAAGTAGTTAAGGACAAGGGTATTTGGGATTCCAAATAGTAAATTTCACTGTTTGTCACTGTCCATCTTAAAGTATTTGATGTTCCTCTGTTTCTAGACCACACTCCAGACAGACGAGGTGAAGAATGTTCCCTGTGGAACCAGGTAAAATACCCAGAATAAAGCTAAACCCCAATAAGTAAGGGAAAGGACTTTCTGAGTGGCTGAAGTAAGAGACAGTGACACTGTGTTGTGATGGTTTTATCATATTCCTGCCCCTCTATTCTAACTTGACCAAGTAATGGAGTGTAGTAGAAAGGATCCAAGAGGGTTTGGGAGGGGCTAGAATACCATGTTGAGAAATTGTTCTTAATAATGAATGTTTGAGGGGTTAAGGAAGGGCTGAACGAATATGATGGCAAAGCCAAAGTGAGAAACACCGTAAAATTCCACAGTGAACTTGTGTGTTCTGAAAACTTCTTTACCTTCCTTAGTCTACTCCCTGCAGTCCATTGCTTTCATCAAAAGGCATTGCTGATTCAAAAGATATGAACTGCTCTTTTCTTACTGATATCCCAAAAGTATCACTAGTTCTTGTGGAGGTATTTTTGGGAGGTGTAATTTCTCAGATCAGGTTGTTGATATGAGCTCTGATGTCCCACAAATATTCTGCTCCTTTTCTGCCAGTCACACATCTTATACTATCTGGAGATTGCACAATATTCCAGAACTTATTAGTGACTTCTTTGTCCCTTCTTCCTCCAATAGTGGTGGTGTGATGATCTACTTTGACAGAATTGAAGTGGTGAACTTCCTGGTACCAAATGCAGGTATTCTTCCAGTGTACCCTCTCCACTCGCTTAATTCCCCCATATCTGCCTGTCTCTTGGTGTGTCAGGAAGGGACAGTTGCTGTGTCTTAGAAAGTTTGAGGAGTTTGGAATCTTACATTTTCTTATACTGAACTCTCTCCTCCCTCACCCAGTGTATGATATAGTGAAGAATTATACTGCCGACTATGACAAGGCCCTCATCTTCAACAAGATCCATCACGAGCTGAACCAGTTCTGCAGTGTACATACACTTCAAGAAGTCTACATTGAGCTGTTTGGTAAGAAAGTCCCCCTTCCCCGTTCATACCAGGCTTTAGCAATCCTACATCACCCCACTACCTGCTTCCTAGCTCCCACGAGATAAGATAGATAGTATTTAGGAACTCGTTCCTAAGGAGTTCCTGGAAAATATTAATGTCAATGAAAGAAGGTCCTTGAAAAAAAAATAATAGTAGAATAGAGTATTCACTTTTGACTGGATTCAGAGAACTGGAACGGAAAAGTGTTTTCTCTTCCCCTAAAATATCATTCTGTAATGAAGATACCATCATTTCTAGAAGAACCTTAGAGGTTATCCTCCCAACATTCTCATTTTAAGATAAGTGTACTGAGGCCCAAAGCAAGAAAGTTATGAGCTAATTGCTAGTTGGTAGCAGAGCTGAAACTAGAACCTTTCTCTGCTGGCTATTAATTCAGTGTTCTCTATGTACCACACCACACCAAGTGAAGGGCCCCAGGGATGGGTGATGAAAATGCTATGGTTCTATAATTCTAAAAGTGAGACAAGAATTTAACTTTTTACAGTTCTTAGAACCTTTATGTTTTGCTACCCCCCCCCCCCGCCAATGCCACTCTGTCCCTAAAGAGATGAACAGGAAAATGGTTTAAAGAAAAAGGATCCACACACTTAAGTTGACACCTTTGTCCTTTTTACCTGATCAAAGGAAACCCAACCTGACTTTAGCAACAAAGGAAGGAGACATTTCAGTAATTGTTACAGCTCCTTTATGGTATTCTGTTTAAACTTGCTTCTAGAATTTTCTAGTAGCCAATGATAGAAGTAAATGAATTTTTCTTGATACTAACACTGGATGATGATTTTTCCCTGGAGTCCATATAAAAAGGCCCCTATGTGGGTTTTTGGGGTTTTTGTTTTTCTTTTGTCTTGTTTTGTGTTACCAAAGATGGAATCAGAAACCTTGTGCATGCTAGGCAAGTACTCTGCCACTGAACTACACCTCAAACCTAAAAATATTTTTTATTAATGGACAGAAGGAGGAATCATTTATATTGCCTGTGACCATTTGCTTAGACAAATAACCTTTTGCTTTGTCTAAGATTTAGGAAATCATCAGAATCACTTTATTTTTATGCAGTGGAAAACTGAATGTAAATTCATTTTATGGGGTTTGTATTCTTTCGTTGTTTTTGGAATTGTACCTTCAAGGAAAAACTGGAAAATTTGCTATTGATTTTTTTTTACCTCAAACTAATAGAATTTTATGAAATATTTATTTTCTCTCTAGCCATTGTTTGAGAATAGTGCCTTTGATGAATATTTTGAAGCATTTGAAACAACAAAAGAGAAAGAAATCCTAATGTCCCTGAAGAGAAAATTAAAATACTAAATTGTCTTGTATTTAAATACTTTTTACTGTGTTATAGATAAACTTGGTAGCTCAGTGAAGTGTGGCTTTTATACAGAGGAACCAGGAAAATGTATTTGCTTTGATACTTTTTTCTTTCTGAATTTCAGTCTTGCTGGCAAGCACTGTTTTTTTACTTAGAATCTGTGTATATTCATAAAGGAGAAATTCATATCTCTAATGTTCCTTGAACTACTCAGAACTCTCTCAGCCTCATCTTTAAACATGACTCTGCATTATTTTTATCACTTTTTACTATGCTACATCTTCTTTGACCATTTTATAATAATAGTTTCTAATACTTGTTCAGAACTTTACCTGAAGAACCGCTTGTGTTTACTTCGTAATATGATTTTTTTTTAAGAGAGAGAGAATTTTTTTTAATATTTATTTTTCAGTTTTCGGTGGACACAACATCTTTATTTTATTTTTATGTGGTACTGAGGATCAAACCCAGCATGGCGCGCATGCCAGGCGAGCGCGTTACCGCTTGAGCCACATCCCCAGCCCAGTAATATGATTTAATTAGAATTTATCAATATCAGTATAACATATAAGCAACTTACCATCAGTATTACTGAAATGCTTTGCAAAATATTTCTTCTAGATTTCCCCAGTAAGTTACTAGCCCAGGGCAACAGTTTTCTACCTTGACTCAGATATAATTTGGTCTGATAAATTACCATAGTACTTGCCTAGCATGCACAAGGCCCTGGATTCAATCCCCTACACTGCCAAAAAAAATAAATAAATAAGGGGTGCAGGACACCCTTATGTTTCTGGGCTTTGCAGTATGATATTATTAGGAAGACCTTTTGCCTATGTTCTTGAGCTGCTATTTTCATTTGTACTTTACCTCCATCCCACCCTCCCTAGTCTAGAAAGTATAACATTTCCTTTTTGTGTGTGTTTATTGATTCCAGACCAGATTGATGAAAATCTCAAACTGGCTTTGCAACAGGACCTGACTTCAATGGCCCCTGGGCTTGTCATCCAAGTAAGCATTGCCACAGTGGGAGAATACGGTCATCTCTTCCAAGGGATGTCCTTTTTATGCAGGAATATGTAGGCTCTGCAGGAGTTTATATATCTTTCCACCCTCACTTTCCCATTGTTCGCTATTTGTATCTTTCTCCAGGCTGTGCGGGTGACAAAGCCCAATATACCTGAGGCCATTCGCAGGAACTACGAGTTGATGTGAGTATGCCCTAGGCCTAACTGACCACCACACTCTACCACCTCCCACCTTTCCCATCTCAGAGTTAACCAAAACTGTGCCAGGCTTTTTGGTTATTCCCTTTCTTGAGCATTTATGATAGCCTACTCCACTGTTAGATTACACAGGCATGTCACTGCCCTCACAGGGACTCCTTAACTGAGAGAATGAGCTGTGTGGAGCAGGATGCTTTTAAAAGGCCTGGGGCCTTCTTCATGTTCAGTGGCTCATGCTAAATGTGGAGATAGGAGGGAAAGATGAGTAAGTAGATAGCAGGTCCATTTGACTAAAAGTACATTATGTTTTTGTTTTGTTTTGAGATGGGATTAGGCTAGGCTTAAACTCCTAGGCTTAAGCAGTCATTCTGCCTCTTCTGTGTAGCTGAAGCTATAGGCATGTACCTTCATGCCCAGCTGTTACATTATGTTTAATTTCCTATAAATGAGTTAGCTTGGAAGAGAAAGAGCCACTATCTGCAACAGATCAGCCTTTACCTGGGCCATTGAACATTCTTCCAGGAGAGAGCAAGAAATTAGAGTGTGCTTCTCCTCACTGAAAGAGTTTGGCTTCTCCAGGGGACAGTGAAGTTCTGCAGCGGCTTTTCTATTATAGCCTCACAGCTGCATATTTTTCCCCCTCAGGGAAAGTGAGAAGACAAAGCTTCTTATTGCAGCCCAGAAACAGAAGGTGGTGGAGAAGGAGGCTGAGACAGAGCGGAAGAAGGCCCTCATTGGTCTGAATGTGGTTCTGTGATCTCCCTTTCAGGGTGGAAGGGCTGGAAATGATGGGAAGATGCAGGGAAGGCCCAGGCATGAATAGACTACATAGTCTTCCAAAACATTTCCACCATGCCAGAGTGGCATTCATGCCCCAGAAGCAAAGTTGAAACTGTTAGATCATGGCCAGGGTAATGAGTTTTGAGTTTCTACCCATTTCATAAATGGAAGGAGCCCTTTCTATTAGTCATAAGTCATAATAATAATAATGGCTGACACTTAATGGGAACTTACTATGAGTCATGTTCTTCTCTAAGCACTTCATATGTGAAGGAACTAAGTCCTCACAACTGTCATGTGAAGTAGCTACCATAATTGGTCTTATTACCTGAACTGAAGCAGAGAGAAGTTGAATAACAGAGTCCTGTGGCAAGTAGAGGTGGGACTGGGGTTCAAGTTCAGAGATTCTTGCTCTAGACTGTGCTCCTGATCACTACACTGCATTATCAACAACCAACCCAACTACTTCCTAAAGTGTCCTTAAAATATTATTTGGGAAGAAGTATACCTGTAACTTGGGAGAGAAGTCAGGACTTGTTCCTCACCTTCTTCAGAGAAATGATTCTTCTCCCTGGGGCCAGTTACTATTGGTTACTATCTTGCACTGATGATGTGCTGCTACACTCACTCCTCATTCGATCTCTGCCCATATGTGCCTGTCACAGGTGCCCTATGGGGAAAGCAGCTCTCCATATGAGCATATCCATTGTCATGCACAGGGCACTCAGATCAGGTAGAAAGTGAAATTAGTCAAACTTGAAGTGTCAGAGCTGTAAGTCTTTTCTCAACTTCATTTATAGAAGCAGAAAAAGTAGCTCAGGTTGCAGAAATCACCTATGGGCAGAAGGTGATGGAGAAGGAAACTGAAAAGAGGATCTCAGAAATTGAAGGTAAGCAGAAGTAACATTGATGCCTGAGTTTGACTCAGCCTCTATTTTTTGGCAAGTGGGTGAGAGAGTTGTTTCCTTTGCTTTTTAGTCTCTGTTTCTAGGATGTCATAATCTCTCTGAAACGTGTGTTTTACTCTGTGCTTAGACTCAAGTTTGGATATTTCAGCCAGGATAACATTCAGCATTCTACTTTAGAGCATTCATTCATTCAGCAAATTCTGGTTGAGTGCCTTTGTGTGCCAGGCATTTTATGAAATATAAGGAAAAGGGAAGTCATTGTCCCTGCTGTTTTGGAGCTCACAGTTTAGCAGGGGCCTCTGAGCATTGGGAGTAAACTTAGAAGCTGGGCCAGAATAGCAGCTGGTCCCCCTTGCCTCAGCCACCCACTCCTTTAAAATCAGTCCATGCCATTATTTTGATCTTTAAGTCTGCTCTCAAGGTCTAAGCAGATACTAAGTTGGCTTTGAAGAAAACATGTTTTTTTAAAGCCTGGCATGGTGGCACATGCCTGTAATCCCAACTACTCAGGAGGCTGAGGCAGGAGCATCACCAGTTCAAGGGCAGCAACTTAGACCCTGTTTCAAAATAAAAATAAAGAGGGCTGTGAATGCAGCTCAGTAATAATAAAGTGCCCCTAGATTTAATCTCCAATACCACACACCACAAAAAAAAAAAAAAAAAAAAAAGAAAAAAA
>NW_026000223.1:7297922-7309716 GCF_001458135.2 Marmota marmota marmota
AAACCAAAAAAAAAAAAAAAAAAAAAAAAAAAGAGAGAAAGAAAGAAAATTAAAAACCAACAACACTAAAGCTAAAGTGTTTTCTTTGCTAGTTTTTCTGAATATCATTCACCTTCAGTTCCGGCTCCTAAGCCTTCACCTCTTTCCCACTACCCACCTTTTATCTCTTGTGGTCCTTTTGTCAAGCAAATTTTAGGACAAAAATGGATCCTTCGGCTACAAAGTGTTATGTCCGGTTATATTCATTATGGGACTTGTAAGGTTTTCAAGGACCCACTGAGGAGCCAGTTAGGATTTCACAGATCAGTGGCTTCTTATTCAGGATCTCTTAGCAAAACAGCAGTTTTGTTTTGTTTTGTTCTCAGTACTGGGGATTTGGGATTGAATCCAGGGATACTGTACCACTGAGCTGCATTCCCAGCTCTTTTTGTGTTATTTTATTTCTGGCTTTGAACTTGTAATCCTCCTGCCTCAGCACCCCCAAGTAGCTAATATTATTGGCATGTGCCACGGCACTCAGCTAAACGATACATTTTTATTTTTTATATATACCTGTCATCAGGTACTGAGGCCAGTTGAATTTTCCCATGGCAGCCAGACTACAGCAAGACTACAGGTTCCTTCACCCTAGGGTCATGCTGAAGGCATGCAGTTAAGACCCCCACAGACTGACCTTTCTCCCCAGGTGTTTTGCTACAGATATTACATGTGGCTGACCTCATTCCCAGGGCAAGGGGGCACACATCAAAAATTTTTCATCAGCTTGACAGAAAGCTAGTTCCAACTAAGTCAAGAGGCATATCACTTACAGAGTGGGATTAAATAGATCTGAATCCAGACATGTATTAGTCTTGACCACTGTATGTAATTCTCTCTAGAGTTGTGCCAGCTTAATCATTGTTAATTAGAAATGTATTTTCCCTGTATTGGCTTTTTGTTGTTGTTGTTGTTTGGTAGTGGGGATTGAACTCAAGGGCACTCGGCCACTGAGCCACATCCCCAGCCCTATTTTGTATTTTTTATTTAGAGACAAGAGTCTCACTGAGTTGCTTAATGCCTCGCCATTGCTGAGGCTGGCTTTGAACTAGAGTTCCTCCTGTCTCAGCCTCCCAAGCCACTAGGATTACAGGCATGTGCCACTACACCTGGCTCCGGTACCAGGGTTTGAATCCATGGGTACTCGACCACTAAACAATGTTTCTAGGCCCTCCCCGCCTTTTTTTAAATTTAAGACAGGGTCTTCCTAAGTTGCCCAGGTTAGCCTAGAACGTACAATCCTCCTACCTCATCCCCCCAAGTCAATGATATTGCAGGCATGGGCACTGCTCTTGGGCTATAAATATTTTTAAATAATTGATAGGAATGGGAAAGACAGTAGAATGAATCAGACATAACTTTCCTATGTTCATATATGAATACATGTCCAGTGTAACCAGTGTAACTCCACATCATGTACAACCACAAGAATGGGAAGTTTTGCTCCATGTGTGTATGGTATGTTAAAGTACATGCTACTGTCATGTATAACTAAAAAGAACAAATAAAAAAAGAAATAACAAGGAAATGATTTTGGAAAGGAATTGAACAATTTTGTATTGATGGTATTCAGTTTTAAGGTGAATCATCCACTGGCTATATTCAGAGCCGCCTTTGGGCTTCACTTGCTTTTGCTAAGTAGCAGGAGAGGGATAGGTGGAGAGCTCTGAAACTGAGTCCTGAGGCAGGGACCCACTGCTTTGCTTCACAGATGTGGAGCTACAAAAAAAGGAAGCATGTGGAAATAGGAAGTGTCTCTGGGTAGCTGTACTTTTTTAGGTTATGCTGTCAACATGTATGATTTTGCCCCCAGCAACAGACTTGTACATAATTAGTCCCCATCCTAGGTAGGTACTTTCAAAGCACTTTTTCATCTTTGGTTGATCCTTACACCAGCTAGTGTGAAGTGCCAAAAGAATCCAAAGCAGGGGCTTGGGATGTGGCTCAAGTGGTAGCGCGCTCGCCTGGCATTCGTGAGGCACTGGGTTCGATCCTCAGCACCACATAAAAATAAAATAAAGATGTTGTGTCCACTGAAAACTGAAAAATAAATATTAAAAAAATTCTCTCTCTCTCCACTCTCTCTCTCTTAAAAAAAAAAAAAAAATCCAAAGCAAAGAGAGAGAGAGAGAAGGGCGGAGGTGGGGGGAAACAATCTCCCCAAGGTTATAGAGGCAAAGAGGCAGAGCAAGAGTTATAGGGGCAAGAACCACAACAGTCCCTCCAACCTCCCAGTGCTAGGGATCAAACCCAGGGCCTTGCACATGTTAGGCAGGTGCTGTCACTGAGCTACATCCCCATCCCCCAGAACATAGTCTTCTGTTAGACTCTGCATTTCCTGCAAAGTCCAGTTTTTGCACTTCATCCAATTTCCTACATTCCTTCCCCCTCAGATGCTGCATTTCTGGCCCGGGAGAAGGCAAAAGCTGACGCTGAGTGCTACACTGCTTTGAAAACAGCTGAAGCAAATAAGGTAAAGGCCCAGCACAGCCTGATGAAGACGTGTCTTTAGATTTGGGTTTATATTGCTTGAGAGTATCTGGTATTAAATGATTGTCACCACCTAGAGCCCCTTGGGGCCAGAATTGAGGACTCAATTTTGTGTGGACTTAATTTTGAGGACTTAATTTTGTGTGGGTCAGGTATTTTCCTTTGATAGGAGTTTTTATAGAAATTTAATTTTTGATGTTAAACATAGAAATTTCTACAGCTCTTGCCACTCTGTCTTGAAGAGCTTAAATTACTTCCTCCTAAAAGAAATGGCTCCACTGTTACTAATATAAACAAGGAGCCCATGGAAAGTAGAAAGGGGCATATTTCTTTGATAGAAACTCTTTGCATATGAAAATTGAAGGGGTGCTGCCAAAAATTTTCTCCAATATAATCCCACTTAAGGCTTTACTTTTTGTCACAGTTGAAGCTGACACCAGAATATCTACAGCTGATGAAGTATAAAGCCATTGCTTCCAACAGCAAGATTTACTTTGGCAAAGACATCCCTAACATGTTCATGGACTCTGCAGGCGGTATCAGCAAGCAGTATGAGGGGCTAGGTGACAAGCTGAGCTTTGGCGAAGAAGATGAGCCTCTGGAGGCAACCACACCAGAGAATTGAAAAAAAAAAATTATACAACTTCAGATGACACTTACAGAGATCTTTATTTTTTAAGATGAAACAGACTGCTCCTTCCTCCCACACTACCTTCTTTGACTCTTCAAGTTACTATGGTGAAAAGAAGAAAAGGACTTAAATCTGTTCCCCTTCTTGGGAAGGGAGGGTAGGGATTGATGATTTGGGGTTTTATTCAGGTAAGTAGGTTGTATCTGGCTTCTGATAAGATTATAAACCATGGGTTTGACCTCTGACCTGCAGGCACCAATTTAGTCCCTTTGAAGTTGACTTAATTAGGAATGTTGTCACTAAAGGGTGGGAGAAGTAGGCTCTTGCCTCCTGGTGATTTGATTTTCCTTATTTGGGAAAATACAGTTCACCATTCGCACCCCCACCTCCAAGGCAGAAGTCTGTGGGGGAGGCTTACAACTGAACAAACATGCACTTGTACATTTGCCAGTGGAAAAACAGCTGCAGAGAATGTTTGGCTTCCCTGGCATTTTTGTCAGTGCGTGTATGGGTTATTTTAGAAGCAAGCTTTTTTTGAGCCCTCTGAAGGAAGAACTGGTGCTAGGTTTTGCAAAATTTTCTATACACTATGCTCCTTGCCCTAGGGCTCAAGAGTGGTGGTTTCTGACTACATTTCCAGAGTCAGGGCTTGGTTACCACCACACATTCTTTTAGAAACTTTTCATTTAATCTGTGATTCAGTTTTTTCTTCTCAAATAATCTCTCTGTTGGCTCCACTTAGCATCAAGAAGATAGGAACAAACAACTCAAGTGGCTTACTAGTTGCTAAAGTGGGATCATTATACTATTAGCCACTGTAGTACCTGCTTGGCAGATTATGTATGTACCTTGAAATCAAGTGTCTTTATTGTTGTGGCGATTCTTCATTGAAGAGCTCTGACACCATGTATGGAGGAGGAAGAAGGGTCAGCCAAGAGATTTCTGAAGTCCTAATGTTTATGGCTCCTATTGGGTGTTTATCTGACATGGTGATAAAGGGAGTCTATTCTCTAAGTAGTGTATGTTTTTAAATCCTGGGCTCCCAGACAGCCACACAGAGGTTGGACTGAATGTTAACTCTCCAGAGACATCTGTGTGGATATATGTCAAAGTTCATGCCGTGTTCCTGTGCTGAGTCCCTGGTCTACATCAATATCTGTTCAAAATGTTTTCTTTTTCATTCCTAGTTGAAAAAATTATGAGTCACCCTGGAAGATTCAGGATGGGGGAGAGCAAACATGAAAGAAAGGTTTTTCTTGTATCCTGAAACTAATGTTTTGTGGGTAGGGAATCCAACATGTATAGCTCATGAGTGGTGTACAGAATTGTTAAGTGAAGAGCAGCTATCTGGAGTTAATTTGCAAGTGTATTGGTATGCTAAGTGACCATTATCAGCCCTGGTTTAGGATTTTGTCTAGCTGCCCCTACCCCAAAGAAAGAGCAGAAATAAAAATTCCTACTGTACCACTCTTCCCTCTGTGAATACTAGCAGTGATACTTTCTGGCACCAATCCCCACCTCATTTTTAGTCCCATGCCCAGACTTCTATTTTATCGAGTAGTCCTAGAACTCAGGGTGGCTTGCTCGTAAGTAGCACCAGGCTTGTCAGGAAATGTTCAGCCTGCCTAGAAAGAAAGATGCAAAATATTACCTCCCCTTACTTTAAATGTTGCCCTTCTCTGTTCTCATTCCTGGCCCTGAGAATTCTCAAACCACAGTCCTCATTTTGCTTTGTTCAGGCAGCAAAATGTTTCCCAGCAGGGATGGATTTTAATGTGCTTAAGACTTCTTACTTGCAGAAGGTCCATCTCCCCATTATTAAAATGCATTCATCCTCCTTTCATTTCAATGCTGTTAGTCACTTATTAGGAGCAGCATGACACAGCCAGCATCCCCTGTTTACATATATGTCTGTTCTGGTCTGAATTATTCCACATGGGCCTCAGAAAACACCATCTCACCACAGTAGATTCAGGAGCAGTGTTATCTCAGCCTCTAAATAGCACACTTTCCTCAGGTTTGTTTTAACTTGAAAGTCTCTCCTGTACCAACATCCTGTGATAGTTTGTCCCTTGACCACAAAAGAGCCTCAGTAAGTCCTGTTGCTGCAACTACCTTCCACCAGATTAATGTTGCTTCCTCTTTAAACAAAAAATATAAATGTTGTCACGCTCATTAGCATAAATCCAGTGGTTGTGGGTATCTGTCTGAACAGTAAAATCATGGAAGTCAGCTGTCTCCTTTAACCTTGGGTAACTAACCCATCTTTATTGTTTTAACACTTACTAGAAAATCTGATCTTCAAACATTTGAATTCTAAACATAAAATGTGATAGCCTGCAGTGTTGTAGGCAGTGAAGTAATGGCTGCTATTTATAAGTGGAACTTCTATCAAAATAAGTAACTGTTTATAAAATTCAGTTTTTGTAGAATTTTCCCAAGGAATAGCACCTTGGTAGAATGTTTCTCATTAAAACTTTACAGAAATGATTCATATTCAGTACCGCTTTTAATCACTCTTTTAAATATAAGTACAGAATGTCTGTAAGGAAGCCAAAGTTTGTTAATTTTTATATAACTAAAATAAAATAGATTTGGAGGGATCTGTGTTCATATTAAGTTGAGAAAGAGGGAATCACTGAAGTTTAGCAATGTGTTGATCCCAAAAAAGGGAGATGTTTTATAAATGATCTTTGGCAGTTTCTATGAGTCTGTGTTTCCTTTAACACTGATAACTTTACCATTTAAAGAGAGTAGTTAAAGTCAGATGGTCATATTTACTGACTTTATGGAGTTTGAGAATAAACTGTATCCTTAGTGAATGGCAACTTTGTGTCTAAAAACTTAACCACTACTTCTTGGTTCTGTTCAATATGGTTCTAGCCACTGTTTTTATTGTTTTCTTATAAAAGAGATAATAACCATTCATTTGTGTTTGTATTTTCATTCCTTTCTTATCTCTGCTTTTGTACGGGCTAGTGATTGGATAATCAAAGTAATTTTTCAAAGAGCCCCAAGAGTTTAATGATCCCCTTTGTTACTGAGAAATAATTTCTTGTTATATTAATCACTCTAAGTTTAATGATCCCCTTTGTTACTGAGAAATAATTTCTTGTTATATTAATCATTCTATAAATGATACTGCCTTGGGTCGAAAGCTGGAAGAATTGTTTGGGACAACACAAAAAGCCTCATGAATTTATGTCTTAGTTTTATTTTCAGTCTGTCTAAATAAAATGAGTCTTTGGATTTATTTTTTATTAAAATGAAATGTAGCAATTGCTAATATTAGGATAGGTGATATAAAGAAATAAAACATCCCTGGCTAGTGAGTTAAGTTATCCCTTAAAATATATTCAGATGAAAATCAATCTCATTATCAACACAGAAGCAAACAACTTAATTTGTGAATAAATTCTTGGCAGGTGTTATAGAGATTTGTCATTTTAAAGAATTAATACACTGAAGTTCTCCAAAGAGAAGGAATATTTTCAATTGACCCAAAATGCATTTTGATATCAATTCAGTGGGGAAGTCCCAGGCTCTGCTCTGGCAAGCTTCCTTGCCTAGTGTTGCCAGAAAGAACACAGGGTGGCTAGTTAAATGTAAATTTCAGACTAACAATAATTTTTAGTGTAAGTATATCCCAAATATTGTATGAGACATACTTATTTTTTTAAAGTATTTTTTAAAGTATGTTATTTATCTGAAAGTCCCATTTAACTGGGTATCCTATACTTTTATTTGTTAAATCTGACAACCTGAGTCCAGGCTTTCCTGGGGCTTCCAGACTTTCTTTATTGGCTCAAAGGCCCAATACACAAATAATATGAATTTGGAATTGAGTGAGTAAGATAAGAGTACCATTCCTGGAGTTACACTGCTTAGGTTCATATCCCTGCCCTACCACTTCCTAGGTGTGTGGTCTTAATATAAGCCTCTGTCTTCATCTATAAAATGTATCAAGTGAACTATAAGAAATAATTCATATGGAGGATTTTAGCATTGTTCTTAGCATGTGTAAGTGTTCAAAAAGAACTTTTACTCCTCTGGGAAAACAAGTTAGAAAGCACATAACTATTAAGTGGGTGCCACCAAGTAGAAAGTCAAATGTTTTTAAAAAAATAATAAGATTACAAATAGGATAGCATGTAGAGGAAGAAGGGAACATGGCCAGGCAGCAAATACAGTATTGAGAATACATACCTCTGTGGAAATGGAGAATGCAGAAAATAAGCTGGTTTGACCCTGTTGAGAGGAATTGTCTGGTTCTGGGCTTCAATTAAAACAAACAGGGCTGGCTGGGGATGTAGTTCAGTGGTGGCACTTGCCTGCCATGTACAAGGGCACTGGGTGTTCCATCCCCAGTACTGAATGAATAAATAGAAACCTGAAGATTCTAAAAAGAGAACAACGTTAAAACCAAGGTGGAGGGCGTGGCGGGGGGCGGGGGGGGGGGGGGGAATGTGGCTCAGCAGTAGAGTGCTTGCCCAGCATTCATGAGGCCTTAGGTTCAACCCCCAGCACTGGGGTTGGTGGTGACAGGAACTCTCTAAAAAGTGAACTCACCAGTTGACCCCACAAAAGGCAAAAGGGAAATTTAACAACTTCACTGGGCTTTGTTGTTAGGTTTTGTTTTGTTTTGTTTTGTTTTGGGCTGGTGGCGGGGAGAGGCACAGGTGATATTGGGGATAGAACTCAGGCCCTTTACCACTTAGTTACATCCCCAACTCTTTTTTTTTTTTTTTTTTTTTTTTTTTTNNNTTTTTTTTTTTTTTTTTTTTGTATACATGGTCTCACTTAATTGTCCAGGATGGACTTGAATTTGCCATCTGCTTCAAATAGCTCAGCCTCCATGTAAGTAGCTGGGATCACAGATGTACACCTCTGCACCTGGCAGAGTATTTTAAAAGAATTTACATACATCTGGCTAAAGTTTGAAATAGGAATAAGTAGTTCCCTGCCAATAGAAAGTAAGTCCAGGGTTTAGCACAGATAACATTTTCTTCTCTGAAAAGTCTCAGAAATTGGGGAAAATTTTATGCTCTTTGGGATGGTCTAAATGTCATTCTTTCTATGTGAAAGATCAGATGATTTTTTAGGGCCCTCCCCAGGTCTACAATCTATACTGACATTTCAAAAGCCAAATATGACAGCATGTTTGTGCAGGAATTGCTGTCTTAGGCTACTCTGCCTGAATTCATTTAACCTGGGACATGGGCACTATGACTCCACTTCTCTTCAAAGTCAAATAACTAAGCAACACTAATCTTTTTTCTAACATCCCCCCCACCGAAAAAAAAAAAAAACAGAATTACTATAGGCTCAGGAAATAATTTTAAAATTTATATGCTTCTCTCATATAGAGGACCTAGGACTATAGAGGTGAATGTTTTTAAAAACTTGATGACATTTATGATGAATACCAAGTTTTAGATTATTCATAAAATCTAATGGCATACACCTGTAATTCCAGCTACTCCGAAGGACAAGGCAGGAGTTCGAGTTCAAGGCCAACTTGGGCAATATAGCAAGATTCTGTCTCAAAATAAAACTGTAAAAAAAAGGGCTGGGGATATAGCTCAGGTAAAACACAAAGGACTGAAAGTTCTGTTCAGTAGTAGAGCACTTGCTTAGCATGCTCAAAACTCTAGATTCAATCCCCAGCACCAAGAAGAAGAAGGAGAAGGAAAAGCAGAAGGAGAAGAAGATGATCTACTCCTTTTGGGTGTTTGGCTTCTTAATCTGTTTTTTCCTTTGTTTCTGCAAATTATGGGAAGAATTTAAAGACATATTACTGGTGCTGAAATAATTCTGGACTTGCATTTTTCAAGGATTATGTAGCAGGGGAGAGTAAAAGGTTAAGTTAGATAGTTAATATCCATCCAACTGAAGAAAAAACTAAAAAAGAAAATAAGGAGCTGGATGCAGTGGTGCATACCTGTAATCCCAGTTCTCAGGAGGCTGAGGCAGGAAGATCATAAGTTTGAGGTCAGCCTCAACAATTCAGTAAGGTCCTGTTTCCAAATGGTAAATAAAAAGGGCTGGGGATTTAAAATGCCCCTGGGTTTAATCCCCAGTACTACAAAAATAAATTCAAAAGCTAAATAATTTTAAACAGTAAAGAAGCTGGAATGTGAAACAATAATAGGACTAGGACCATTATCTTTTTTTTTCCTACTTCCATTTTCATAAGATCGTAGAGTGTTAGAAATGAAAAACATCTTAGAAATAAATCTACAGTAAAATCTCAACTCATCCTGGTCTCCTGTAAATTTCCTTTACAGAATAATGCCTCAACAAAGGCTCACTGAATAGGTAAGAAGGTGGAGGATGGCACTGCCTAGTAATTCACAGAAGAGAGTGACCTCATCTATTAGTGAAGATACAAACTGGACCAGTGGTATACACAGCAGGAGGATTGCAAGTTTGAAGACAGCCTCAGCAACTTACTGAAACCCTGTCTGAAAAATAAAATAAGGGCAGGGGGTGTAGTTACTTTTAAAATAAGGGTAGGGGATATAGTTACTTTGCTAAAACTCCCTGGGTTCAATCCCCACTAGTGGAAGGAAGGAAGGAAGGAAAGAAAAGAGGGAAAGAGGGAAGGAAGGGACTACTTGTTATCATAGTGACCTATAACCTGAATTGCTATCACCATTAGATATTCCCTAGATCTATGAAGTATTTATGGTTTTTTTCTGTTTGTTTGTTTGTTTTTCTTGGTGCTGGAGATTGAACCCAGGGGTGCTTTACCACTGAGCTATACCCTGAGCCCTTTATATTTTTTTTTTATTCTGAGACAAACTCACTTAGGTGGTTAGGACTTGCTAAATTGGGAAGGCTGGTTTCAAACCCGTGATCCTCCTGCCTCAGACTCCCAAGGCAGGGATTACAGGTGTATGCCACTAAAGCCAGCATATTTATGGTTTTAAAATGTTTTCTTTAAAAGTATTTCATGCTAATCCTTTCCCTTCTCTATACATCCCTTCACCGCCATCTCCTTTGTTCCTTCCATCACTTCCTATTGGCTAGTTCTATACAATTTTGTGCCTCTACAACAAACAACTATTAGGCTTATTCCATGAAGGGCTATTCTGGTCACTTTTTAATGTTTACCACTTTGGAGTAAAAATGTATCAACACTAGAGATGCTTGAATACAATTACTCCTAATATCTTCAGCAATTCTAGTTTATAATCTAGTCATGTGTACCATGAAAAATGACCATAGACTTCTCCAAAAGAAGTCTCATTGCAAGGATGTAAGGTTCTGTCCAAAACTATTTTCCCAGAGCAGAACATGTAAAATTCCATCTCACTTTCTGGAGTCTGGTGAGAAAAGGTATAAGAAGAAAAAGAATATTGCCTCTTCTTTCCATAAATCTCTGAGTGAGCCCAATCACAAGACCAAAAAAGCAACCTAAAGGGCTAAAAAACAAACTTTAGCCTTTCTCCAACATAATAGCATCACATGTCATTAAACTGAATTGAGACTCTTTGAACAGTAATTGCAACCAAATTTGCTTTCCATAAAAGCAATCTCTTTCTACTTGCCATAGTACCTACTATTTTACCATAGGACTGTGTGGTGTTTATCTAGCTCATCAAATTTAGGACCCTATTTGCCAGAGAACTGGACAAACAGGAGACGGAAGAACTGGACTGTGTGCTGAGCTCATTCTTGTTGGCCTAAACCTGTCTGTCCTCTCCTTTGACAAGTGTGACAAGCAGCACTAGCCTACGCAGCCCCTGACCACTTGTGTTATAGATAGCCCAAACTGAAGCAAGCTGTAAGTCAAAACTATACACTAGATTTCAAATACTAACTAAATTTTTTTTCCAAGAGTTAAAGCTGCTCTTTTGGTTTTTGTTTGTTTTGTACTGGGGATTGAATCTAAGGGCACTCTACCACTGAGCTACATCCCCAATCCTTATTAATCTTTAAAACAGAGTCTCACTAAATTTCGGGGGTTGACCTTGAACTTGGGGTCCTCCTGTTTTAGCCTCTGGTGTCCTTGGGATTATGGGTCTGCTTCACTGCAGCTTGCTTCATTGATTGCATGTTGCAATCTTACTTTGGATATATTGGGTTAAATAAATATATAATTTAATTGGTTTATTTTTTATAAGCACATGGGAAATTTTTGATTTCTGTGTGAACCACATATTTCTATAAGCAAGCACTGGTTTACAGGATGACAAAAATAACCATACATTTGAATCGTGCCTTGTCTTTGGAGTGTTCTTTTATATCTATTAAGGGTTTCTCACAAAAACCATCCAATATATTAAAAGCTATATCTCTGCTCTAGCAGGATCTAATCCTGGTCACTTCGTCTAGAATTTCAGTTTATAGAAACGGGCAAACCTTGTAATGCATTTTAAGGGAAGAGGACCCAAAGAACATGCTGCGGAGTTTGCCTCAAAGAAGTCCCTTGGGGGTAGGGAGCGGCAGGAAGGAGAAGACTGCAGACCGGGTACCCGAGGACTCTCGGCGGAGGCCTCCGGCACCCCGCGGCGGCCTCGGCACCCCGCGGCTGGGGGACCCAGCTCCCCTCCAGGCTTCCCCCGCCAGGCCCGCAAGCGACCTCCCCAAGATGGCCACTGCGAGGGGCGGGCCGTCCGCCTCGTGCCCGCC
>NW_026000223.1:7310872-7322642 GCF_001458135.2 Marmota marmota marmota
GTGCCCGCCCCGCGCTGCCGCATATCGATTGGGTAAGACGACTTGGTGGAGAACTGTGATTGGGTCGCAGGGCGGGAGTTGGGCGGGACCGGAAGGTGGTCCCAGCCCCTGGGTTCCGAGGGTCCCGGGCTCTGCGTCTGTCCCCGGGGAATGTGGAGAGCTGGCAGCATGTCCGCAGAGCTGGGAGTCGGGTTCGCATTGCGGGCAGTGAACGAGCGCGTGCAGCAGGCTGTGGCGAGGCGGCCGAGGGTGAGGAAAGGGCATGTGGGGGAACGATGGGCGGCCTCTGAGGAGGGGGACACCTGCGTGGGACTAGGTCGTCACGGTGACGCAGAAGTGTCTCCCCGAGGGGCGGGACCCGCAGGCGAAGCGTGAGCGAGGACTGCGGAGCCCCAGAAAGGCTAGCGAAGGATCTCCTCCGTGACCTCGAGTTGTATCTGTTAGGTTCTCCAGAGGTTGGCTTTGTCGGTTCAAAAATTACCCACCACACAGTAAAAATGACTCGTCTCCATATATCGGGGCCATTTTCCATTGCTTGGTGTAGTGGTCTTGTAAGACTCGAGGAGGGGCAGGCCCGTGCCTACACACAGGCTGCATGAGAAGTGTGTGATACCACAGCATGCAAGGGAGCCTCATCACCCGAGATCACGTGTGTGGCAGTGTCTGACAGCTAGTAGATGCTCAGTAAATGTCGTTTCCTCCCCTGGCCAACTAACGTGGTGGTGGATTGGCCCGACTTTGCAGGCACCAGAACTGCATTTGTGAGTCTGGAGCAGGAGGAAGCCGCCCCCAAGCAGTTTAAAAGGAGTGTGTTGTTGGGGTTTTTTTGTTTTTGTTTTTTGTTTTTTCTACCGTATATATTTTGTTGCCTCTTGGGCTTCCAGGATCATCAGTACATGCTCATCTCTGGGCAAGATAGCTGAATAGTTTCAATGACATGAACCCAAAGGATAAAGGCCTCTCTGATAAAGTGTTTATGGTTTCAGAACTCGGAATGCTGGCAAGAAGACAGAAGACCTGTATTCCAGTCTTTCCTTAACTACTAATTAGATGCTACCGTGAACAAATCATTTAACTACTCTGGCGCTCTGTTTCCTCTTCTGTACAGCAATAGAATGAACTCTGAAAGCTCTAAGCTTCTTCCTGGCATTAATATTTTATGATTATCAGTGATTCTCCAAGAAAAAAAAAATCTAGGTTTTCCCCTAATAAACATCACTTTGGGAGGTTATCCCAGGGTCTCTGTCAGATAGATGGGCTGCCTATTCCACTTTTCCCTCTGAAAACTATTCATTCATCAGCATGATCCTAGGAATTTTGACATGGTCTCCTACAAAACTGATGGTCTTCCTAAGAAAAAAGAAAAATAAGACTTTTTACATTCAACTGGACTCCTACATGTCTTTGAGAATACTGTGATTCTATGAAAATCCCAGGGTGAGTGAGGGACATGAAGACTGACCTATATGGATTAATCAGTCTCTTCTTTGATTGCTTCTGTGTGGATTTGTTGCAGCAGAATATACAGGGAAGCAGTGCTCTTTATGTAATTGGTATAGGAAGAGGTCAGATAGGTCTACACCTGAGTCCAGAATTGTTTGTGTTCTAGTCTCAGTTCTGCCACTGGGTGGCAGAGTCTTAGATTGAACAATAAATTACATATCATCATCCATTCAGGCTACTTTTGGAGGAAATAGGCATGTTTACAGGTGGTTTGGACATAGACCTAATCAGACCACTTTTAGAATAAATGGGGCAATATTAATAATTAGGCCGAGGATGTGGGGGGAAAAGGTACACTCCTACGTTGTTGGTAGAAATGTAAATTAACACAACCATTTTGGAAAGCAGTATGGAGATTCCTCAAAAAACTAGGAATAGCACCACCATGTGATGATCCAGCTATCCCACTCTGTTATTTTTCTCAAAGAACTAAAATCAGCATACTCTAATGATATGGTCACATAAATGTTTTTATCAATGCAATTCACAATAATCAAGTTATAGAACCAGCCCAGGCATCCATCAACAGATGAATGGATATAGAAAATATAGCATGTATACACAATAGAGTTTTACCCAGCTGTAAAGAAGAATGAAATTATGGCATTTGCTGGTAAATGAATGGAACTAGAGAACATCATGCTAAGTGAAATAAGCCAGACTCAGAAAGTCAAGGATCAAATGTTTTCTCTCATATGCAGAAGCTAGAGCAAAATAAAGGAAAGGAGGGCAGGCAGATACCATAAAAACAGCAGACAGTATAGTAAAGGAAGGGTATTGAGAGGGAGGAAGAGGGACAGGAAAAGGGAAGAACTAAAGAATGCAATTGACAAAATTATGCTGTGTACATATCTGAATGTACTATAGTGAATTCTGTCTCTGTATATCTATAAAGCACCAATTAATAAATAGGTATCCCAGTGAGCAGCAGGGAGACTGAGTCCAGGCATGTTGGAGCCAGTTTTACTTCCCCAGCTTGCAGCCAATAAATCACTCTTTTCTTTTCAAAAAAATAAATAGGTTGGACACAGTGGCCCATGCCTGTAATCCCAGCAACTTGGGTGGCTGAGACAGGAGGATCATAAGTTCAGGGCCAGCCTCAGCAAATTAGTGAAGCCCTAAGCAACTTAGAACAGCCCTGTCTCCAAATACAAAAATTTTTTAAAAAATGTTTTTTAAAGGGTTGAGGATGTGGCTAAGTGGTAAAACACCTCTGAGTTCAATCCCCAATACCTAAGTAAATAAATAGAAGGAAGAAGAAAGACCAGTAGAGGAGAGGAAGGGGAAGAAAAGGGAGGGAGAAGATTAGGGGAAGAGGAATCACTGGGGACTGAAACAGAACAAATTATATTCCATGTACGTATGATTATGTCAAAATCAATCCCACTTGTATGTATAACTAAAATGCACTAATAAAGACATGTTTAAAAAACACCAAAAACCTAGAAGTTAATCTGGAACCTTATGCATAATCATCTGATTTCACCTACCATGAAAGAACCACAAGCTTAAAAAGGCCACCATATCCTTAAACAAAAAGTACTCCTTAGTCAGGAATAGTGGTGCATGCCTGTCATCCCAGTGCCTCCTGAGGCTGAGGTAAAAGGATCACAAGTTAAAGGCCAGCCCCAGCAAATTAGTGAGACCCTGTCTCAAAATAAAATAAAAACAAAAAGGGTTGGAGATGTAGCGCAGTGGTAGAACATCCCTAGGTTCAATCCCCAGTACTGGGCAGGGAGCGGGGGAGTATTTCTACAAAGACATCTGCCCAAAAGCTGTGTTCAACCTAAGAATGACACCATTCTTGTTATTAATCATTGTGATGAAAGATAATTGTTTCAAAATATCTGATGTAATCTTTATTTTTGTCTTTTAAAACTTCCCTTTAGCCAGACTCAATGGTACACGCCTATAGTCCCAGGGACTTGGGAGGCCAAGATAGGAGGATCACAAGTTCAAGGCCAGCCTCAACAACTTAATGAGGCCTTCAGCAATTTATTGAGAACTTGTCTCAAAATGAAAAATAAAAATGGGCTTTGGATGTAGCTCAGTGGTAAAACACCCTTAGGTTAAATCTCTAGTACCCCCCCACCCAAAAGAAACACTTTCCTTTGCCTCAACCTCGTTTAATACACCCATAGTTTACTGTAAGGCATGCATATTACCCTTGCAGTGCTCTGCTGTTCCCCAGTAAATATTATTATTCTTTGAAGAAAAAATAAAATAATTTTACCAGGGCTAGAGTAAGTTTCCAAAACTGTATCCCCTCTCTAATTGTGGAGGAAACAACTAACATTTTTCCTGTCTTAGGTTAAGCTATCATGCCCACAAGTATGAGGAAATTCCAGACCTGGAAACCCAAGCAATGGCTCTCTCAGGGACACAAGTTGGACATTTATTATATTTACTGATCATAATGCTTGCAGCACAGTCCTTGTATTCCCCTTTTAGAAACCCTCTGTTCCTCTGGCAGTTAGAATTGCATACAGCCTTTAATAGCTTAGTCTGCTGCTTTTCTCGTGTGCTAGCAAATTGGGAAAACTTTATCCTTTTTCTCAAAACCTTGTCCCCCGTTATTGGAATGTCATCATGGACAAGGACCAAGCCTCCCTTTAGTGAAGTGACTTTTTGGTTTTTTGTTTCTTTCCTTTTTGCAGTGCTGGAAACCCAGTGCCAGGAAGTGCTGTGCCACTGACTACACTCCCGACCCCATGAAGTGATTCTTAAGTCTCCATGAAACTTCCTTTAGCCAGACTCAATGGTCTCCAACATTGGTGTACATGAGAATCACTGGAGAGCTTGTTGGAAAGGAGATTCTTTCCAGACATGGTGGGCATGCCTGTAATCCCCGAAGCTCAGAAGGCTAAGTCAAGAAGATCGCAGGTTCAGAGCCAGCCTCAGCAATTGGCAAGGCACTAAGCAACTTAGCAAAACCCTGTCTCAAAAGAAAAAGGGCTGGGATTATGGCTCAGTGGTTAAGGGCCCTTGAGTTCAATCCCTGGTGCAAAAAAAAAAAAAAAAAGATTCTGAGGGTCGGGGGTATAGCTCAGTGGCAGAGTACTTGTCTGACATGGAGAAGGTGCTACATTTGATCCATGACACCATAAAAACAAAACCAAAGGGAGATTCTCAGAACCCAGCCCCAGAGATTCAAATTCAGTAGATCTCAGTGGGATCCTGGTGATACTAATGCAGTTGATCAAAGACTGCACTTTAAGGAAATATTGCTTTAACTTGTCTATCTCCCCTGAGAGAGAAATATCTTTTGCTAGTTATTAAGGTAGTTAACACTAAGTTGAGAAATCAGGAATATAAAAGACATTTATGAACCAGGTACTGTGATACACACCTATAATCCCAGCTACTTGGAAGGCTGAGATAGGAGGATTGCAAATTCAAGGTCAGCCTGGGCAGTTTAATGAGTCCCTGTCTCAAAATAAAATACATTATTCACTGTGGGAGACCAACCTTGCATGTGACTGAGTCTCACTCCCTGGCTGGATGCTGAGGCGCTCAGTAGCAGAATGTGGCAAAGCTTTCCCCACCCTTTTTGGGTTTGAGGGATGGTGTCTCATGCATGGGTGTGTCTTACTATAGACCCATGGGTGAAGCTACACTCACCTATTCCTTTGTAATATTACCCCTTGCCCTGTTTAGGATAAAATCTTCCATGGAAGTGCCTTGTGTGTGTCCCCTTCTCTTACTGTGCCCTTGAGTGTGGCCTACCCAGGTGTCAGTCAACCTGCTGACCGCAGACATCATGAAGCTGGACTCAGTCCCCTGAAACCTGACCCCTTGCCTCATCTGAATAGCTTCTCAATAAAAGGGGTCAGTGTGCGCTCGCTCTCCCTCACGCGTGCTCTCTCTGTCTCTCTTTCTGTGGATCCTTAAGATCAGAGGAGCTGTCACAGCAACCCCAAAAGAAAAAGGTATTTGTGTCTCTTGTGTGGTTATTTCGTGCAACCCAATTAGCCCAGTTTCCCTGGAGTGATCCCTGAGTTTTAGTCGAGAACGAAACCTGGCAATTCACTAGTCTTTGATACTAATCTCCCTGAAATATCAGAAAAATGTATCTTACCAAATGCCCAGTTGATATCTATGCCGATTGTTCTACAGAATGCATCCTACAGGACTTAACTGGGATAATTTTCCCAAATGTTCACTCATGTGATGCTTTATCTCTTGGCAGGATCTCCCAGCCATCCAGCCCCGGCTAGTAGCAGTCAGCAAAACCAAACCAGCAGATATGGTGATTGAGGCCTATGGTCACGGCCAGCGCACTTTTGGAGAGAACTATGTAAGAACCCTCTCCCGGAGAGCCTTTGAAAGAGTCATGATTGCCAGGCTTCTGACGTTCTGTTTTTACCCTTTAGGTTCAGGAACTTCTAGAAAAAGCATCAAATCCTAAAGTAAGTGGATATCAGAAGTCTCCTGTTTGTATCTGAATCTTGACCCTTTAATTGAAAATTAGACCCCCTGTTGGTGGTTGAGCAGGAAATTGGGCTGGAGTAAAAAATTTTAGTTCATTTCTGCCTTCTGTCCCAAATGCTCAGATTTTTCTGTCTATTCACACTATTGTTTTCTCTTTTTGGCCATTTGGAAATGGTATTTTTGTTGTTGTTTTGTTTTTGGTACTAGGGATTAAAACCAGGGGTACTTCATTGCATTTTATACTCAACTACATCCCTAATCCGTTTTATTTTTTATTTTGAGACAAAGTCTCATGATACTACTGAGGCTGGACTCAAACTTGCAGTCTTCCTGCCTCAGCCTCCTGGTTTTCTGGAATTGCAGGTGTGCACCACCGTGTCTGGAAAGAAATGATGATTTTTAAGAGCTTGCTGTAATCCTCTGTCCTTTTGAGATTTGAAAGCTTAAATCAGTTCATCCTTAAAGGGTAATATCTAAAAAATGGAGAAAGTAGATGGGAACAAGGAAGGCACACAGTAGAAGCCTTAGATTTTTCTTTTAAGTTTCCTTTTGCCTCATTAAGAGATGGCAATAGCAGTTTATTACATTTAAGGGACAGAGCAGATTGAAAGGTCACTAGAAGTGTGCAAATTATTTGAACTGGAGAGGCCTCCATAAAACATGAGTCAAACATGGTTATCTTTTTCACTTCAGATTCTGTCTTCATGTCCTGAGATCAAATGGCATTTCATTGGCCACCTACAGAAACAAAACGTCAACAAATTGATGGGTAAGATGAAACTCTAAATATGAAAACAAAATTACTGCAACATCATATGACTTAGGCTACCTTCTGTGTAAGAGAGCAACTTACTAGAGCATACCCAATTCACCATGTGTATTGTGGAATTTTTTAAAATAATATTTAGAAAAGTAAAATTAAGAATTAACTATAGGGGCCAGGTGCAGTGGCACACACCTGTTATCCCAGTGGTTTGAGAGGTTGAGGCAGGAGGATCGCAGGTTCAAAACCAGCCTCAGCAACTTAGACCCTAAAGCAACTTAGTGAGACCCTGTCTCTAAATAAAATATTTTAAAAAGCCTGGGGGTGTGGCTCTGTAGTTAAGCACCCTTGAATTCAATCCCTGGTACAAAAAAAATTAACTTCAGGGTTGAGGGTTATACTTCAGTGGTAGTGCACTTGCCTAGCATGCACAAACTCCTGGGTTTGATCCCCAGCACCAAAAAAAAAAAAAAATTAACTATAGAAAGGTTTAACTATATGATAGTGACAGATGGAGATCTTAAGGAACTGAATTTCTCTCAAGGTATCAAAATTAAACTATTTTTTAACAGCTTTATTAAAATATAATTGATAAAAGTATAATTGACTTATAATAAATTGCACATATTTAAAGTGTACAATTTGATAAGTTTGGGCATAAGTTTATATCTGTGAAACCATGGCAATTAAAAAATCAACATATCCATTTCCCCCAAAGGTTTCCCCCTGTCTCTTTGTGATCCTTCCCTTCTTGCTCCTCCCCATTTCTCTTGCTCAAGTGCCTCTTACCTGCTTTATCACTGTAGACTAATTCACATTTTTATAGTTTTACATAAACAATCAAAGTATGTACTCTTATTTGTCATTCAGCATAATAAATTTGAGATTCATCATGTTCATGCATGTGTTTAGCAGTTTGCTCCTCTTTATTGTTTCTCTTTATTTTATTCCATTGTATAAATATGTCACAATTTCTTTATCCATGGATCTGTCAAAAATTTGACTTGCTTGTAATTTTTATCTGTTACAAGAGAGTTGCTGTGAACATTCTTGTACAAGTCTTTGTATGGACATATATTTTCTTCTCCATTGGAGTAAAATACTTAAAAGTAGAATGACTGATTCACATAGTGTATGTCTGATGTGTAACTTTTGTTTTCTTTTTAGTGCTGAGGTCTAAACTCTGTACTGCTCTTTTATCTCTACCTTTTTTTGGGAGGGGTGGGGGGTACTGGGGATTGAACCCAAAGAAGCTTTACCACTAAACTACATCCCCGTCCTTCTATTTTTTTTTTTTCAGACAGTTCAGATAAGATCTCACAGAGTTGCTGAAGATCTTTCTGAGTTGCTGAGCCTGGTCTCAAATTTGTGATCCTCCTGACTCAGCCTCCCAAGTGCTGGGATTACAGACACATGCCACTGCAACCAGCAATCTTTAAATTTTAAGAAACTGCCAGCTGTTTTTCAAAATGGTTGTGCCACTTTAGCATTGTTGAAGTTCTTGATAACAGTGTATGGTCAGTCCTTTTTTTGTAGTTGTGGGGATCAAACCTAGCTTTGAACATGCTATGCAAGCACTCTACCACTGAGCTACATCTCTAGCCCCAGTCTTTTACTTTTAGCCATTCTAATAGGTATGTGACCAGTTTGATAGTGCATGCCTATAATCCCAGCAATGAAAAGCTGAGGTGGGAGGATCACAAGTTCAGGGCCAGCCCCAGTAACTTAGCAAGGCCCTAAGCAACTTAGCAGGACCTTGTTTCAAAATAAAAATGGCTGGGGATGTAGTTTAGTGATAAAGCACCCCTGGTTTAAATCCCCAGTACCCCCTTCAAAAAATAAAATAAAGGACTGAAGATGTAGTTCAATGGTAACCTCTCAGTTCAGTCCCTATTACAAAAAAAAAAAGAAGAAGGAGAAGAAGAAGATGATAATGGCTAGTGATGTTGAACATCTTTTCACCTGTTTACCATCTTTGATGTCTATATATTTTCAGGTGTCTTAAGTCTTTTGCCCATTGTTTTTCTCTTCTTTTTTTTTTCCTGTTGCTGGGGATTGAACCCTGAACCTCACACATTCCTGGCAAACACATATCTACCACTGAGCTATATCCNTTTTTTAATTTTTTTTTTTTTTTTTTGCGTAGTGATTTTGATTTTCATTTACCTAATGGCTAATGATATTGAGCATTGTTTCCTGTGCTTATTGATCATTTGTATATATTCTTTGGAGAAATATCTATTCAACTCCTTCATGCTTTTTAATTTTAAGACAGGGTCTTGCTATGTTGTCCAGGCTGGCCTCAAATTCTAAACCTTCCTACCTTATCCTCCCAAGTAGCTGGGATGATAGGCACGCACCACCACACCTGGCTATTTGCACTTTTTTTTTTTTTTTTTAGTTGTAGATGGACACAACACATTTATTTACTTATTTTAATTTATTTACTTTTATGTGGTGTTAAGGATCAAACTCAGTGCCTCACATGTGCTAGGCAAGAGCTCGCTCCACCACTGAGCTATAACCCCAGCCCTATTTTTACATTTTAAAGTTGAAATTATTTGTCTTTATTATTACTGAGCTGCAAATGTTCTTATATTTTCTGAACCAATCCCTTATCAAATAAATGGTCTGCAAATCTTTTCTCCCAGTTCCCTGTGTTGTCTTTCATGTCCTTGGTGGTGGTATCCATTGTAGCACAGAAGTTTTTCATTTTTGTTTACTCTGATTTATCTATTTTTTTCTATTGCATCGTACACCTTGGTGTCATATCTGAGAATTCATTGCTTAATACAAGATCATAAAGATTTATTTTGTTTTCTTCTAATAGTTTTATAATTTTAGCTCTCACTGTTAGGTCTGTGTGAGTTTATTTTTGTATATAGTCTAAAGAAAATGTCCAACTTCATTCTTTCCCATGAACTTTCTTACACCTTCATCTTTGGTTTGGAAGAGATTTTTCTGACTATTGAATTCTAGATAAACACATTTTTTCTTTTAGTACTACAAAGATGTCATTCTGTCATCTCTTTATTGCATCATTTCCAATGAGAAATCTGATGTCATACTTGTCTTTGTTTCTATATTTGTAACATGCCTTCTTCTACCGATTAGTTTTAAGATTTTCTCATTATCTCTGTTTTTGAGCAATTTGATTATAATGTGCCAGTGTAATTTTCTTCATGTTTCAAATGCAGTTCTGGTGATTGAACTCAGACCTCTTACATGCTAGGCAAGTGCTCTGCCACTGAGCTACATCCCCAGCCCTTCATATTTCTTATATTTGGAGTTTGATGAATTTCTTGGATCTGTGTGTTTATAGTTTTCATCATATTTAGATATTTTTTAGAAAATTACTAAACAGGCTTAGGATTTAGCTCAGTTAGTAGAACCCATGTTAGCATGTGCAAACCCTGGGTTCAATCTCCAGCACCACACACACACACAAAAATAGACATTTTTTAGGACTGTTTGGAGCATTATTATTTCATTTTAAATAATTTCTTCAAGGTAACTAATCTTTTCTTTGGCCATGTCTAATTGGTCATCAGTGAATTTTTTATCTCATACCTTGTAGTTTTCATTCTAGAAGTTCAATTTGAGCCGAGCACACCTATTATCCCAGTGGCTTGGGAGGCTGAGGCAGGAGGATAGAGAGTTCAAAGCCAATCTCAGCAAAGATGAGGCGCTAAGCAACTCAGTGAGACCCTGTCTCTAAATAAAATACAAAATAGGGCTGGGGATGTGGCTCAGTGCTTGAGTACCCCTAAATTCAATCCCCAGTACAAAAAAAAACAAAAAACCAAGTAAGTTCAGTTTGAGTCTACATATATATGGGTATGTGTGTGTACACACACATACCTTCCATGTTTATTTTTTTTAATATATGGGACAGCTATAAGTGTTTATTTAACCTTTTCTACTAATTCTTTCATTTTTGTGTGTTCTAAATCACTTTCAATTGATTGATATAACTCCTCATTATGCATCATATTTTTCTGCTGCTTACATACCTGGTAATTTTTGTTTGGATAGCCAGACTTTGTGAATTTTATCTTGTTGAATGGTAGTATTTTTATCTTCCTATTAATATTCTTGAGCTTTTTTCTAGAATAGAGTTAAGTTTCTTGGGAATAGTTTGATACTTTTAGGTCTTCTTTTAAGATTAGTTGGTGTGACTACAGCAGAACTTAGTTTAGGGTTAATTATTCCCTGCTACTAAGTCTAGACCCCTCTGTACTCTAACCATTGCCCTAAATCTTGAGTTTTCCAGCCTGATTGGTGGGAATTGGCACAGTTCCACATCCTATGTCAACCTCAGGCACTGTTTCTTCTTATCTTTTCAAATAGTTTTTTCCTGGGCTTTGGGCAATTTCCTCACATTGCCCACCTGAATACTTGAAGGGAGACTGTTTCAGACCACTGGCATCTTGTATGCAGCTCCCTCCTCTCTGTCATTGCATCCTGTGAACTATGGCTGCCTTAGTCTTCCTAGGTACTCAGCTCCATTCCCTTAACTCAGAGTCCACCACACTCTACCTCCGTTCCTCTTCACAGTGTCATATTCTAGAAAACTCTCTCCAGACAGTAAGCTGGAACATTTGTGGTGCTCTTTCCATTTGTTTCTCTTTTGTCTTTCATGTGTGATATCTAGTCATTATAAGCTATTATTTCATGTACGTTTCTTATATTATTTGTTGTTTCAAAAGATGGGAGGGCAAATCTGGTTCCTGTATTCCATTTTGTCTGGGAGCAGAGGTCTAATGTATTGTTGTTGGAGATACATCATGGCACCAGCATGGTGTTGCATGCTTATAATGCCAGCAACTCGGGGGCTTAGGCAGGAAGATTGCAAGTTTAAGGTCAGCCTCGGCAACTTAGAAAGTCTCAGCAATTTAGTGATATCCTGTCTCAAAATAAAAAGGGCTAGAGAGGGCTGGGGCTGTAGCTCAGTGGCAGAGCACTTGCCTAGCATGTGTGAGGCACTGGGTTCAATCCTTAGCACCACATTAAAATAAACAAATAAAATAAAGGCATTCTGTCCATCTACAACTACAAAAAAAAAAAAAAAAA
>NW_026000223.1:7323761-7326857 GCF_001458135.2 Marmota marmota marmota
CTACAAAAAAAAAAAAAAAGATTTTTTAAAGTAAGCCTGAAAAATCAAAGGGAGGGGAGCGGTGCTGGAGATGTATCTCCGTGGTAGAATGCCCCTGGATTAAATCCCAAACACACACACACACACACATACAAATTACTTCCTGCTTGGTTAGTCATTTTAATTCTAGAGCTTATTTATTTCATAGAAATACTTATACATGTGCACAAGTTCTATATCTAAGCCTTGTAGTAAAAAAAAAAAAAAAAAAGAAAAAACCTAATATGTCCATTAAAAGAGGAATAATTATATAAATTGTGATCATATGTTTATGGAATGCTGTTTTTGTTTGTTTGTTTGTTTGTTAAGTAACAGTGGCTCTATGGTACTAATGTGGAAAAATCTCCAGTACATTTCATGAATGGAAACAGACAACCCATGGAGTGTTTAGTATAATTCAGTTCGTGGTGTTTTGTTTGTTTGTTTGTTTGTTTTTTAATGGAGGCTGGCATTGTACATCATTGGTGAGGCCCAGGGTTCAGTCCTCAAGTCCCCAGCATCTATAGATCTGGAAGAACTCTCATCTCAAAGGTAACACAGTAGAATCTTCTAGGGTGAGGGACTTTGACTTTTATTGCACCTGCTTTGTTGTTTTGTTTTGTTTGGTACTATTGAATCCAGGTGTACTCTACCACCAGCTCCATCCCAGCCTTTTTTTTTTTTTTTCTTTTTTTTTCTCCCCAGCCCTTTTCATTTTTTATTTTGAAACAGGGTCTTATTAAGTTGCCCAGGTTAGCTTTGAACTTGTCATCCTCCTGCCTCAGCCACCTGAGTAGCTGGGGTTAGAGGCATGTGCTACCATATCAGGTGCTATTACATATGCTTCTACATTGCTTGATTTTTTTTTTAATGAAGCACATATACTTTGTCATTTTTAAAAAATTTATTTTCTTAAGCAAAGTAGTCTGAGCTTAAATTCAGTATTAAGAGTATAGAATTCGTCATGTATATCTAAAAAAGAATACATTTTTTTAAAAAGAGTATGGAGGGACTCAGGATGTGGCTCAAGTGGTAGTGCACTGGCCTGGCATGCATGAGGCACTGGGTTCGATCCTTAGCACCACATAAAAATAAAATGAAGATATTGTACTAAAAATAAAAAGAAACATTAAAAAAAAGAGTATGGAATATGGAGGTAAGGGATAGGGAGTAGCTCAGTGGTAGAGCAATCCCCAGGACCACAAAAAGAAAAGAAGAGGGAGTCAGTTTGCCTTAATTTAAATCATAATTCTAATATTTGTTAATTTTGTAAACTTGAATTTAAAAAGACTATTCTTTGCCTCAGTTTTCCCTTCTTTACATGGAGATAATAGTATTTCATTAGCTGTTAAAAAGGAATAATTAAGCTGGGCACAGTGGCGCACACCTATAATCCCAGCGGCTCAGGAGGCTGAGGCAGGAGAATCGTGAGTTCAAAGCCAGCCTTAGCAATTAGTGAGGCCCTAGGTAACTTATCGAGATCCTGTGTCAAAATAAAACAACAACAACAACAATAAAAAACATTTTAAAATAAAAAGGAGGGGGACTCAATGGCTAAGTACCCCTAGATTCAGTCCCTGGTACAAAAAAAAAAAGAATTCAGGCCAGTCACCTGTAGTTCCAACTATTTGGGAGACTGAGGCAGGAAACTTGAGAGGGCAATGCTACCTGGGCAATATGAGACCCTGTCTCAAAAAAACAGGAAAGAAAAAAATGATTATGTAGGCTAGGGGTATTTTTCAGTGGTAGAGTGCCCGCCTAGTGTACACAAAGGCCCTGGGGTCTATCCAACAGAACGGTGGGTAGGGAGTTAAATGCTAAATAGCTGGACCTATAATCCAAGCAACTCAAGAAACTCAAGAAGCTGAGTCAGGAGAATCACAAGTTTGAGGCCAGTTTAGCAACTTTGTGAGATCCTGTCTTAAAAAATAAAAAATTAGCTCAGTGGTAAAGCACTTCTGGGTACCACAAAAAATAAAAATAACTAGTTGGTTTTGCCTGTCACTGTTGATCTTTATCTGAAGCAAGCAAGGCTGATACTTCATCTCATGTACACTTTGAAAAAGGAGATGGCTCGAGTGCCTTCAGTGAACCACTTAGCTTTCATTGTTTGGGTCATTTTGATATCCCTGTCACACAAGAACACCTGCATCCCAGAAGGGTTAAGAACACATTGATATCATGTATTCTGGCTTCCACTAGTTAGTCTTTCTTGTCACCTAGACCTTTTTCTCTCAGTGTGAACTGAGACTGAAACCTGTTATTCAGAATCTCTCAAATTACCAGCCTCTCAAAGAGTCTGGGTACATATGCCTCCTGATTGTGGTGTGTCTGTTTCCCTTTCCGTATTCAACTTTGCTCATGAGCCATTGATGATCTAATGTTTGAACTTAGATCTTGTAAACTCTTGTGATTGTCTCCTTTTATCTCCTTAGTGGAACTAAGCTTTGAATGTCTTTTTCTTTTCCTGAGATATTTTTCCCTATAGCAGTTCAAAGATTTACTGCATATTAGCTACCTTGCCTCTTTCTCATTTACAGCTGTTCCCAACCTCTTCATGCTGGAAACAGTGGATTCTATGAAGTTAGCAGACAAAGTGAACAGTTCCTGGCAGAAGAAAGGTTCTGCTGAAAGGCTGAAGGTTATGGTCCAGATTAACACCAGTGGAGAGGAGAGTGAGTTACCAGCCCTGTATTATAGATTTTTTTTTCTCCCTTAAGATAACTAAAGATCTCAGAGAATGATGAGCATATAAGTATCTGACCCATAAAGTTATAGAAAGAAGTCACAGGCCTCTAAGTTGTTATATGTGTGATATAGAAGTATAATGATATGCAAGCCAGTCCTTATATAATTCTTTAATATGTCCTGGTTTGTTATATCTTAATTTGGGGGAGGAGAGGATGAATCAAGAAGGAATTGTGCAGAGCTGGGCGGAATGGCAAACGCTTGTAATCCCAGTAGCTTGTAGGCTGAGGGAGGAGAATCACAAATTAGAGACCAGCCTCAGCAATTTAGCAAGGCCCTGTCTCAAAATAAAAAGGGCTGGGGATGTGGCTCAGTGGTTAAGCACCCCTG
>NW_026000223.1:7328192-7349982 GCF_001458135.2 Marmota marmota marmota
GCCCTGGTGTCCACTGAACTAAATGCCATCGAGCTCCCCAAGTTCTGTGGAAACCCAGAAATCATTACTTGCTTCCTGAACACCTCCCTGGTACTTCCCCAGGGAGAACCACACCCCATAGCTGCATTATCATGTTCTTTATAGAAGCCTCTGGAGAGCTAGAAGGAGAGGCACAGTTTCAGATTAACTACATTTTACTATTTTTAAAAATCATCCTCAATACTTTCTCCTCTTTCCCATAGATTGAAGTAGGCTCTACAAACGTCCGGATAGGAAGCACCATTTTTGGAGCACGGGATTTCTCAAAGAAACCTGCCCTGGATAAGAGTACAACAGACCTGAAGGCCCCAGTGGGGGTGGCACAGGAACACTGAGCTGAGGACAACCAAGAAGACTAACTATGCACAAACCCTGATTCTCATTTTTATATTGCCCGTGTTACAGCCCAATCATGCTCTCTTGTGACCTTGATAGAGCACTGATGATCACATGTGTTGATGGAAACCATCTCACATAGAAAGCTTGCTTCAGGCAGTGGCTTTGGATTAAATTTGAGAAATCCAGTCTCTTCTACAGAGCAAACATCAAATCAGTAGCCAGGAAGTGAGTTTAATGTTGAGTTCTGCGGACAAGCACCAACCAATCTGTAAATCTCTTTTTCAAGTTAAAATTTGAGTCACTGAGCCAAAGGTAGTGGCATACACGTATAATCCCAGGGGGAGGCTGAAAGAGGAGTAACGTAAGTTGGAGGCCAGACTGTGTAACTTAGGCCCTTAGCAAGTCTCAAAATAAAAAGGGCTGGATGAGCTTAGTGGAAAAGCACTTGCCTCGCATGTGTGAGAATCTGGATTCAATCCCCACTACTGGGAAAAAAAAAAAAAAGGAGTCATGAATTTCTATAATTATGGAAGTCAGAGGGATTTCCCACCCTCCTCCCACTTTAATAGGAAATTCCTATGATTACAGACTTCTTACAAGTTCCTACTTAATGGTCACCTTTGCTGCTCAGTAGATAGGGAAGGTATTCTCTGCTCAGGAATGGCAATATAAGTAACATAAACAGTGGTTTAAATTAAGGCTCCAAACACAAATTTTTGCTAGGGAGAGTTTGTGTGATTGACCACTGTGATACTGACCCTGAAATTACAGGGGTTAATTGATTGTAAATAGGACCTGGGTCTTTCTGAGGTCCTCGTGAACAGACCGGATTTTGAGCTTTTACCTCTAGGACCTACAGTGATGGAATTTAATACAATTTCTCCTCCACCATAATCCTCTTTTGGGTGATTTTCTAGCCAAAAAAATTGAATTTCACCAGTCCTCAAAAATGAAAGTTCTATCCAGGCATGGTGGTGCACACCTATATTCCCAGCCATTTGGGAGGCTGAGGCAGGAGGAACCCAAGTTTGAGGCCCACCTGGGCAATTAGTGAGATTATGTCTCAAAATAAAAAAGGGCTAGAGGTATAGCTCAATGGTAGAGCACTTCCCTGGCGCACACGAAGTCCTGGATTCTATCCCCAGTACTGGGGGGAGAAAAAGAAAAAAATTGAAGTCATTAAAGCCAGTTCAGACACATGGTTTCAACAAGGCTTTCCTTTGACGTTCCCTTTCTGAGGAAGCGTTTTCTACGCACATTTACAGCTCCCCGCTGTATTTATAAGCCAGAATTTTGAAGCTCTTCTTGATTGTTAATAAAGCATTGATATCTTCAAAAACCAGAAAGCACAATTCTCTAACAGTCATGACAGATGGCTTCAACGTGGGTTGTTTATTTTTTAGATAGCTTTTTCTCTTATTTGTTCAAGCCCTTGTCTTTAATTTTATGAAATAACTTTGAGAACATGATGCTGCTGCTGAATGTAATTTTGTAACACACCATTATGATTCCTGTACTGTTTCAATCAAAGCTACAGTGTGATATTTCAGAGTGTTAAATAAAATGTGAGTTTGAATTATACCATCTGTGCCAATTACAAAGCAATTAAAAGATTTATTTTTTATGATCTGGTGTAGTAAGTGATCTAACAGGAGGTGGGCATTGGAACCAACAGGGAGCAGCTGCGCCTGTTGCTTGCCAGCCTAGCTTTGAAGAAGGGTTTTTCTTAGATCACAGATGCAGCCAAGCCATGCTACGGATAAAAAAGAGATTCTGAACTTCTAGGGCAAGGAAATTAAATGATGATTCAGGAATTACAAAGAGGTTAGCTTTGGGTGCAAGAAACTCTTGAATTGCCTCTAGATGGCGACATTGGCTAAACTGGGGCAAGAATTAGGGCTCCACTGTCAGCAATTTACCCTGGAAGGGATTCCTGGTTATTTTAGTCTCCTTCTCTCTTTTGTTGGTTTATTTATTTATTTGGGCAGTGCTGGGTATCAAACCCAGGGCCTTATGCATGGTAGGCAATCATTCTATCATTGATTTGCACTGCTAACCTTATCATATTTCTTGGTGTGTTTGTTTTTATGTTTTATCTTGAGACAGGGCCTCACTAAATTGCTGAGGCCGGTTTCAAACTTGTGATCCTCCTGAGTCAGTAGGATTACAGGCTTATGCCTCCCTCCATACCCAGCAGGCTTATCACACTTCTTAAAGCAACCTCTCAATTGTATCCCCTCCCAGTTTTTCTCTTTTTTTAGCATTTATGGTTAATAAGCACTCTCCCTCATATTCTCTTATTTTAATCTCATAACAGATGGTCGTGTATTTTAGGCTACTTGGTGATATCATTTTTTGGACAGGCAATGAGGCCCAGAGCAGGGACCCTCCTTGTTTGAGATCAGAACAAGTTGGTGGCAGGGTAAGAAATAAACTCCAGACTCCTGACTTCTCTGGTCTGCAGCTTGGTCACTACATTACCATAGTATTCTTGGCTTTTTGCCATAACAGGGATTGAACCCAGGGCTTCTCATGTCCTAGTCAAGTGCTCCATCTCTGGCTTTAATCACTGAGAAATAGCATTCTTAGATTTGCGGCTCTAACTTCAGAGACCTATATCACTATATAACAAATGTGCAGTTTTTAGTTTGTTGTATTACTTGAGAATCGATGCATCTTAATGCAGAACAAACTCTGAAACCACAAGCAGTGGTGGTGAGAAGGAAGGAGAGAATTAAACTCAACCATGAGGAGGATTAGCCTCCCTTCCGTCATCCCACTTCCCTGGCATGCACATTCCTCCTCCAAATTCAGACTCTCCCACAGTCTGTGGGGCTCAGAGTGTGCAAGACTGTGCCCTCACTCCCACCCCTGCTCCTCAGGGCTGAACCAGCAGTCAATTCTGTTACCCAAGACTAGACACAGAAGGAATGAGGTCAGAACGGGGCATTCTTAAAACCCAAGACATTTTTGTCCTTTGGAAAACAAGTAACCCCGTTCTTCCCACCAAAGCTTTTAGAGGGGAAGGATAATTCCTGAAGGACTACAGTAGGGGTGGGACTTTGCCAGTATGCAATTGGAAATGGTTTGCTCTGGGAACGGTGACTGTCTTTACCATGAAATCAGTTGAATGCTGTTACATCAGCCTCATGACTAAGGGTAAAAGAATCCAAACCACCATCCTCCAAAATGATTTACAAATCTGCCCTCCATGAAGGAACACATAGGTAAAGAAAAAGAGAAAAAGTTTTGTTTTTTGTTTTTTTTTTCCCCCAGTGCTGGGGCTCAAACTCAGGGCTTTGTGCATTTTAGGCAAGTTCTAGGCAAGTACTCTACCACTGAGCTACTGAGCTACACCCCCAGTTCAAGAAATGGGCTTCTTTCCTGTCCCATTTGTATCATTGTGCATATACTATACCTATGTGTAGTTGAGTCAAAGTCACTTTGAGGTCCCAAGGGACATTGGAGCTAACATTTTATTTTCCAGCACAGATCAAGTGTGGGGACCACCAGAGGGAGTTTGGGCACCTTTTTTGTATTTGGGCCAGAGGGGAGAGGAGATGCTAGAGATTGAACCCAGGGGCTATCTACCACTGAGCTACACTCTCAGCCACCCTTGCCCCACCTCCGCCGTGAATGTGTATGTGTATGTGTGTGTTGAGACAGGCTCTTGCTAAATTGCTGAGGCTGGGCTTGAATATGACATCCTCCTGCCTCAGCCTCCTGAGTAGCTGGGATTACAGACACGTGCCACCACACTCCTTTCTTGTATTTAAAATACCTTTACAAGCTCAAGCTCCTGAGCTTTGGGATGCCAAGGGAGCAGACGCCACACTTCAATGCCTGAGTGCCTCTCAAATGGCTCAGGTCATGCTAGCTGAAACATCCCATGCCAGCTGCCTGCTAGTGTCTGCCCCCACCCACCCTCCAAGGAACGGCCGTGCTGCTCTCCAGCTTCAGAGCTGAGCTTGACCCGGCTGCCAATCTCCAAAATAAAATCAATGTGTAACCTTATTCAGCAGATGTACCAAAGAAACACGCACAAACCAGGGCCAACTTTGAAGCCAAAAAGGGAAGATGAGAAGTGGGAGAGAGAGAGAGAGAAGGGAAAAGAAACTTGGCTGGACATGAAAGGTGTCTTGTCCGTCTGTTCCCCATTAGGCATAATTCTCTTGCAATCTGCAGCCTCAACATAATTCTCTTGACCAGAAACTCTCCGGAGAGATAGTGTCAGAAGGAAAAACAAACAGAATAGCATCTTCTGACAGCGAAGTCACTTAAAAACCTATTTGGGGGGAGAAGAGGAGAAATGTCAGCACATCAGGGGTGGGCACTCCTTGACAGCAGGCCACATGTGGAGAGACACTTTGCCCAGAGACTGGACAAGGACAGAAAGGGCAGCCCAGAGAGGGTTGATATGCAAGGGCAAGGTGTCCCAGAAAGCCAAACCCCGAATTTTTCTGCTTACCATCTGTTCTGATGCCTCAAGATCTGCCTAGTCAGGCTTCCCAATATTAAAACCCACAAGGGCTGGGGATGTAGCTCCCGGGTAGAGCACCTGCCTAGCATGTGCAAGGCCCTTGGTTTATCCCCCAACACTGCAAAAATAAAATAAATCAATAGGGGCTGAGGGTGTAGCTCATTGGTAGAAAACTTGTCTAACATGTACACGGTCTTAGCTTTGGATCCCCAGCACCACAAAAAATAAAATAAACCCCATGGTGCTTTTTATAACCCCATAGTACATGGAGAATTCAGAAGGACTGTTCAGAAAGAAGTCCTCGTACTTGTCTGATGGCCACCAGCAACCAAAGACTGGAGACTCAACTATACCTGTAAGTGTGTAACCATCTCCCCAAGCAGCAAGACCTCTTCTCCCCTGGCTGTTTTGACCTGCCCTTGAGCTAAGCATTCTAGTATTCGGGAAGCAGAGCCCCACCCCACCGGCGGCGGGAGCCCAGGGGGAAGGTTCTGGAGGGGTGGGGTGTGCAGGGCAGGGCAGGCAAGGGCGGCAGTTCTCTGCTCAAGTTTCTGGGGCAGGCATCCTGTTATAGAAGAGACCTTTTTTCAAAGGAAGAAAAACTAATCAGCAGAAAGAAGCGAGAGCTTTCCCTTGCCTTTCGGACTTGTTTATTACTGGGATATCTGATTTCAGCAAAGGAAGCCGGCACCAAAGCAAGGTTTTTATTGGCCGTGAGCAAGAGGAATTCAGGGCTTGCCTTTGATTTGGCTTCCCCAGAACATGAGGCACTGAAGGGTGTTCGCTGCTTTGATGGAGAAACAGCAGAATTTGGGGGGCCCAAATTCCCTATTTCGGGCAGCATGGACCAAAAAAAAAAAAAATCCCTTTGGAAGATGAAGGTAGAGTAAGGAGCCCAGAGTGGGATGTGGCCTCACAAACATTTCAGAGGGGAAATGGAAATGGAGGACAATAGTCAACAAGTTCTGCAACTGGAACATGAGTGAGGGGCCTGCCCCCCTTCCCTGCGAGTGGGGAGTCGGAGGAGGGCAGGTCTGGTTTGGATGAAAGCACAGTGTTCTGAGACATCTCTAACCGACAGAACTAGGCAGGCTGCAGTCGAGGGCTGGGGCCTGATGGTTTCAATGTGTTCGGAAGATAAAGCCAGAGATTGGAGAGGCAGCCTCTGCCAACAGCACTTCACAGCTGGATGGGCTGGGGCTCGGGGAGGGGTTTCCCAGCTGGGCCACAGGTTCCCCCAGGCTACAGAGAGCTGCCACTCTGGGTCTGCAACCCCAGGCAGTCCCATGGCCTCATCTCACCCTGGGCTGGTGTAGCTTTCCTGCTTCCTTCTGGTTTTCATAGGAGAACCAGTCTCACACTGGAGAAAAAGGGAAAGTGTGCCCCAATTTGTGGGTCCTTGGAAAAACCCAACCATCTCTGCTCTCTCTGTCTCTCTCTTTATACTGGGATTAAACCTAGGGGCACTTTACCGCTAAATTATATCCCCAGCCCTTTTTTTTATTTTGAGACAGGAGCTCACTATCCTTAACTTGTGATCCTTCTGCCTTGGGCTCCTAAGCCACTGGGATTCCAGGCATGTGCCACCACACTCAGCTCCATATCCTGTCTCAAGCTGCCTTCCCCTCCGATCCCCTTCATTATCCTTCTCCACTGGAAACAGGAAGAACTCCAAAGTTGAGATCTCTGAGTGGCCATGCTTCTCGTTACTACTTTGATCAGCCCTAAGGGAGGAGGCAGGAGGAGGCCAGCACCCTGAAGCTGCTACCAGGGATGCTGGGATTTGGGGGCCTTTGTGGATGGTAGAGAGAGCCCCTTGGTGGAACTTTCTGGCAGGGAGATGGCTCAATCTGGGTCTGGCTCTCCTCCTGTTGCAGGTTTGTGAGTAGGAGGCAGTAGGTCTACGTAAGAGCCATCCTTTCCTCTCTCTGGGTATGGGGTCTTCACAGATGTCTCTGTGTGTGCCTTCTTGTGACCAGTCATGGGCTTCTCTCTGAGGACTCAGCATGTGCCCGGCAGTGTGGCACAGCTCACCTGTGAGTCCCATACCCACTTTGGCAGCCAGTGTGGCATTTGGCCCTCTCAGCTGAGGCCCAGAGCCTAGGGCAGGGGGTGGGAAACGGGGAACAGGGCTCTCACTGTGTCTGTCCACTTCAAGGAACCCAGGCATCAAAAGCGCTTTATGCAGTAAGTTCAAGAACATACTTAGAGAGGGAAGAGCTTGCAGGAGTCTAAGCAGACAGCCTATGCTGCTACACAAACACACATACACTCATACCTACACACGTATACTGCCACAAACACACAACCCACACAGCAACACACATACACACGTATGCATGAATACACACATACAGCCACAACACATACACATAGACACACAGCCACAAACACACATACACGTGTTTTTGATACACACATGCAATCACACACACACACACACATACACACACACACACACATACACACAACCCACAGGATTGTTCCAAGAGTCTGGATTCAGTCTGCCTGGGTTTGAATCTCAAATCTGTTCCTTACCAGCCAAATTACCTTAGGTCAAATTCTTTTTTTTTTTTAACGACACAAATCAAATTTTATTTTCATCTATAAAATCCTTAGGCCAAATTCCTCAGCTAAGGTACCAAGGGCATTAAGTAGGGTGATATTAAGAGCAATGTGATTTTGCCAGGAGTGATGGTGCACATGTATAATTCTAGCGACTTGGGAGGCTGAGGCAGGAGGATCACAAGGTCAAGGCCAACCTGGGAAACTCAGTGAGACCCTGTCTCAAAAATAAATAGGAGTGGGGATGTTGCTCAGTGGTAGAGCATCCCTGGGCTCAATTCCCAGTACTGAAAAAAAAGAAAAGTTACACATGCTCCTATACTTCAGGGAACATGCACAAAGCCTGGCACACAGAGTTCAGGTGGTGCACATTCAGCTGCCCAGTGCCTTTGCCCTCTTGACCCTTTGAATCTCCATGGAGAAATGGGGTGGAGCTTTGATGGACAGGCTGATAAGGTCCTTTAGGAAAACTGCTGCCTTCCTTCAAAAGTGAAACCTGAAACTCTAGGGCCCAGAAAAATAGACCCTCCAAGAGGCCACTAAATCTCCATGTCCCCAAGACAGACTCCCCTCGTGGGTGGCTCATGGATGACAGCTGACATAACCACACTGGCCTGGGAGGAGGACCTGCCTCCCTGTAACTATTGCCCAAACATGGACATCCAAGCCTCCTGCAGTTCTCCCAGTTTTTTTTTTTTTTTTTTAATTTATTTATGTGGTACTGGGAAAGGCTTTGCCAATAAACTAAGTCCCCAGTCCTTTTTATTTTTTATTTTGGGAGACAGATCTCTCTAAGTTGCCTTGAACTTGCTATCCTCCTTCCTCATCCTCCTGAGCCCCTGGGATGACAAGTCTATGCCCCTTCACTGAGCTTTAAAGGAAAGACCTGGCTGCAGGTCTAGGGGTTAGCTCAGTGGTACAGCACTTGCCTTGTGTGTGTGAGCCCCTGGGTTCCATGCCCAGCACAAAATAAAACCAAACAAAAACAAAACTGACGGCTGGGGCATGAAAACAGCAAATTCAGACAAGAGTAAAACAAAAAGTGGGCTGGAAATGTAGCTCAGTGGTAGTGCTTGCCTGGCACACTCAAGTTCCTGAATTCAATCCCCAGTACCACAAAGGGGGAGGGGTGGCATGCGCACACACACAAAAAAAAAACCCATTACTCTGCCTCATACATTCTGGGTCTCCAGACTCCAGTAACACCCAAACTCCCTCAAATGCTGTCCCCAAGCTCCATTCTAGGGAAAGGCTACCTTTGGTTCATCTCTCCAACCTCAACTATAGGCCCTCTGGAGTCCAAGAAGTTGCTGACAGTCTAAGGAAATAACTTCTCCCCAAGGGGTACTGGGAATAGAACCAGAGCTTAGGCACACTAAGCATGGGCTCTACCACTGAGCTTCACCCCCAGCCCTGGGTTTTGGAAAATAGAATGGCAACTCCCTACCAGAAGCTCTACCTTTTCTTTCCACAGTGAAGACCCAGGGTGTGTGTGAGAAATAGGCACAAAGAAGACTGAGAGGAAGGCAGAAGCAAAGCACAGAGAAAAGTGGAGGAGAAGGAAGAGAAGCAGAGAGAGAGGATAAAGAAGTCAAAGCAGAAAGGGCAGCTCCAGGGTCCCCACAGGCCAGCAAGGCCCCCAAAGCAGGAGGCTGCCAGAATCAGGGTTCTATGCAAAGATGGACTTTACCAGACAATTAAATATCCAAGCCAGGTGCGCAAAAATGGTGCACGCCTGTAATCCCAGCCACTCGGTAGGCTGAGGCAGGAGGATCACAAGTTCAAAGCCAGCCTCAGCAACTGCAAGGTGCTAAGCAACTCAGTGAGACTGTCTCTGAACTAAATACAAAATAGGGCCGGGGATGTGGCTCAGTGGTTGTGTGCCCCTGAGTTCAATCCCTTGTACCAAACAAAATAAAACAAAACAATGGATAGGGGCATTTCTCTGAGGTTCCAGCATAACTGGAGGCAATTTCCACAATCCACAGCTGAGGCCATGGTGTTGGGAAGGAGTTACAGTGACCCAGAGAAGCTAGTTTGGAAATCTACATAGGGCTCTGAGAGAGGTGTGGCCTGATGGGGATCTGGGAAAGGGAGCTCTTCAAAGCTGGATTTGAAAAACCACCTTCAGAAGGGGTAGGTGGATGTCTCGGGGTACGAAGCCTTGTTTGTTCTTTGGCTGCTTCAACAAGGAGAAGAGAACTAAAAGCAGGAACAGCTAAAAGCCATGGCCTCCAGGGAGCAAGCTGGGAAGGGGACTATTGCTTTCAATTATAAGCTCTTCCACATTGGTCCATTTTTTAACCATATGTCTGCATTACTTCGATAAAAAATAACTTTAAAAAGAGTGGTGAGAGGTGGAAGCAGGCTTAGCTCCAGACAAACTTTTGAGGTTTGCCTCAACCTCAGGCTCCCTGCCACATGCCTTGCAAAGAGGAGCTCACTTCTCACTGTCACCAGCCCCCACCTGGCCCAGTGGCCCTGGACGACCCCAAACACTCCAAGCTCGCCCTGTGTTCTCCAGCCCTCCTCTTCCCCAGTATATTATCTGCAACTTTCTCCACCCAGCAACATTTTGTTCCCCTTCAGTTTTCTTCAAGTCTGTCGGTCTCTCTCTCTCTCTCTCTCTCTCCCTCTCTCTCTCTCTCTCTCTCTCTCTCTCTCTGGTTTTGCTTTTTGCAGTGCTGAAGATGGACCCAAGGCCGCAAGCATGCTAGGTAAGCGCTCTCTGGCTGAGCTACACCCCTCTCTTCTGTTTTGCTTCATTTCTGATTCAGGCCTCTTGAGTGGCGTGAGGGGTGCTGAGGTGGGAGCCTTGGGCCTGGGTCAGGGAGGCCACAGTCCACAACTCGCCACACTCACCTCTACTGTGTAAGGTAGCAGGTAGCATGGAGAGGAGGCATCAGGAGAGGAGGCCCCAGCCCAGCTCCTCCATGAGTGACCTTGATCAACACAGAGAGGAGGAAGGCCAAGCCCAAAAGGAGGATGACTCTCCCCAACCCCAACACACACACACACACACACACACATACACACTGAATTCCAGTCCTCATCTATGAAAAAGTAACAGTCACATGAGCACATGTGGACCAGAGGGAAGGGTCAGTGAAATAGCGAGTGCTCTACCGCTGAGCCACAATCCCAGAATATTCAGTGCTTCTAAGTGTCCCAGTCAGTTTGGCTCTTCTTTTCTATTCCACACAACCACATACCTGCGTAGAATGCGAGCCTTGCTGAACTTGGTAGGGCACACCTGTAATCCCGGCAGCTCTTGAGGCTGAGGCAGGAGGATTGCAAGTTCGAGACTAGACTCAGCAATTTAGGGAGGCTCTAAGAACTTAGGAAGAACCTGTCTCAAAATAAAAAATAAAGTGTCTGGGATTGTGGCTCAGCGGTAGAGCACTAGCCTAGCACAGGTGGGACTCAGGTTCGATCCTCAGCACCACATAAAAATAAAGGCAGTGTGTTGTGTCCACCTACACCTAAAAAATAAATATTTTTAAAAAATAAAAAACGGGGCGCTGGGGATGTGGCTCAAGCGGTAGCACGCTTGCCTGGCATGCGTGCAGCCCGGGTTCGATCCTCAGCACCACATAAAAATAAAATAAAGATGTTGTGTCCACCGAAAACTGAAAAATAAATATTAAAAAAAATTCTCTCTCCCTCTCTCTAAATAAATAAATAAATAAATAAAATTTAAAAAAAAATAAAAAAGGGGGCTGGGGTTGTGGCTCAGCGATCGAGCTCTTGCCTAGCATGTGTGAGGCACTGGATTTGATTATCAGCATCACATACAAATAAATAAAGGTCCATTGACAACTAAAAAAAAGCATTTAAAAAAATAAAAAATAAGTAAAAAATAAAAAGGGCTGGGGATGCGGCTCGGTGGTAAAGCACTCCTGGGTTCAATCCCCATATCAAAAAAAAAAAGGAAAGAAAATGCTGGCCTCAAGCTGGGCATGGTGGTGCATGCCTGTCATCTCAGCTACCCAGGAGACTGAGGCAGGAGGATTGCAAGTTCAAAGCCAGCCTCAGCCACTTAGCAAGAACTTGCCTTTTTAAAAAGAGATTGGGGCCAGGCACAGTGGTGCATGCCTGTAATCCCAGCAACTCAGGAGGCCAAGACAGAAAGATTACAAATTCAAGGCCAGCCCCAGCAACTTACCAGAATCCTGTCTTTTAAAAAATAAAATAAAATATGAAGGTCTGGGAATGTAGCTCAGTGGTAGAGTGCTTGCCTCGCATGTGTGTGAGGACCTGGGTTTGGTCCCCAGCGCTGAGGGAAATAAAAGAATGCTCTGGCCTCAGGCCTCCTTCTCTCCCCTCTGCCATCACCTCTCCCTTCCTCCACCCTCACTCACATACCCTCCCCTGTTGGCTAGAGGTACTTCTTCCCTGTCAGGGACCTGAATAATCTTATAGCAGGTGGGCCTCATCTTCTCCACTGTCTCTGGAGAGAAAAGGCTATGGGGGAACAGTCCCTAGGACAGGTCACAAATGGCAAGCTAGTCCCCTATGGGCATGGCCCTCTTAGCCCCCCCAACCCAAAGACCCTTCTTTCAGGGCTTGATAAGACTGAGGATGGGGACACTTCCTGAGTCTTGAGCCATCTAAGACTCTGAGCAAGAGAGGTCTAAGCTTCTTGGTTCAGAGGATCCCAGGAGCTGGAAGAGGTGCTTCCTGCTCCTGGCCAGGAGTAGAAGACCAGCAGGAGAGGGAGGAGGAGGCAGCACCTCTGGTCCCCACCCCACACTCACCCACTCTTCCACTTTACTTCCTCCAACAACATGAGGCCTCCTAAGGCTGCCCAGATGTAAGGAAGCCCCTAACCGCTCTCCTTACCTGGCTAACAAGCTGTTTATCCTTCAGGTAAGTTTACCTGTTACCTCGGAGAGGCCTTTGCTGACCCCACAGAAACCACAGGCCCCCTCTGCCGCACTATTCTCTCTAATGGCTCCCTTCTCCTTCAAAGCATTTACCATAATTTCTGTTTATAGATTAGTGCCCTTATCCATTCAATAACTGCCTCTCCTACTGCACTGTCAACTCCATGAGGGCAGCAGCCGTGTCTTCATTGCACTGAGCAGAGTGGCAGGCCAAACTTGATTTCCTCCCCAGATCTTATCTTCTTCTTTTTTGCTTTTCGAGTCAGGGTCTCACTGAGCAAGAACTTGCCATCCTTCCAGAGTAACTGGGATTGCAGGATGCATTACCATACAGGATGCAATTTACTCTTCTATACCTTAACCCAAAACTCTTGGAGTTATTTGTTTGTTTGTTTGCGTGCTTGCTTATGGGTACCAGGCATTGAATCCAGAGAGGCTTAACCACTGAGCAACACTCCCAGCCCTTTTTTCAATTTTATTTATTTATTTTTGAGACAAGGTCTCACTAAGTTGCTAATGGCCCCATTAAGGCTGGCTTTAAACTTGTAATCCTTTTGGCTCACCCTCCCAAGTTGCTGGGATCACAGGCGTGAGCCATCACTCCTGGCTAGGGGTTGTTCTTGACAAAGGTTTCTTAATATATGGTTCAGAAAATCCTGTTTGACACCATGAGAAGAAAAGCAAGCCATTTTTTCTCTGCTCTGATACAAAAAATTCTGAGACCCCCCCAAAACATGGGGATGTCTCCCCACCAGTAATCAAGCAATGCTACAGCAGACATCTGCTGGGTGTCCTCTAATTCCACTCAGACCTGACACTGTCTACCTGAAAATAGCATCAGATCATACAGGTTGAGGTCTCCATCCCCGAGATGACCCCCAACACTTTTGGCTTCTGAGAATGGGCCATAAATCTGGTTCCAGCAATCCCCTGCTCAGGTTGGTTACTTTGATGGGGTGGCTCATAGAACTCAGGGAAACACTTACTTACACTTGCTGATTTGTTGTAAAGGATCTTTCAAGGATTGCCCATGCACAGGGCAAGGTACAGGGTAAGGTGCACGCAGCTTCCACGCCCTCTCCTACGTGTTCTACATGTTTGGCTACCTAAATGCTCACCAAACCCTGTCCTTTTTGGTTTCTATGGAGTCTTCTTTACATAGACACAATTGATTCAATCATTGACCATAGGTGATCAACTTAACTTTCAGCCCCTCTCTCCTCCCAGGAGGTTAAGGGGTGGGACTGAAAGTCCCAACCCTCTAATCCTGCCCTGGTCTTTCCTGTGCCCAGCCCCCATCCTAAAGCTAGTAGAGACTGCCAGCCATCCGTCGACACGTTAGCCTACAAAAAGACATTGTTTCAGACTCCAAGGATTTTAGGACTTTGATGCCACAAAATGGGAGCAAAACCAAGTAAGTATTCCATAGTCTCACATCCTGATCTCAGACTATATCCAGAATCCAACCTCTCTTCACCTCCCTCACCGCCTTCTGTGCCCAAGATGCCATGATTTCTCCCCTGGACTGTGGCTCTGGCTCCTCGCCATCTCCTGCTCCCCTACCTGTCCCACTACAGTTGATCCTCCAACAGAGAGGCGACTTAAATCTAATTCAGATCACATTATTTTCATTCTCAACCCTCTTAGCTTCTCCTCTAGTGCAGAAAAAATCAAAGTCTTTTTCCGACTTAATCTGTCACTGTGACACCGAGTTTAATTTGTCTCCCTCTTGCTTCCTCCACTCCCACCACACTGACTCCCTTACTCTCCTTGAGCACACCAAGCTCCCTCCCACCTTACTACCATTGGCTGTCTCTTCTCCATTGGCTGCTCCGTCCCTCCAAATCCCTGTGGCCTGCTACTTCATTCCTTCAGAACTCTGTTCCAAGGGCAGCTTATCAGACAGGCCTTCCCTTCGTCTGTCATCCCTTGCCCTGTTTGATTTTGCTCCCTTGATCTTTTCCTCGCCTACCAGATCATGCCTATAGGTTTGGGGTTTTTTTTTACTACAGTCTATCCCCCTCTGCTGTAATGTTAATCCTCATTAAACCACAGACAGACTTTTGGTTCCTTCAGAACCTGAAACAGCATATGGCATATAGTAGATGCTCAGTGAATACCTTTTAAACACATGACTAAGACCTGAGTAATGCTTGGTCAAGTGAAATAATGTCTCTAATTATTTGTTGGGCATTGAAACAAGCAGGAAGGTCATAGAATAAATGAAAGAAGCCAACATTGTGGCATATGCCTTTAGTCCCAGCAACTCAGGAGGTCGAGGCAAGAGGATCACAAGGTTGAGGCCAACCAAGGCTGCTGTTTAAGAAAGATCCTGGCTCAAAAGGAGGTAGGGGAGGTGCTGAGGATGTAGCTCTATGAGTTCTATCCTTAGTACCAAAAAAGAAGAAGGAGGAGGAGGAGGAGGAGGAGGAGGAAGAGAGAGAGAGAAATGAAAGAATTTCTAGGTCGGGAGTGTAACTCAATCTTACAGTGCATGATTAATATGCAGAAGGCCCTGGGTTCCACCCCTAGGACACACACAAAAAGTATAGCTCAGGAACAGCTAAATGGATGAAATGCATAGAGTGAGGTCTGTGGGGAGCAAAGGGCACAGAGCGCTAATGCTCTCTCTGGGCACGCCACACTCCCAGAACCTTTATGTGTTCACGACCCTGGAAGGTCTCTGGATCTCATTGTTCACCAGTTTTTAGAGAGCCAGGAGCAGGGGCACACACCTGTAATTCCAGCTATAGGGCAGACTGAGGCAGGAGGATCTCAAGTTTGAGAACAATCTCAGCAATATAGCAAGAACTTATCTCAAGATTTAAAAAAAAATGAAAAACACTGAGGTTCAGTGCCTTTGGGTTTAATCCTCAGTAACACACACACACACACACACACACACACACACACACACAAAAGCATTTGTAGAGCTCAATCTCCAGCTTCCCACTCCCCTTCCTAAAAGTTGGTAGGTGAGGCAGAAAGTCCTCATCCTGCACTCGCTTGGTTTTGGTGGCAAGCCCCATACTGAGGCTATCTAGGAACTGCATCTTAAGTCACCCTATTAACATAAACTAAGATATGACACAAAGGGACTCATTAAAAATCACTCCTAGCCAGCACAAGTGATAGCAGTGGGTCCGCTGGGGGGAAATAAAGCTAAAACATTCCTACCATTAAGGGAATTCTGAGTTTTAGGATCTCTGGGGCAGGGGCCAGGGAGAAAAATCAAATACATGTCTGTAATATACTACACAGAATAAAAATCCCACTATAGTCTCTCAAAGTAGCTACAGTTATAAAAATTTACAGGTATTGGTTTGGATGAGCTCCTGCATTAGGCCCAACAGACCAAACCAAAAGAGAGTCACTCATGCTGAAGTTCCATGTCACCAAACTGGAATTAAGCTGCTCTATCTGGCCTTCTGAGAAATCAGGAGCATGAAAAGATAATACCCAAGTCCTCCAATAGGCCAGTTTTAGCCAGAAAGATAAGGAAATTCCCTCTGCTTTAACCTTTACAAGGTAAGTAATTTGAATCAACTATTGTTTTTTTTTTTGTTTTGTTTTGTTTTGTTTTTCTGTTTCTGCTTTCCTCAGTCCTTTTTTGTCTATAAAACCAAATCTGGCCAGGTGCAGTGGCACAGGCCTGTAATCCTGGGGACTGGGGAGGCTGAGGCAGGAGGATTCCAGGTTGGAGGTCAGCCTTGTCAACTAAAAAGACTCTCATCTCAAAAATAAATAAAAAGGACAGGGATGTAGCTCAGTGGTAAACCATCCCTGGGTTCAATCCCCAGTATCACCATTAAAAAAAAAAAAAGTGTTGTATACAAAGGGCTAGGGATGTAGCTCAATGGTAGAGTGCCCCTGGGTTCAATTCCCAGTGTCTTGGGGGGAGGGTAGGGGGGAGAGTAGGACTTTAATAGCAACAGAGATTATGACCCTTTCCTGTGGGAAAGTCTAAACTATACACAAGTATTTTATATGTGGTGGAATCCGATCACCAAAGAGAAGTCCTTGCAGGCCCAGATACTTTATCTGGGTAGCTTCCCACAATCCTGATTCGTTCCTTCTGGTTGAGGCATGTGCTTTTCTGACAGGAACACTCAGTGCAAATGTTCTAACAGGGCAGGCAGCTCAGCATAGTCCCCACAGGGAAGTACAGGGCAGGGAAGAGGGTCCCAGGATGACCCAGTAGAGCCATCCTCCAAGGGAGGTAGGGAAGGGTCACCAGCTCTCTCTCTCCTACGGTTCTGAGCTAATAGAACCTGGATAAACCCCATATTTGCACTGCCCAGTCTGTGCTGTTAAGATTCTGCCTCTGAAAAGCAATGACTCACAGAACAGAGTTAGAAAACCTACGAGTCAAACGGTGAACAGCCTGGCGGGGCACTCAGACAGATTCCCAGGAGGGAACAGGGCCTGGTGCTGAGAAAATGCCACTATAGTTTCAGATACCTCTATGTGTTGATTTTTGTGGGTTCTTTCTTTCTTTCTTTCTTTCTTTCTTTCTTTCTTTCTTTCTTTCTTTCTTTCTTTCTTTCTTTCTTTCTTTTTGTTTTTGTTTTGGTACTGGGGATCAAACCCATGGTCTCACACATGCTAATCACATGTTCTACCACTGAGCTATACCCCCAGCTTCAAAATTATAATTTTACTTGTATTTATTTATTTATTTGTTTGTTTGTTTTTACAATACTGGGAGTACTGGGGATTGAACCCAGGGCTTAGCAAATGCTAGTAAGCATCCTACCAATGAGCTACATCCCAGCCACCCCCGCTACCCTTTTAAAATCATATTTTATTTATTTATTTATTTGTGGTGGTACTGGGGATTGAAGCCACAGGCACTTTACCACTGAGCCACATCCTCAATTTTTTTTTTTTTAATTTTGAGACAAAGTCTCACTAAATTGTCCATGCTGGCCTCAAATTTATAACCCTCCTGCTTCATCCTTGCAAGTACTTAAGATTATAGGTGTAGTGCTGGGGCTTGAACCCAGGACCTCAAACTTGCTAAACATGGGCTCTGCCACTGAACTATGCTCCCGGCCCCCTTCCCGGGTTCTTTATTCACCACCTTATTATCTCCTAGCTTCATAGTGAGGCTCCTTTGGAAAGTTTCTGCCTTCCCTGGCTCTGCTGGGGATTAAGTGAAGGGGGGGGGGTTCCTGGCTCTACTACCACCTCTGCTTTAGAAATGGACATCTTTAAACATCTGGTTCAGAGAGAGCCAGGGAATCAGAGTGAGCAAACCTCAAGGGAAGTGGAACTTGTTGGAGAATTGAGAGTTGTTTTCCTCCCAAGAATTTCTAGAGAATGACTGTTAAATTTTTGGACCTTGGGCTGAGAGTAGTAGAGTGCTTGCCTAGCATGCATAAGTTTGATCCCCACCACTGGGGGCAAAAAAAAAAAAAAATAGTAGATACCGGTACCGGGAGTGCCTGTGTTCAAATCCCAATTCTCTCATTTACCAGTACATATACTTGGGGGGAGGTGACTGTTCAGATGTCTCTGCACCCCTTGGTTCCCTTTCTGTTAAAATAATTGTCCTCATCTTGTTGTGAGGAGTAAATGACTTAAGTCTTATAAAACGTACTGAACTAGAGCCTCTCACATAGTCAGTACTCAGTCAAATGGCCAGCTGCAGTCACACCTGACAAAGACAGACTTTTAAAAAATTCTATTTTTAGCTGGGTGAGGTGGCACAGGCCTGTGTAATCCCAGCCACTTGGGAGGCTGAGGCAAGAGAATCCCAAATTCAAAGCCAGCCTGGGCAACTTCGTGAGAACCTGAGTCAACATAAAAGGATAGGCAAGGTAGCTCCGTGGTAAGATGCCCTGGCTTCAATCACCAGTACTGAAAAAAAAAATTTTTTTTCAAATAAGAATAGTTATTATATTTTTGAGACACAACATCTATACATCTTTATGGAGTAAAGTATAATAATTTATTGCATGTATATAATGTATAATGATCAAATCAGGGTAATAAGAACTCCCATCTCCTTAAACACTAATCATTCCTATGTGCTCACATTCTTCTAGTTATTTTGAAATATATCATGAGGGCTGGGATGTAGCTTAGTTTTAGAGCACTTTCCTAGCATCTTTGAGGCCCTGGGTTCTCTCCCCAGAATGTGTACCTCACATGCGTGCGCGTGCACGCGCGCGCGCACACACGCGCACACGACAGAAATATAGGTGGGCATGGTGACATATACTTGTAATCCCAGTGATTCAGGAGGTTGAGACAGGAGGATAGCAAGTTTTAGGCCAGCCTCAGCAACTTAGCAAGACCCTGTCTCAAAAAATAAAAAGTGCTAGGAATATTGTTCAGTGGTAGAGTACCCTGAATTCAATCTCCCAACCCTTAGTGCCAAAAAAAAAAAAAGACAAAAATGTGTCATAGAATATCATAATCAATAACCAATGGTTATCTTATGGTGCCATAGAAAACTTGAATCAGCTGGGCATGGTGGTGCACACCTGTATGTAATCCAATCCCAGCTATTTTGGAGGCTGAGGCAAGAGGATCAAAGTTCAAAGCCAGCCTCAACAACTTAATGAGACCCTAAGGGATTTAATGGGAACTTGCCTCAAAATAAGATTTAAAAGGGTTGGGGATGTGGCTCAGTGGTAAGAGCCTCTGAGTTCAATCCTGAGTACCAAAGAGAAAACCAGAATCAAGAAAGGTGTCCGTCAATGGATGAATGAATAAAGAAAATGTGGTATTATTCAGCCATTTAAAAATTAAAGAAGAAATTATTCAGCCATTAAAAAGAATGAAATCCTGTCATTTGCAGCAACATGGATGGAACTGAAATTCCATTATGTTAAATGAAAAAATAAGGGAAAGAACTTAGGTAAGGACACCATGCTTCTTTTCAGAAGAAGACAGTCCATGGGAACCCCCAGACCCTTATGGAATAAGATCTAATAAAGGGAATGGATTATACTTCTACCCTCATTGGACTTAAACTTTTGGTAAGTACCCTCCTTGCTCTGGTCAGAATTAATTCAGCCTTACTCTATCATCATAGTACCTTACCCCAACCTCCACTGAAGAGCTTATCACCTCTTATTAAAGTATATTAAAAGGACAAGAGTGTTGGTTAGTGGCAGATCCTGGAATGTATGAAGCCATGGGTTCAACCCCTAACACAAGAAAGGGAGGTGGGTGGAAGAGAGGATGGAAGGAAGAAAGAGGAAGGAAGGAAGGAAAGAAGGAATGATGGAAGAGAATTGTTGGTCAAGTTCCCTAGTCAGATATTCTGAGGTCAGGAACTAAGTTTGAATCATCCTATCTCAAACTTCAAACTATGAAGCTTTTTATTTATTTTATTTTATTTAAGAGACAGGGTCTTACTGTGTTGCCCATAAACTCCTGGGATCAAGCAATCTTCCTGCCTCAGCCTTCTGAGTAACTGAGACCACAGGCATGCACCACTGTGCCCAGTTTAAAATAAGATTTTGATCATGCTAAGTGAAATAAGCTAATCCCCAAAATCCAAAAGTCAAATGTTTTCTCTGATATGTGGACACTAACCCACAATAAGGGGAGGGTAGAAGTTCAATGGAGTAGACAAAGGGGAATGAAGGGAAGGGAGGGGAGATGGGAATAGGAAAGACAGTGGAATAAATCTGACATAACTTTCCTATGTACATATATGAATATATCACAGTGAATCTCACCATTGTGTACATCCACAAGAAATTAATTTAAAAAATAAAGTAAAATTTTGATGTGCAGGTTGTTCACTCCCCTCCACTCCTCTGAGTACAGATAGCAAGAAGCATCCTATGGGAAAGTCTTTGAGTGATTCAGAGGGCACTTAAGATAAGGTCTGTCCAGTGTGACACATGCCTAATCCCAGCTAATGAGGAAGTTGAGGCAGGAGAATTGCAATTTCAAGGCCAGCCTGGTCAATTTAGAGACCCTGTCTCAAAAAATAAAAAGCATTGGGATTTAGCTCAGTAATAAAGTACTCCTGAGTTAAATGCCCAGTGCTGTAAAAAAATAAAAAATATAAGGTAAGCCTCCACCCCTGGACTCCAAGCTCTTTGACTTGGTTTCCTCATCCATACTTACAAAATGGGAACATGGCCTCTATTCCATTTACCTCTCGTGTGTACAGAAGCCAAATGTGAAGTCCATCAAGGCAGGATTGTTTGTGAATCTCTCCCCTTGGCACCTCATTCCCACCCACAGGAAAGCCTCCCTTCCTTCTCATGTCAATGTCATCTGGCCTCTATTCATCCTCAGAGAGTGGGTGAAACTGGAGAATTTCTTTCCAGACTTCCAGTGTCTTCAGTTAGCAAAAGGAAGTCACAGAGAAGCTGTGTGACCCAGGCCAGAGGCCTTTCCTCCTCTTCTCCCTGAGCTTTCCTTGCAAGAACAGGAGGTCTGGATGGGCAGCCCCGCCTGTGGGCTGTGGCTCTGCTCGACCCTTTCCTGAGGAATGCAGTCTCAGCCAGGCTTTCCAGGGCTCCTGCTGGGGGAGTCCATTCCTCTTCTCCCTTCCTCCATTTGCAATCACTATTTATTTATCTTTGGAAGTTCAAGGAACCAGAGCCTGCAACTGGGAGAGACTTGTGGAGCCAGGGTGGGAGAGTGGAGAGGCCAGTGTCAGGTCCAGTGTCTGCTGCCAACCAGCAAGGGAGAGAAGCCACTTCCCTGCAAGGGGGTGGGAGACTTGACTGGCAGGCCACAGTGGTACTAGAAAAGTAGAGCCAAGATCATGAAAAGAAGTGGTCGCCTTAGGGGACACTTTGGTGCTGCAGTAATGATTGGGGGACAGGAGTCCTGTCTCATCCTGGCAGCTGGCCTCTTGGCAGCAAAGACACCATTAAGTGACAGAAAGGCCATCCTCTGTGGGGAAACTGAGGCAGCCACCCTGGGCCACTCTTCCCCTTTCCCTCTGTCCCCAGCCCCCTCTCCAGTTTGCACTGTAGTTCATCTCACACCCACAGGCACTCTTCACCCTCCTCCCAGTTGTCCAGATCAGACCCTGCCCAAAGCTGTCCCCTCTCTCTCCTCTCCTCCTTTTCCTGTCACAATTTATACTTATAGGAGGCAGACAGGACTCCATTTTTTTTTAATATTTATTTTTCATTTTTCGGCGGACACAACATCTTTGTTTGTATGTGGTGCTGAGGATCGAATCCCTGGCCGCACGCATGCCAGGCGAGCGCGCTACCGCTTGAGCCACATCCCCAGCCCCAGGACTCCATTTTGACCTCAGAGATATTATGAGTTATGTCCAAAGTCACACAGCTTATAACAGACAGAGCTCACCCTAGACAGAGCTGAGCCTAGCTAGACCCATTGGATGTCCTGTCTTACTGCACAGTGCTCGACGACCCACACTCTGGCACAGATCCCTATAACTCTTCTTCTCATTTTCCCCCTCACCCTTCCCGCTCACACATACACCTCTCTCTCTCTCTCTCTCTCTCTCTCTCTCTCTCTCTCTCTC
>NW_026000223.1:7350007-7368749 GCF_001458135.2 Marmota marmota marmota
GTGCACGCCTGTTCTTGCAACTCGGGCCGCGCCGCCGGGGGCTGCCAGAGCTGCGCTGACAGCCGCACCCGCGCTCCCTCCCCGGCGGGGCGCTCGCCGGACACTGCGCCCCGGGGCGCGGGCGGCCGGGAGCCCCAGGGCCTTGCCCGTCCCGGCCCACCGGGGCCCCCCCGCCCCCGGCCCTCGGGCGCCCTGGGCCCCCCGCTGAGCACGCCTCCCGCACCGCCGGGTCCCTCCCGCCGGCTCGCAGCTTGGCCCCAGCGCTGTGGGTCCCCGCGGGGCGATGGGTTGATGGGCGCCAGGGGACGCAGGATGCGGGGGACGCCCGCGCGCCTCCTGCTGCCTCTGCTGCCGTGGCTGCTGCTCCTGGCGCCCGAGACTCAGGGCGCGCCCGGCTGCCCGGTCCCCATCCGCAGCTGCAAGTGCTCGGGGGAGCGGCCCAAGGGACTGAGCGGCGGCACCCCAAACCCGGCACGCAGGAGGGTAGTGTGCGGCGGCGGGGACCTTCCAGAGCCTCCGGAGCCTGGCCTTCTGCCAAACGGCACCGTTACCCTGTGAGTACCCTACACCACTGGCCCGAGCCGGGACGAGAGGACATATGCAGGCCACAGGGGAGGAGGAGAAAGGGGGCCATTCCGCCACTTCAGAGACTCCAGGACAGGCCTAAGTCCAAGCGCTGAGCGGGAAAGTTTGGAAAAGTAGGGGGAAAGTTGGAACTTCGGGGCCGCGGAGGGAGGAAGGGGCTTGTGCGGTCAGGTATGCCCCAGAGAGAGGCACCGCGGGTCACCTGCACAGGTAAAGTGGAATGCACGCTGGCAGGACGTCCCTGCCCCTTGTTTCCAGCCTAGGCTAGTGTTAGGGACTTTAGGGACCTAAAGAGGGTGAGGGCCGAGAAAGCTTAGGAAAGATGCCGCCCGCGGCCCAGTAGGTCCTTAAGATCGCAGCCCGTCTGGGGCGGTACTGCAGGAGTCTCCCGGGCTTTGGGGCGGTACTGCCTTCTCAAACTGAGGGTACTTGATCCGCTCCCCGGGCCTGCCAGCCCCGCTTCCAGCCCTTTTGCATAGGGCAGGCGGGAGAATACACTCAGAAAATCCGTTCTTGGAATGCGGGCGCTCCGGTCTGAATGAGACCGGGGCGTCCCAATTCCTCTTGGGTCCCTTTTCCATTGAGTGCATGTGTGTGGTGAGCTTGTGCAGGGTCTTGAGCGCCTGCCTGTTCTTTCCCTTCCCTGGAAATAAATGGAGATATGGCTGTTTCTGATTGACTTTGCGCAAGGATTACGAAAAAAGAAGAGGGGAGGCGCATGCCTCCCAGACTCCTGTGATTCCCATCTCAACCAGGGACTCTTGCTTTACCGGCCACAAGCGCCGCTGCTCCACAATGTAAGCCCAAGCCTCCTCCGTGGGATCTTAAGTCCCGGCAACCGCAGGAGTATTTGAGACCCCTTCCCATCTTTGCGATTTCCTGCGCTGACCACGTGCTCATACCTCCACGCATGCCGTGGAGTTGAGGATTGGTCCGAGGTGCGGTCCCTTGCTTTCCCGTCCTGATCTAGCCTAAAAGCCGCTTCCCCTTTCCTGTCCTCCTGACCCCAGTGGCGACCGTTTCTCCACCACCTCTTGCTCGGGAGTTGGGGCTGGCTCCGTCTATTCGATTGTGTCCAGAACAATACAGTAACGCCTCTGGTTGGGTGAGTTCAGAGGCTGTCCGCTTCCTGACAGGACACAACTGGTCAGCCTGTGACGTTGGCCGCCTGGCCTGAGTTTTCCCCAGCTGGGGTGTGTGCATGCGTGTATGCCTTGGGGTGGAGGCAGTGTGTCTGTCCAATCCCAACTCGGGGATATGGCAATGCCAGAAAGGCACTAGTTGCTATATCCCAAACCCGGCACGCAAGAGGGTGGTGTGCGGCGGTATTTAAGGGTCCGCAGGCCTGGGCATTCACCGGCCCCCTCAGTTCTGGAGAAGAATTGCTTGCTGTGTGGAATAGTTGGGCTGGTCTCAGTGTGAGGCGGAGCTGCACAATGATAATCAGTTCTGAGATTGAGATGGGGGCTGTGCACTAGCTCCTGTGGCTGAGTGCACGCACGTATGTGGACCTTGTCTCTGTATGCCTGTTGGTGGGGATTAGGGAATCCTAACACAGCCAAAGCAGAAAGAAAGTGGGGGTAGGTCGAAAGGTGGTTTTGCAGTACATCTTAGAATGATTTGGCAAGTAATGTTTTCCAGCCATGGCTAATTCCCATTGACGCCACTCCAAGGAGAGAGTGGGGCAAACCTTGGTGAGAATATATTGTGACAGAGTGACAGCAGATGCGACTCCTAGCATACCTTCCCATCTCCAATCCTCCCCAGAGGAAGGTTCCCCTCTTTTCTCCTAGGACACTGACCTGGCTGGTTGAAGACACTTTTCAGAGGAACAGGGCCCACAAACCTGACTTCACATCCCCACAGGGACAATGGACAAGGCGGGCAAGGAAATTCCTTGAGAGCCCAATAACCCATCAGCCTGGGTGAGACTGAAACCCCAGCCAGACACATAATCCTGATCCTGGTGGTGCCCTCCTTCCCCCAGCTGGCTTCTGAAGGGAAAAGGGGGGAAAAAAGTTCTTCTTCGGCAGAAGTAGGACAAGGATTCCTTCTCTTCTTCTTTTTTCTTTTTCTTAAATTTTTGCTGTGCTGGAATTGAACTCAGGGGTGCTCTACCACTGAGCCACATCCCCTGCACCGCCCCCCCTCGCCCTGTTTTAACTCAGGGGCACCCAACCACTGGGCCACATCCCCAGCCCTATTTTGTATTTTATTTAGAGACAGGGTCTCACTGAGTTGCTTAGTGCCTCTCTTCTGCTGAGGCTGACTTTGAACTGGAGTTCCTCCTTTCTCAGCCTCCTGAGCCACTGGGATTACAGGTGTGCAGCCCTGTGCCAGGTACCAGGATGCAGGCCCCATAGAAGTGAAGGGCTGGGAAGGGGTTGCCACTTCTGCCTGGCAGCAAAGCAAAAGACTAAAAAAAAAAAAAAAAGCAACAACAACAAAAACCATGGGAGACTCCATCATACTGCCACACCCTCCCAAACTCCTCTAATCTAATTTATTTTCCACACAGAATTTCCCTTTTGCCTTTTAGCTTGTCACCTGGTACAAACAAAAGACATGAGCCAATTGTTTTTGCATTGTGGCAGTGTCCTCCCTCCCTAACATCCCCTACATTCCAACTTAGGACCCTTTCCTTTCCTCCAGAATGGGCCTGCAGGTAGGTCCCAGTCACACGAGTCCTCAGGGACCTCAGGATTCCACCTTGGGAACCCTGACAGACACTTAGTGTTGGGACTCAAAGTGCCAGAGAAGGTCCTGTCTGCAAGGGGGCTGGCTCCCTTCTCAGTTCAGAGAGAGACTGAGGAGTGAACAGTCCTGTTTACCTCATTGGAAACCCTTCCTCCACCCTGTTATCTCTACTTCTGCCTTCTGTTTTTGTAGACTCCATGCCCCCTCTCCCCCACCCTTTGCTTTTTTTTTTTTCTTTCATGGACTTTCATTTGCAGTTTTCCAGGAAAGTGGAGCTTTTGGCTTCCTTCCTGATCCATCTGTCCCACCCCACCCCCAGTCTCACAGCTCAATCTGCAGGGCAGCTGTGGGCACAAATGCTCTTGTCCAGAGCAGGAGCCTTCAAGGGCCCCTCCGGAGAGAGATGTCCCAGGGAGAACCTGGCTGTGGATAGGAGCCCACTGTGAGCCTCCCCTGACTCCTGGGCAGCAGCTGAGGGCCTGCCCACTGGTTCTCGGCTCTGGAAATTAGGGGGAGGAGGAGAGGGGTCTGAGAATAAGGAATTCCAGGAAAGGACTGATAATAGATAACTCCAGAAGGAAATCTCCTATGCGGACCTCCCAGGGCATCTGAGCAGCCCCTCAGAAGACGCCAGCCAGTGTCATAAATTCCTACACTGTCTATACTGAAAAGGGTCTTTGAGATAAGCAAGACCAGCCCCCATATCTTACAGCTTAGCACACTGAGGCTGGAGAGGGACAGGGCCTGAATAATGATCTCACAGCTTGCTGGAGTCAGCATCTGACCTAACCAGTTGGGCTCTCCTAGCTTCCCTGTCAGATGAGGGCCTTGCTCTTCACTTACCTGGACTTGGGACACAAACACTGCTTTAAAATCCCAGATTTTTCTAGGAGGTCCAAAGACCTTTCAACCTGAGACCATTCCAGACTGGTGAGAAGGAGGCAGGCGTGGACAGGGCAGTTCATATTTCCTCAACCTGCTTAGCCTCCCATCGCTGGTTTGCCCACACTGGGGAGAAGGGGCAATCTGCCATAGATGTGCCCAGAGGTGGCTGTGTGTTTTTGCTGGGAGTTCAGTGGTCTTGGTGGGGAAGGATGGGAGATGGGTAAGGAGGTCACTTCATGGCCCTTGTGCAGTGCTCCCACCTCAGGGAGGTGGCTCTTGAGCAGTTCTATCCTTCTGGACCTCCAGTTCTGGACTGGGACGCAGTCACTGCAGCCACCAGGATCCAGTTAGGGGAATTGGGGGCAAAGTGTGCCAACTGCCATGCACACAGCCCAGGGGCAGGGGAAAGATGCTGGCTGGAGGGGCGGACCCAGCCATATTCCCCCACCCCCTTCTCTTCCACCCTCTTTCCCCCATATGGTTCTCATAAGGTCTGGGCTCAGAGACAGCAGCCAGAGGAAGTGGCTGTGTACAGAGAGCTTTTGTGAGAGAGAGGAGGGGGAGGGGGAGAGAGGGAAGAGAAAGAAAAGGGGGAAGAGACTGGAGACAGAGAAGGAGAGGGGAGGCTGGGAGACTCCATCATACTGCCTTACCCTCTTGGGGTGCAGGGTCACAGTTCAAGCACCCCAGGTGGGCTCTTAGAGCCCCCTACCCCTTGCCTGTCTGAAGTGAGGGACCCAGAAGGATTCAAAGTATCTCCAGAATCTTCCCATCTATATGCTTGAGGGGCTAGAGGTACCAGCCCAGGTTCTAGGAGTTCTGTCATCTCCTCCTGTGGGGCCTTGGGAACCCCTGCCCTTAGGGCTCCCTCTGGTGTTAGGTTCTGTGATTCCATCTCAGAGCACTGGGCAGAGAGCAGAGCCCTCTGGGGTTTGCAGGTCCAGTCCTTATTGTAGCAGAGAGATTGGAGAGGCCATCATGCTGCATTCCAGAGATGGCACTATAATTCAGCTCCCAAAGGGTCCAGGACCCAGAATGGGTTATTTAGGACTGAAATATTCAGAATATGCGCAAGAACCCAGCCACTCCTCAGTCCCAAGGAAGTCCCTTCCTGCTGGCTACTGTAGATCGCCCCTCAGTGACTGGGGAGGGGGAGTGGCAACTCTTAGCCCTGGGGTGAGTCTGAGAATATTCCCCCAAGGCATGGGCAAACGAGTGTAATTTGAACCTAACCATAGGTTGACCCTTAAATTGGGGGTCATGTTTTTAAAGAGAGAGAGTGTTTCTAAGTTTATCCCACATGGGAGTCATTGGGATAAGACCTTTTTCTGAAGGAGAAAAAGTTCCAGCTACTTGTGAATTGATCCAGGTCCTTCCACTCAGTGGCGGGTTGGCTGCTCTCTTCACCAAAGCCCAGAGAGGGGAAGAAAGTTCCTTAATGCCACACAGCCTGCCGCAGTACCCCTAACTCTTCTGTCAACCCTGAAGTACAGGCTGCCCAGGGAGGGAAGGGGAAAAGAGAGGAGCAGAGGGAAATGGCCCTGGACTGAGGGACCAGAAGGAAACTCTGGTGACCGCTAGGAAGGGCCGCTGAGAGGGGCTGTTTATTTTCCTTCCCCCAGCCCAGCCGCTGTGTTCTATTTAGAGCTCAGACACTGACAGGACGAAGCTGCCTCCTCCCCTTCCTCCCTCCTAGGGGTGGGGGGGGGAGGCATCCTTCCCAAACTCCAGAACATTCCTTTGCTTTTAGGACTGGGCTATGGAGAGGGGAGGGCAAGGAGGGAAGAAAGCAGACAGACTGAAGTGAGCTAACCGGGCAGCCTCCCAGGACCCACTCCCCCAGCCTTAGCTCCCATATTCCTCTGGGAGCCAGGGAGGGCCCAGATGGGGGATCAAGGGGGTGTGCAAGATGGATGGGGCCAGGTGAGGGGCAGGAGAACCCATCTGTCACCGAGGAGCAGGCAAGGGGGGTGGAGAGGGAGAGTGTGGCCCGAGGAGGGAGTTCCAGCCTGCACCAAGGGGCCAGACATCTTCCAGCTGGAAAGGGAGTCTAAGAGCCCCCTCCTCCCACTCCCTCCCCTCCCCCTGCCAGGGCTCCTTGTCTTGCTGGGAATTGTGTGGGGAGGGAGAAATGCTACGACTTAGGACTTCAGGAGACTCAGTCCAGGATGAGAAGGCTATCAAAGATGCGGGGGCTGGGGTGAGGGGGAGGTCCTACAGTCCAGACCCTTCTTTACTGAACAGGAAATCCACAGAGAGGGGCTGACCTGCCCCAGGCCATGTAGTCCTACTCAGACATCCACATCTAGAGCTCAGGGCTCCTGACACAGAAGTCACCACTGCAGGTGGAAATAAAGAAGCCACACCAAAAAAAGGACTCACGACTGATGAGATAGGACAGGGACTGGGGCACTCTGAAGCTTCTCAGGTCTGGGGTGGCTTTCCATCCTGACCCCCAAAGGTCCTTCTGCAGCAGGCAGCAGGGGCCCAGAGGCTCATAGCACTGGAGTTTCAAAGGGTCCAAAAAATAGCATTGGCCCTTTCTTTACTTGAGTCAGGTTGCTGAAACAGAAAAAGTTAACAGACGAAGGAGATCAAGATATTGAAGATGTTGTAGTACTGATAAAAGCTAGATTGCAAGACCTGGCTGAGAGGTTTAGCAGCGATGGGTTTAATCAGATTTTCCCACCCAGAGCGCATGCTCTGCCACACCTGCCCTGGAAGGAGCAGAGCCCACAGCACACGGCTCTACAGGCAGGAGATCCAGCTCCACACTGACGGGACAGAGCAGAGCGGATACACTAATTTCCTCCATGAGGATTACATGAGTCAGGGAAAAGGGGATTCCCCCCAATAATGACCTAACAAGTACAAGTGACTTAGGGGGACCACTGTACAAAATTACTGCACAGAGATTAATCAGACTGACCCTGGGCGTGTGAGACCTGTGGTCTCTCTACATGTATATCCAGGTGATTTATCCCCCTCTCCTAAAGGGACTTGGACAACCCGAAATGAATGTGACCCTTAAGGGAGCAGCATCACAAAGGGCTGGACTACCCAGCCAGGCTAGCATGGAAAAGGACGGATGCTCTCTTCTTGGAATGGGGGATGCATAGCTAGGTAGGGACTGAAGGTAGAAAGAAACTGTCCCCTGACTCAGGAGAACCTGGAACCCCTTCCCTCCACTCACTCAGCCAGTGCCTACTGTGTGTTCCAGCCTCTGCCAGGAGGTGAGAAACCTGCTCTCTGCCCTAATGAGCCCTACAGACACAGTAGGACCAAGATATAAGCTCACAAAACTATGCAGGATCAGGGTTCCACATAGAACTTCTAGGGAGGAAAGGTTAAGGATCTAATTTATACATAGGTATATTTATGTCTATATCTGTATGGCTATATCTATATCTACTCATGTGTGTGTGGTACTGGTGATTGAAGCCAGGGTGCTCTGTGACTGAGTTACATCCTCAGCCCTTTCTGTTTCTTATTTTGAGACAGGGACATGCCAGTGGCTGAGGCTGGTCTTGAACTTACAAACCTGCCTCAGCCTTCTGAGTAGCTGGAATTACAGGGGTGTGCCACCATGCCCAACCAGGTCCATTTATATTTTAAAAGAAGCCTACTGTCTTCACTCACTCAAAAGTTTGGCTCCCCAGTGCTGGAATTTTAGGCCATATGCGGAGGAATTATTTAAGATGGGTTGGGAGTTACTACTGAACTACTGCAAATAGACACACACACACACACACACAGAGAGAGAGAGAGAGAGAGAGAGAGATGCAAATGTGTTCTACCCTCTTGGACACCTCTCCCTCCACCTAGGGAGGTTTGAGTTATGAATGAATGAAAGCTTTGGTGTGGATGGTTACAACAAACTGTATTCCTTATTCTCTAGCAAGAGTGCTAGGACACCCCCCGCCCTTGAAGGCACACTCATCACCTCCCACAAACACCTGTAGCACTTTTTCTTATGTTTACTCCTCCAGATACCATCTCAAAGCTCAAGGTCAATCCTTCCCATCTAAGCCCCAGTTCCTTGGATCTACCTCCTCCCACCAAGATGGGGTGAAGGTGCCCTTGCAGAGAGGGTAGATAAGAGTAAAGGACATAAGACCTTCCAAAGAAGCTAGGCTTGAGATAAGGAGACAAGCAGGAGTCACTGTAAGACTATTTTTCCTCTTGACCTTATCCTTGACTTTGGGCCCTACCTAGATGGCCCAACTTCTAGGCTGAGTTCAGGGGCATTCTCAGAGCTGGAGAGGAAGCCCCTACCTGGGTTATTCTATTACCTGCAGGTATAATAGAAGTTTGGGGCCAATAGTTTGCTTGGGGCCAACTGGACAGGCTTCTAAGCAAGGCAGAGATGGTAGGGAAGTGCAGGAGTAAGCAAGGCAGCTTGCATGTCCTCTCAGACACTTATGTGGCTTGTAGTCAGGCTCAATAGACATGATGGGCAACCTCAAAGGGAAGGGAAACCATAGAAGTGCAGTCCTTAGTCTGAGGGTGTGTGTTGAAGCCGGGCCTTCTGGCATTCCCTTTGGAGATCTCGACATTTACATTTTAGAAGGAATGATTATTTTGTGGGTCTTTTTGATATCAGCAAGTAGACCAGCACCACCACCCCTCACTGCTCATCTCCCTAAACACCACCAAGCCTCCGGCTGGAGGTGGTAGAGCCTTCCCAGGCTTCAGGAACCTCGCGATGGCCTGGACCCTCTGCGGCTCTAGAGTCAAACTCCTGAGTGTACATCCCCAGATCCAGAGACATGGCTGTTTCATCTGGTTGGTTTAGGGAGGGGGACTGACATGCACGACTTTTCCTGCACATGTGAGAAACGATTATTGCAGGCGCGTGCTGGCTCCATGCCCCACAGAGCATGCCCACGTGACTCCTGGAGGGTCACCTTTGATGTCGGGTGGTATCTGGTGAGTTCCTGTGGCTGCCCAGAGGCCACAGGGCTTCTCTGTAGACGCCAGCCACTCGCTCCTTTGGCCTCCAGTCTCATTAGTGGTAACTCTGCTTCTCTTCCCTAAAATAGGACCCCAGCCGGCAGACCGTTCAGGAATGGACTTGGTGTGCCCCCTCTGTTTGGCCAGGTTTCAAACTCTGGACTAGAGAACAGGGGACTCCAGGGACTAACCCTCCTTCCCATGGAAAACTTGCTTGAGGTTGGGGGTGGAAGGAGGAGGGAGGGCGTGGGGCGGAGGGGGGGCAGGAGAAACTGAAGATGCCTGGCTGGGAGAGCAGGGTTAGTGCGGTTGGAAGGGGACCCGCCAGGCTGGCTCCCTCTGAGGCAGTAAGGCAAGAGGATGGTGCAGGCTGAGGAGGTATTTGTGTGAGGAAATTAAAGAGGATCCATATTGACACTGTTTCTGGGACAGCTGGATGGAACTGTGGGACCTAAGCTCCCTCCTTGCTTTCCCAATTGTGTGACCACCCTGTCTGTCTTCTTGCCGTGAGACAGCCTAGAGCGGTGGGAACATTTTCCTTCCCATTGGATGAAGCTGGGTGGCATGTGTCCATCTACCCCTCTAATAGCCCTCTAACTGCCAATTTCCCATCTGCCCATAAAATTCCCAGACCCAGGGGCTTGGGGTGTAGCTCAGTGTAGAGCACCTGCCTAGCTTGCTCCAGGCCCTGGATTCCACCCCTAGTACCACTAAAAAATAAAATCCCCAGACCCATGCACTTGAGAACTTAACCCACAAACACAGAGGTGGCCACTCTCTGGATAAGCCATGTTTAAAATAAATTTTCTCAAACTGCTCCAGGTGGTAAAAAACAAAAGATCCAATTCTGGGTATTTGGGGACTGGCATCATGTAGCCATCTGCCTGCAGCCTGTCCAGGAGCTGGCATGCAGCTAGACAGGGGCCCACTGGGGAGAAGGATGAAATACTCTTTGCCTCTCTTTATGAGTGGGTCAGAGGGTGGGGTTCAGGGCTATGTCCCTGCAGCAAGAAAAAAATTGCATTTCAAGACTTTCAGAGCTAGAGTTTGTGCCAAGCAAGCCAAACCGAGGCATGGGCTGCAACTGACCCTGACTCCTGTTCTGCCCTCTCCTAGTACACATAGAAGCTGCCTCAAGGAGGCACAGAGAGAAGTGGATCCAGCATACAGGAGATTGAGGCTCAGGTTAGAGAGTGCGGGTAGCATTTGACAGGGAGTTAACCTTGCAGCCAGGCCAAAAAATAAGTTGTTCTGGGCCAGAGGCTCATCCTGGCTTGCCTCGGGGTCTGGTCTCTAATTTTTTGTTCTGCCCCCATCCCACCCCACAAAGGCACATGGGCGCTTGTGATATGAGTGATCTAAATTGAGATGTGCTGGAGAAGAATACATCCCAGATTACAAAGACTACATACACACAAAAGGGAAAATATTAATAATTTTGTATATTGATATATATCGAAATATAATATTTTGGATAAATTGGATTAAATAAATAATTATTAAAGTTAATTTTTAAATAAATTTAGCATTTTTTTTAGTTGTAGTTGAACACAATACCTTTATTTTATTTATTTATTTTTATGCAGTGCTGAGGATCGAACCCAGGGCCTTGCCAGTGCTAGGTGAGCATTCTACCACTGAGCCACAACCCCAGCCCCTAAGGTTAATTTTTAACCTTTAAAAAATATGACTACAAGAAAATTTAAAATGACATATACAGCCCACATTGTATTTCTATGGGCCAGCTCTGATTTAAAGGATTTGATCTGAAAGAAGTTAGGACTAATAGCTGAAGGGTCTGAAGAATGCAGGGAGTCCCCGCCCCTAAAACCACCTCTGGACTACTCTGAAACCAGAGTCCCAGGTTTTAATCTTGGGGACTTGGAAGTGGGAGAATATTTTTTAGTATTGTTTTTGATTCAATGATCTTTCAAAACAAAACAAAAAAAATCTTCCATTGAAAACTCTTGCCAGACACAGTGGGGCACACCTGTAATCCCAGTGATTCCGAGGCTGAGGCGGGCAGATTGCAACTTTGAGGGCAGCCTTAAGACTTAGTAAGACCCTGCCTCAAAATAAAAAATAAAAAGGGCTGGGGATGTAGCTCAGTGGTGGAGCACTCCTAGGTTAAATTCCCAGTACCACCCACAATAAATAAACAAATAAATAAATAAGAGGAGCCAGAAGTCTGGAGTCCCCTCACTGCCTTCTTGATATGAATATGCTTTCTTGGTATATTCATCCACCCACTTTCAGGAAACTGGGCAAATCTCTTTGACAGCTCCTCTTTGCCTGGTCCCTCTCCTCTTCCTTACTATCTCTCTAGGCTGCCCACTCAAGAGAGGGACTGAACCCCAGGACTTCAGGTCATTTCTCCATCAGTAAGAGCATAGGAAAGAAGGGAAACCCTTTTGCTACAGTCCAGGGCAGGCGTGTTTGGGCTGAGAGGCTCATTAAAGCTTTCTAATAAGCAATTAAGTGGAGGGATGAGCCCTTTGGCTGGTCTGGCCGGCCCTCCTCCTGGCAGGGAGTCTGGCAGAGAAAGACTGAGTGGGTGGGCGGAGATGAGACTGGGAGGGGGGTGCCTATTTCCTCCTCCCTTAAATAAAACTGAATAAACAAACAACTCAGAGGGGGCAGTGGCAAAGGCTGAGGCCAGGGCTTCTTCCAGATCTAGGGCTCTGTCAGCTGTCTGCCAGGACTACAGGCAGACTTGGGGAGCAAGGGTACAGTGCAGCCCAGCCACTGGGCACTCAGGCCCTCTGAATTGGGGGCCTTGAGAGTCCAGAGTGGTCATCTATGGACAGGGTCCTCAGCTCTCAGGAGAGTGTGTTAGAGAACCCAAGAAGGGCATCCATCATGTCCAGACCTGCTGGGCTTCTTCCATCTGGAGCCAAGTCCTGTCCCAATTGATTCCACTCTGCTCTGGATGTTGCAGAGAAGGGATAACAGGGGAACTATGGGGTCAAACCTGGGGTTCCAAAGTGGAAAGGGGCATCTGATTTCACACCCACTCAACCTACCTGCACAGAGGGAATGGAAGTTTCGGTATCTGCCATGCACAACTCTAGGGGTCCCCATTTACACAGAATGCAGCACGGCTCTAACAGCGAGCCCAGGATCCCAGGGCATCTGCACTTTCCAGTGTCTGATACCGTGTTCTATCTGTGTTCTCCCTGTCCCTTCAGGCTTTTGAGCAACAACAAGATTACTGGGCTCCGCAATGGATCTTTCTTGGGACTGTACCTGCTGGAGAAGTTGTAAGTGCTGGGCATGGTGGGGCAGGCATAGGGGATGCTGGCGCTGGGTGGAAGAGTCACTCTGGGGAGGATAAGGAACGCTGGTTACTGAATGACCCCAGAACCTGCATGGCCTGGTCCTGCCCAGGACTTGAGCACAGAGGACAGAGCAAGGGCTGGTCTGGTAGAGCAAGCAGCTTCCTCACCAGCATCAGCAGAGAGAATTCTCACTGGTCTAGGCAGGGATGGGGCTAAGCGAAGCTCATTAACGCTCTTTAATGAGCAATTAGCTGAGACGACTGAGCCCTTGAGCTGGCCCCCTCCTCCCAGCTGGGGGCCCAGCATGAAAGGGCTGAGGGAGACTTAATGTGACTGAGGCCTCTTTCCTTCTGAAAAACAAATCAACAAACAAAGCCCCAAGGGGGCAGAGTCCTGGGCTGAGAGTGGGGAAAGTTGATCATTTCTAAGCCTCCTCCCCCAGCCCTGCCTGGGTTTAAAGAGTTTAAAGCTGCATCAGCAGCAGTGTGCTTCAGGCTGCCTGAAGGTCTCCAAGAGCCTCCTCCCAGGCCAAGGACCCTCGAGGTCTGGTGGCAACCAGTAAAGTTACTGAGAAGGCGCTCAAGGCTATGGTAGATGGTGTGCAAAAAGAGTGGGGAATGAAGAAGGTCCAACCCCTCAGCCACAGCAAGGTGTTCCTAAGGGCCTGGGTTGGGTGGGATAAGTCCCTGGTGGGACACCTGGCTCAGCCACTTAACCTGCCAGATGAGAGGCTTATACTAACTGCTCCAAATTCCCTGTACTGTTATCAGGCTCTGGGAACCTCAGCCTGTACTATGGCTTTGGGTCCTTGTTCCCTTCACAGAAGTGAACTGCACCTCCTGTCTCTCCTGGAGACTGATTTTTGCTTTCTCTCCAACCCACAACCTCCTCTTCCATCTCTCTCCCCTCTTGTGAGACTTCTAAATTCCTCCAACAGGGCAGGGTCCTTGGCCCCCTCTACTACTCTTTTGCCTGAAAACTTTGGGTCAATGCAAAGGGCGATACAAAAGAAGTTGTGAAGGTGCTCTGGAAGCGCCAAAGAGACCACAATCTAGTGGAGACCACAGACAACGCCATAGACATTAGCATTAAGTAGTTGGGGTTTCTTTCTGTCAAGTTCAAAGGAGGCACCAGAAAAGTCTGGGGTGTTCAAGCATAATGGAGATGCAGTTTCTACAGGGCATGGAGTTTAGATCTCTAACATGATGGATGTCTTGGGAAGTAGCCTCTATCCCACCCAGCTCACAGTGGAAGGGAAAGCTTTGTGCCCAAACTCCCACTCTCCAGGCTAGGAGGGAGCTGGATGACCTAGCAGGGATGATGGGAGAGAAAGGGGGCCAAGTCCACATTCAGAGCAGAAAATTGCCATCTGGGGCAGGCTGGGGGCCAGAAAGAGTCTTGGGAGGTGACGGTGGGTACATGCACAGTTCTGAACCCAAGTCCCTCTGACCAGCTGCTCTGCAACAGTATGATATTGACAAGGACAAAGGGCTGCCTCCGAGTTGCTATATCAAGCTTCACTGGTTGCCAGTAAATTGGGAATGTTTTTATCCTCCCACAAACCCTTAAGCATTTGGGAGCTGGATCCTCCCTTAGAGGGTCCTTCAGGGGTCTTCTGGAGGAAATGAACTATAGCTGCCTCTCCAACCCTTTGCCCAGAGGGCCAGACCTGGCTCAAAGTTCCTCTACCTTCTCAGCACCAGCCAGTGAGTGCTGCTTTAAGTCTCAGGTGGCCACAATTCTTCCCTTCCCATCCATTCACTACAGTCTGTTTCCTACTCCTATCCTTCAATCTGACCAGGATATCTTTTTTTTTTAATGAAAATGAAAAGATGGACGTCCCTCTCCTTCCCACCCATGCAACGTACTGAATTAGGTTCCTCTCCCTGGCCAGTACCGTAGACCCAGGAGACCACACAGCAGGAGCATTCAAAGCATGGGAAGGGATAAGAAACCTGGGAGGACAATCAAGAGACTCCTGAGAGCATCTGTCTCAATGCTGAGCCATGGGAAGTGGGAGGAGTGCGGGCATGAGAAAGGGCAGTAGAGCCGGAATTCCCAACTCAGATCTAAGGGTTTAACCTCAAGTTATGAATCCCTTCATTCATTTTACAGATGTTTGTGGAGCCCTCTCTGTGAGCTAGGCTCTGTTCCAGGCATTGGGTGCCTTCCCCCATGCCACCTACCCTCTACCGATAGGACCCAGGAAACGGCGAATATGTGTATCATATCGTAGGATATGCATACAAAGAAAAACAAGGCAGGGTAAGGGGATAGAAAGCAAAGGCACAGGGATGCTGCTTTACCTAGTGAGGACAAGGAAGACTTGCTCTTAAGGTGATCGGGACCTGAAGGGATAGAAGCCAGGTAGCTATCTGGAAGAAGGGGTGGAGAGAACAGCCATCATGAAGCCCCTTGGGTCCTGGTGAGCCTGAGAAACAGAAGGACAAGTTAGGTACGGTAGCACACATCTGGAGTCCCAGCTACCTGGGAGGCTGAGGCAGGAAGATTGCTTGGGCCCTAGAGGGGATGGAAATGGAGCTCATTGAAGGAGTACTTGCCTAGCTCGAGCGAGACCCTAGCCTCAATCCCTAGCACTGCAAAAAAAGAAAGAGAGAGGGAAAGAAAGAAAGAAAAAGAAGCACAGTGTGAGTGGGCAGACAGCAAGGGAGGAAGTGGTGGCATCAAAGTCAGGGTGATTAGAAATGGGCATGGGCTCAGGTGTAGGGCCTTAGTTTCCCCACTGTGAAAACACAGGAGCGGGGCAGTGGGTGGGGTGATCTATAAGGAGTATTATTGGTTTAAAATCCCGTGACCCTTGGATGTGTATGATATCCACATTGCTGCTTAGAAGGTTCAGAGCCCACTGATGTGGGTGGGGCCAGGCTTTCAGAAGAGGGGCCCTCTGGGCAGGGGGTGTGTTGTACCACTGCAGGGATGAAGGAGCTGAGTCTGCAACCTGGCTGATTGCCTCCTTACTGATTTTACATCCATCTATATATACATATACACATACACACATGCACGCACATACATACACATGTGTTTTAAGGAATTGGCTCGCATGATCATGGGGACTGGCAAATCAGGAGTTGCCACAATCTTTTTTTTTTTTTTTTTTTTTTGAGAGAGAGAGAGGGAGAGAGAGAGAATTTTAATATTTATTTTTTAGTTTTCGGCAGACACAACATCTTTGTTTGTATGGGTGCTGAGGATCGAACCCGGGCGGCACGCATGCCAGGCGAGCACCCTACCACTTGAGCCACATTCCCAGCCCATAGTTGCACAATCTTGAGGCAATAATTCTTGTCCAAGAAACTGCAGTTTTTCCTCTTGAAGCTTTCAACTGATTGTCAACTTCATCGTCAAAGACAGTCTTTAAGAATAATTACACCTGGCCCAGTGGCGCACTCCCATAATCCTAGTGGCTCAGGAGACTGAGGCAGGAGAATCAAAAGTTCAAAGCTAGCCTCAGCAAAAGTGAGGCGCTAAGCAACTCAGTGAGACCCTGTCTCTAAATAAAATACAAAATAGGGCTGGGGATGTGGCTCAGTGTTTGAGTGCCCCTGAATTCAATCCCCAGTACCCCCCCCAAAAAAAAGAATAATCACTTTTATTTAATTCAACTAATTGTGGGTGTTCCCACATCTACAAAATATCTTTACAGATTAGTGGGTTTGGTTTTGTTTGTTGTATGTGTATGTGTACTAGGGATTGAACCCAAGGTGCTTAACAACCGAGCCACGTCCCTCCTTTTTAAAATATTTTTTATTTTGAGACAAGGTCTCACAAAATTGCTTAGGGCCTCACCAAATTGCTGAGGCTGGCTTTGAACCTACAATCCTCCTGCCTCAGCCTCCTGAGCTGCTGGGATTACAGGCATGCACCACCTTGCCTGGCCTTTTTAAAATTTTTTTATTTTGAGACAGTTAAATTGCTGAGACTGGCCTTGAAATTGTGATCCTCCTGCTTCAGCCTCCTGAGTCGTTGGGATTCTAGGCATGCCTGGCTTTTGTTTTTATGAGATGGCATCTTGCCATGTTGCCCAGGCTGGCCTCAAACTCCTGAGCTCAAGTTGTCCTCCTGCCTCAGCCTCCCGAGTAGCTGGGACTACAGTTGTGTGCCTAGCTGGATTCGTGCTTTACTAAACCAGTGAGTACTGTAGCCTGGCCAAGTTGTCACACAAACTGACCCATCACAACCACCATCCCAGAGTGGGGAATGAGGCCCTGAATAACACAGACTCTGTGCCCAGCTCCTGGAGATGCTGAGACAAATGGGGCCTAGGAATTTTTTTTACAGTTTGCAGGCGATTCTCATGCTCATCCGGGGTTGGGAGCCAGTGGACCAGATGACCCCCAGACTGTGGCCTATTCATCACAAATAAGATGCCACGGCCTGGTGTGTAGTTGGTGCTCAGGAAACACTGATCTCTCTGTCCTGTCAGGCTCAGATGTCTAGGCTTGGGCAGGGGAGACCATAGCAGCTTAACATACCACAGTCCACAAGCAGCATGTCTCATGGGAGAGCTGGGATCTAATCTAATAATTAAAATAATAGATTCAAACTGCTCCATGAGGTGTCCACATGGCACAGAGTACCTCAAGCTTTTTTTTTTTTTCCTTTTTTTCTTTTTTTAAACTGGGGATTAAACCTGGGGGGCATTCCACCACTGAGTTACATCCTAGCTCCCCCCCCTTTTTTTTATCCCTAGCCCTTTTTTATTTTTTATTTTGAGACAGAGTCTCCCGAAGTTGCCTATGAGGACCTTGAACTTGAAACCTCCTGGCTCGGCCTCCTGAGAGGCTGGGATTACGATACTGTTAGGCCTGAGAGAATGGGTCAGGTGTGCATGTAAGTGTGAGGCAGCACCTTGATGGCCAAGAGTGGGGAGTAGATCTACACGATGTCTATTTTGCAATGCAGGTGCCTGACTGAAGCTGGGGAAGAAGGTAGGCAGGTGATGGTGACAATTGTGTGAGCGCAGGCAGGAAGGCAGGAGGAGGGAGACAGTGGATGTAGAATGGGACTGTCTGGGAGGATCTTATAAGAGGATCCCATTCCAGAGAGGCTAGGGGTGCAGATGAGTGGACCCACCTCTATTAGCTGGGAAAGATGGAACAGAAAAACCTGAAATGGAGCCTATCAGAGGCTGTTAGGGAGGGCGCCGAAGGGCCCAGAAATGCATGAGTCCCTTCCCTGAGCCCTTCTATCTATATCCCATTACCTCATAGTCTGTTTAAGCCTGTGTGTTGCCCAGAAGATTTCTGGGGTAGGGAGGCTTGGGAGTGAATCCTGCTTCTATTGTTTACTCTCTGGGTGCCTTTCCAAGCCTCAGGTTACTGGCCTGGAAAATGGGACTATGAATGACTCCCTGACAGTGCCCCAGACAGCCTGAGTGTTCAGTAAATGGCAGTTCTCTGCCTCTCTGAAGAATTCTAAATTGCAAGGTGTTGCCTGGCCACCTGTCCTTTGCAGAGCTGTCCAGACTTTTCCAGCCTTGTGCACTTGTACAAGCAGTTAGGTGTGTCAGTGCTCCCCCCACCCCTGGGAGTGCTGGGGAATCCAACCCAGAGCTTCACAAAGGCTAGGCTAGCACACCACTACACAAATACCCCCCAGCCAGAAATGTGAGTACTTAAAGTAGGCCGTGACTCATTCCTCTTGTCCCTCCTCAGTCGGGATCCTCCACCAAGCACATACAATGGGGAGCAAGCCACCAGAAGACTTTTCAAGGGGTCTGAGGGTGTTCTGGTCACAGTGAGATGCCCCTAGACTACCAGTCAAGGAGGCCACATTTCAGAAAGCTTCCAGAAGAGTCCAAGGTAGCTAGGTAGCAGTGCTCTAGAGTATGTGGATCTGTGTGGACACGGGCCCCCAGAGGCTGATGCAGAGGCTGGAGGAAAGGGCCTGGTGAGGGAGGCTGGTCAGACCCGGGGATGATTTGTCATTGCCTAATGAGATTAATGAGCCCCGGGGCTGGTATGCAGCGGGTGCTGGGGCGCTCATTAGAAGCAGATGCTCATGGGAATGAAGGCAAGTGGGGGCGTGGGGTGGAGGGCGGGCACACTCACACGCCAGGTGGTTTCCATTAATCTGTAGGCGGAGCCAAGGGTGAGGCCTGGGGCTCTGTCCCTCCCTCTAGTTCCCATCCCCGCCAAACTGGGGAGGAATGCCACACAGAAGCTGGGGCACAACTGATGTTCATGGAGGAAGGTCGACAGGTTCTAGGACAGCCCTATTGTTTGCTGGGGGAGCCCCAATGTCTGGCACAGTGTACGTGCTGAATACATACCTGTTGGTTGACATCAGAGACAAGAGCCCCTGCCCCCCCCCCCCCCCCC
>NW_026000223.1:7372682-7379566 GCF_001458135.2 Marmota marmota marmota
AGAGAGGGAAGGGGCGGGAGGGGGGGCTGCGGCCTCAGCCCCTTGGCAGCCCATGAAGGGAAGTGACACAATGAGGAATGTGTTTCCCTCGGCTGTCCCGCATGGGGGTGGGAGGCAGAGCCCTGAGAATCGCCAGACCCCAACAGGGGCCAAGGGGCACGTGCTGGAACAACACCGGAGGGGTGGGTTGTGAGGGTGGGGGCCTGGGCAGTAAAACAGTGGGGGGTGGACAGGCAGTAAGGGTAACACTGCGCCAGGCCAGCGGGGTGCTTACACTGCCTGTGTCACTTCCACTCCGCCCCTGCTCCGCATGCAGTGTCTGATAGGGCCTGTCCCTTGCACATTCCTCATGGGTGCCCATCACTGTGGGCACCTTCCCGGAGCTCCAGCTTCCTCTAGGAAGCTGGTCCCTTCCTGTGGCTTTCTCTTTTTTCTTAAGGGGACTCAGGATTATGGAGGAGGCTGAGTCCTTCATGTGAGAGGGAACTGTGATATGAGGTGCCCTGGCCATGTTCCTCTCCCCCCACCACTGGAACTGTGCACAAACAAGCCCCCTAATGGGACAGCACCTCCCTTCCCTGGACACCCATTTCCTCTTGCCCAGCAGGGAACTGGCTCAGTTAACTCCCTCCTGTCCATAATCCAGACAGGTTCTGAGGCTTTGGCAGGCAGAATCAAGACCACCTCCACCCTCCGCCTGTGTCTGGGCTGGAGGGCTGCAGGGCCTTGGATGGCAGGTTGACCTGAGCTCTCTCTTGTAATCTGTGTGTTTCTGTGCCCTTATGACATTGTGGTTGCTCCAGGAGTCACCCACTCACTCTCTGCCTCCTAATCTTCTGGGCACTGGGGTGAGGGCAGAGAGGATGTTGGAACATGGGCAGTGAGTGATCAGGAAGGCTCTGAAAGTGCTCTGTGGGCCTCAACCTGGTTTGAGTTGGGCAGGAAAGACCTGATTGGCCCTTGTGTTGGTTGGTGATGACCACTGGCCCTTTAGGCATCTCTCTTCCTGGCCATGCCCAGCGTGGAGAACTGGGTCAGGAAGAAAGCCTGTGAGTCAGCATTCAACTTAGTCCTCACTGGTCCCCCCAAGAGCCCAGAGGCCCACCAGGGCAGAAAACATTTGCTTATCCACCAGCTACCCTCCCCTGTCCCTTGGAGCAATCTATCTGCAAGGATACAATAATTATAAAATACCTCGTGATGGCCAGGCTCAAGAAGATTGTACATTTGTGTAGCAATTTTCAAAAGACTCTTAACACCTATGTTCAAAGACTTCCCAAAGCAGCGAGGTCCTCAGGGCAGCTCAGAAATGGAGCGTGTAAGAAGCTGAGGCCTCCTGACTCCCAAGGCAGTGTTCTCTTTACCCTTTGCTTCTACCCAGTTCCTCCTCTGTGGCCCTTCTGAGTCCCTTCCCACCCTGTCTCTTGGCTCCTGCATTGGTTCTAACTTTGTCCCCCAACCCCACTGCCTATAATGGGGGTTGAACCCAGGGCCACCTGCTTGCTAGGCAAATGCTCTACCGCTGAGCAACACTCCCGGCCCTTTTCATTCCTTATTTAGAGTCAAGATCTCACTACATTGCTGAGGCTGGCCTCAAACTTGCAGTCCTCCTGCCTCAGTCTCCTGAGTAGCTGGCAATGTTTTTCTGACCAGTACTTCATGATGGCAACCAAGAAGGTTGAGGAGACCTGTCTGGATCATTAATCCAACTTCCCAATCAGTGATGAGGAGAAGAGATTTAGAAGGAAATCAAGTCCCAAAAGAAAGCCAGTATAAGGTGGTGTCCCAGAGGGGTTGAGGTGTGAGGGCTTTCCCACTGTCTCCCACAGGGACCTAAGGAACAATGTCATCAGCACTGTGCAGCCTGGAGCCTTCCTGGGCCTGGGGGAGCTGAAGCGTTTGTAAGTGGCATGTTTTCCCCCCACCCCCCCCCACACACACCTCCCACCGCTCCCCTTTCCCCAGATCCAATGAGCAACCACCCCTCCTACCCACCCCAAACTCCCCCTTCTCTACACCCCAAGCCCCCATTCAGCTGGTATTTCAAGCCAGCTGTGGCACTGGGCCCCAGCCCACTCCCCACGCTAGTCCCCCCAGTTGCTCACATGCGCAAGCCATCCCATGTGCTGCCACATAACTGACTTCTTAGTATGTGTCTCCCTAGAGATCTTTCCAACAACCGGATTGGCTGTCTCACCTCTGAGACCTTCCAAGGCCTTCCCAAGCTTCTCCGACTGTGAGTAAGGGGTGAAGGGTGTGAGATGGGAGCTGGATGGAAGGTTGGGGAGGAAGAAGGCAATGCTAGACCCTTACAGGTCCCTACATTCTCTTCTCTCATCCCTCCCCTCCTCTGGCCCAGGGAGACCCTAAGATCCCGTCTCACTGTTCCCTGCCCCCTGCAGAAACATATCTGGAAACATATTCTCCAGTCTGCAACCTGGGGTCTTTGATGAGCTGCCAGCCCTTAAGATTGTGTGAGTACCTTTCCTAGCCCAGGACCAGACCCCTGCTCCCTTCCTCTGCTCAGGAGGGAGTCACATAAACATCGTGACCACTGTGGACAGCCTGATGAGTAGGCAGACAGCAGTGCCTGGAACCCTACCAGAATCAGCATGCCTTTGGTAATGGTGATGGCACACACATACCCAAGTTTGCCCTCTCCGGCCTTGGTCCCGTCCCCACGCCATGAGTCCACATTCCTTCTACTCAACTCCGTGACTCCTCTATCCACTCTGCAGAGACTTTGGCACAGAGTTCCTGACCTGTGACTGCCACCTCCGCTGGCTGCTGCCCTGGGCCCGCAATCACTCCCTGCAGCTGTCCGACCACACACTCTGTGCCTATCCCAGCGCCTTGCATGCCCAGACCCTGGGCAGCCTCCAAGAGGCTCAGCTCCTCTGCGGTGAGCAAGCCCTCAATCTGCATACCTACAGGGACCCTGTCTGTCCTCACATCCCAGACACAAGCCTTGTCCCTCACATATGGCCCTGATGGCTTGAGGCTTTCTTGGCTCTTTGTATGTCTGTGTGATGATGTCTGGGTCTTTCTCTCTCCCTCAGCCCCCCAGGGAGCTACCCTCCATTTGCTTTTCTAAATGTCCTTTAGGGCTGTTTGCTTATTCCTGTTTTTGTCTGGTCCCAACCTCTTGGATAACATGCCTACTGGGAGCCCTTTTCTTTGCCCAAAACCTGCCTCTCTTCTCACTTGCTCTAGACTTTCTCTTGACCCCTTTTCTTCCTAGCCCAGCACTGCCCTAGTGGATTCTCACATGCACATGCAGATTCACATGTGTGCATTCCAGCCTAGCTACCTGGTATCTCCTCCACAGAAGGGGCCCTGGAGCTGCACACACACCACCTCATCCCATCCCTGCGCCAAGTGGTGTTCCAGGGTGACCGGCTGCCCTTCCAGTGTTCTGCCAGCTACTTGGGCAACGACACCCACATTCGCTGGTACCACAACCGGGCCCCTGTGGAGGGTGATGAGCAGGCAGGCATCCTCCTGGCTGAAAGCCTCATTCATGACTGCACCTTCATCACCAGGTACAGGCCTTGCTGCCCCTTCTCAGCCCTCGGCACAGGGTGACAATAGGCATAGTACCCACCATCTGTCCCCCAAAGGACCTATGCCCAGTCACATTCCCATGTGTGTGCATGTGTTTATGGAGAGCTAAGGGTCAGACATAAATAGTCTGCATAGAAGCTAGAAATTTAATGCCTAGCCAGGCGTGGTGGTGCATGCCTGTCATCCCAGCAGCTTGGGAGGCTGAGGCAGGAGGATCGTGAGTTCAAGACCAGCCTCAGCAAAAACGAGGTGCTAAGCAACTCAGTGAGACACTGACTCTAAATAAAATACAAAATAGGGCTGTGGCTGTGGCTCAGTGGTCGAGTGCCCCTAAGTTCAATCCCTGGTACTCCCGTGGTCACCTGGTAACATTTGCTACTTCTGTTGCCCTAACTCAGCTCTAGAGCAGAGTCCATGTCTAACTTCCTTTGTCTCTCCTGAAATGCCTAGTGTATATACAGAAGAAACTCTACCATGGTTGTTAATTCCACCCAAATGGAAATGTCACCCTCTTCTCAGTGACTTCTGTCACTGCATCATAAGTGCTGTGTGCCCTGCTACCAAGCCTTCTTCCTGCTCCTTCTGCTCCTTCCTCCTTCCTCCTGTTTATGTCCACCAGACTAGCCCTCCAGCTCAGATCCCCACCAGGAAGTCTTGTGCAATTTCTACACTGCCACTGGCCCTTTGCACTGCCCCTGACAACTCAGAGCTTAGCCAATTTGGCTGTTCTTCTTAGCTGAAGCCTGGAAGGCACATCTCAGAGAAGGAAGCACTTCTCTTCTATGAATCATGAGTGTTAGCCTCAGTTGACTCTGATGACCCTCTCAGTGCTCAGCCCCAAGGGAATCCCTTCCACGCTGACCCATTTACCACAGAGATGTGCTGGGCATGGGGGCTGAGGGCAGCGCCCCCGATGCGCTCCAGGGCACCCACGATGCCACTGCAGGCCTTGTCCTCGCGCTGGGCCAGCCACAGCAGGTGTTCGTCCACCAGCATCAGGTTACTGGCCATGTCCACCATCACCTCCACCAGCTGCAGAGGGGAGGGTGGTCACTGAGTGCAGGAGTAGGTTTTGGGACCAGTGGTTGGGGTGTGATAGAGACCTGAGTCAATAATAGGGTGATGTCCAGGGGCCTCAGTGGACTAGTTGAATCTCACCTCTTTGATCTGGTCGACATAACCCAAAAATTTCTGGATCATCTGAGCCACATAGACTACATCCATCATGTCCGAGAAGCTGGCAGCCTCAGCCGTGTACACTCGCAGCTGGTGGGCCAGGGTCAGCGCATTGGAGGCATTGATGGGCATCTGGGGTGTTAAGGAAAGAAAGAGGATCATCCTGTCTTGTTCTTTCTGCCCTAGAATTGTCCCTAGAGGCCCCTTTCTTTGATGCTGGTACTCAGGACAGTGCCTTGGGAGAGGGTCCTAGAGCACCTGCAAGGTTTGTAAGATAGGAACCACATATAAGGCCATGATCATCACCTCCAGAGGCCTCCCCATGCCAGTGCCAAACATCGATGTGTTAGTGGATAAAAAGGGGGGAAGGGGTGGAGGGTGGTCTTGTTAGAAACTCAAAGACAGCACAAGGGACAAGGGGGCTGACCCACAACCCTCTCTGTGCACACCCCTCACTGAGCACACCCTGGACGCAGGAGATACAGCAGAGCAGCCTTGGAGCTGGACTTCCCTCCCCTGCAGGTCATGAGGCTTCAAACCGTCCCATCCCTAGAACCAGAGCTGAAGGGCTTCTCCCTGCCCCCTCCTCTCCCAGCCTCACCAGCACAAAGGTGTAGAGCACCCGGGTGATGTCATTGGTGTACAGACAATGAGAGTAGTCCCCTGGTTCCCAGCGGCCAGCTCGGTCACATCGGCGGGAGGCTCGGGTGCCTGGAACACCCCCACTCAGGGGCACCGAGGTAAAGGGATACTGTAGGCAGGACTGGTAGGCTGTGATGCCAGCAAGAGTTCGAGGCCACCTGGGGAGAGAGGTTAGAAGATACTGAAGACTCAGGCTCTTTGGGACTCCCCCCACCACTGCCCTTAGAACTGTGATGCCAGACCTCTGGGGCCTTTGGGAAGGACCTAGGAGAGGATGTTCAGTGGTCTTCAAGGTGTTCCCAAGTTCTACTTTCTAGAACTTTCACAAGGGATGAGGAATGCAACTCTGAGTTCAAGTTCAAGTTCCGCCTGTTATTAGCTATGGCCTTAGGCAAGCCACTTACCCTTTCTGAGCCTTAGTACTCTCAGCTATACAAGGGGAGAATAATACCTGCCCTGCTTTATAGAGAGGGCTGTTGGGATATTAAGATGTGATACAGTTTGTGGGAAACCTTTGCAAACTATTAATACGAGGAACAATTTTTTTTTTATGGTGCTAGAGATCAAATCCAGGGCCTTGCACATGTTAGGTAAGTGCCCTACCACTGAGCTATATCCCCAGCCTCTAAGGGAGCAATTTTAAAAGCCATTGTGGGGGCTGGGTTTGTGACTCAGTGGTAGAACACTTGCCTAGTGCATGTGAGACATTGGGTTCAAATCTCAGCATCACATAAAGATAAATAAACAAAATAGGGGGGGAAAGCCATTGTGTGGTTAGGCATGGTGGCACATACCTGTAATCCAAGCAACTTGGGATGCCACATATCACAAGTTTGAAGTTGGCCTCACAATTTATCGAGAACACTTCTCAATATATAAATAAATAAATTAATTAAAAGAACTGGGAATGTGGTTGGTGATAAAGTGCCCCAGGGAAAGAAGGAAACGAGGGAGAGAGGAGGGAGGAAAGCTCATTGTGTCTTTTTGTTTTCTGGGTTTTTTTGGCGGGGGTGTATCAGGGATTGAATTTAGGGGTACTTGACCACATCCCCAACCCTATTTTGTATTTTATTTAGAGACAGGGTCTCACTGAGTTACGTAGTGCCTCACTTTTGCTGAAGCTGTCTTTGAACTCATGATCCTTCTGCCTCAGTCTCTTGAGCCCCTGGGATTATAGGCATGAGCTATTGCACCTGGCTCCCGTTGTATTTTGTGCAAGACATTGCAACTGGTGATTGAATCTATAAAGATAATGTTTCTCAAGATCCAACAGCAGGACTTCAGCCTGAATGACAAGAAGGGAGTCTTTGGGACTCTCCAAAGAGAACAGTGGGGAGCCCTTGGCCACTCTCAGGTGTGAAAGCAGGGATGGGGACTGGGGCAGCATGTGGTGGAAATGTGGCTAGATCTCTCCTGGCAGTCCTCTGCAGAGTGGAGCAGCACGAACCTGAAGTCCCCACGGTTGTTGGCAACACGCTCAGCAGGGCAGTAGGAGGCAGAGG
>NW_026000223.1:7380703-7550598 GCF_001458135.2 Marmota marmota marmota
GGGCCTACGTGACTTGGCTGCAGGACCTTCTCACAGCCGGAAGGTGTTGCTGTCACCTCTCTGGGGTTCCCTTCCCATTCTTAGAATAGGCTGTTTCCATTCTGGCCAGGAATGCTCACTGAGGACCTGACATGTGCCAGACTGTGCTGGGATTGGGACACACCTGAGTACAGACAGTTGTGTCCTTGTCTAGGAGAAACACACACTTCAGCAAAGAAGACAGGTATTGAAGAAGTCATTGGAAGTGAACGGCCATGTGAGGTGTCTGGAGCATTAGTTATGAGGAACAGCTGAACTTAGTTAGAGGCTAGGGAAGGCTTTTCTGAAAAGTGAGGTTTCCAACAAGATTCAAAGGATAAGAACCACCTTTGGGAAGGTCAGAGTCGTCGTCAGCAGCCTCATGGGCTCACTGAACTGTGTGCAGAGAGGTGGGTGGTTTAGGAGTCTATGGTTTTGTGTCTCAGGCAGATTCCTTCTTGACCCTCTGTTCAGGGCCCCTCTCTCTTGTTGGGAATACCTTCACACACACACACACCCTTTAGCTAACCACCCTCTTCTGCTTTTACAAGCATCTGTTCCATTAATGTCCCTCCTGCCTCCTTCCTACCCTCCTCCTTGTCCACTCCAACCCACCTTCCTGACATGGTACCAACTTTCCCTCCCTCTCAGGAGACAACAGACTCCTCCTTTTACATGATTTTTTTGGGGGGGTACTGGGGATTGAACTCAAGGGCACTTAACCACATCCCCCAACCTTTTTTCTTTTTTGTATTTTTTAAGGATTTTTTTTTAGTTGTAGATGAACACAATACTTTTATTTATTTATTTTTATGTGGTGCTGAGGATTGAACCCAGTGTCTCACATATGCTAGGCAAGTGCTCTACCACTGAACCACAACCCCAGGCCCCCTTTTCCATATTTTATTTAGACAGGATCTTGCTGAGTTGCTTAGGGCCTTGCTAAGCTGTTGAGGTTGGCTTTAAACTCATGATCTTGCCTGTCAGTCTCCCAAGCCTCTGGGGTTACAGGCATGCGCCACCGTGCCTGGCATCATCTGATCTTTATTCCCTCCACATTAACTTCTCTCTCCCTGCCCCTGAGCACCCCAGTCCAAGTTGGCTCTTCTTGGAGGACAACAACACCTCTCCTTGGGCACCTAGAGTAGACCTCCTCTAAGCACTTATATGTTTATTTCTTTTCCTCACTCACCCCTATCCAGTCTCCCAAGTTAGACTGAGGTCCATACTTGGCATCCAGCTCTGCCCTGAAGGCCAGCAGTGCCCCACCCAGCAGGGGTCTGATGCATCTCTGGCAGCTACTGCAGCTGCAGCTTCCTCCCCACTGATCCAGCCTCCCTGGCAGCCTTGTGTGTATCCATGTAGACTTCCCTTTCCCCTGTAGGTGGCTGTGGCGTGGGAAACCTGACTGAACCTGTGGCTGTTTCACTTCGGCACTGGGCTGAGGGGGCTGACCCCATGGCAGCTTGGTGGAGCCAGGAGGGGCCTGGGGGATGGAGCTCTGAGGGCTGTCGGCTCCGCTCCAGTCAGCCCAATGTCAGCTCCCTACACTGCCAGCACCTGGGCAACGTGGCCGTCCTCATGGTGGGTATCAATGGGGCCTGAAGGTGGGAAGGCAAGGGCAAGCAAGTACAGGAGGTAGTGATGGGGTCCTCTGATTGCCTGGGACCACGGTGAAATACAGAAAGGATAGCAGCCTTGTTGAGCCCCATAACTGTCAGGACTCGTGGAAAATGGGTCTCTGGCCTCTCCCATATCCCTGTCTTTCAGGGCCAGGGAGGGTCACCTCTTTGCCCTTTTCTAGAGAGATGGATCTAAAACTACCCAGTCTGACTCTCACATCCTGTATTTTCTGAGACCTAGATTCTTAAAGTGGAAAAAAAAAATCTGGGAACTTTTCTCCTCTTTCTGATCATCCCCTCCCTCATCACATTTCATACCATACTTTCTCAGATGCTAAGCTGGCTTGCTCCTGTGTCAGACAGAACCTTCTCCATTTCCTTATCTGATTCGACTTCCTAAGATATGGAGCCGGCATGCTGCTATGTCACAGACAGAACCTTCTTCCTCTTGAAAAGTTCCCAGAAAAGCAGGACACTGGGAGGGGGAAGGCAGGCAGTAGACTCTCAGTATTCCCTAAAGCTGACTTCCTGAGAGTGGATGTCCTGATGTTTCCATCTGGGCCTACCTGGATGGACTCAGCACCAACCAACTCTCAGGTTCCATGCTAGCAGGGCTCGGGAAGAAGGAAAATGGCCTGGGTGGGGACTGAACAGGTTGGCTTGTTACTCTTACTTACTTCCTCTTTCCCAGGAGCTGAGTGCTTTCCCCAGGGAGGCAGGGGGCTCTGGGGCTGGGTTGCATCCTGTCGTGTACCCGTGCACAGCCCTGCTGCTGCTCTGCCTCTTCTCCACCATCATCACCTACATCCTCAACCACAGGTGGGAGCTGATGCAGGAAAGGAGGGTGAGGGGGGATGGGAGCAGGTGTCACCAAGGACTGGCAGGTGTTTCTTTCTCAGGTGGGTCCACATGACTTAGCCAGGTTCTTGTCTAGCATTGTATCTAAAGGTTGGAGAATTATTTGGGGAGTTAAGGACTTTCTGTCCTGTGGCCTTGGTCACATTCACACACACATGCACATACATAGATATCTGCCTTCCCCCCCTCCCCGTTAGCTCTTCCAGTGTCCTTGAGACTCCATAGGTCTACCTTGTGTTGGACAGCCCATTAATGAAAGACTCTTTTTGGGGCAGCTCTATTCATGTGTCCCGGAAGGGTTGGCACATGCTGCTGAACCTGTGTTTCCACATGGCCATGACCTCTGCTGTCTTTGCCGGGGGCATCACACTCACCAACTACCAGATGGTCTGCCAGGCGGTAAGTAGAAAGGGCTAGGGGCCCCAGGATGAGTGATAGCAACCTAGGCTTAGAGTAGGGAGATGTACAGCAATAAAGAGGCTCATGGGAATAGGCTCCAGCTCCACTGTTCTCTCTTTGCCAGCCTTGGAGGGTGAGTGGAGGTGGCATAGAGAATGAGAAGGCATGGTAAGAACCAGATCAGAGAAAATAAGAGATGGGGCTTCAAAGTGGAGAGTGGGGATCACAATGGAGGTGGGTTAGGGACAAGCCAGACAGCAATGGCAGGGGGCTTGAGAATATGTAGGGCAGGAGAGAACCCTGGGTGGAAGCAGAGGGAATAGCAACAGATACAGAAGCTTAGTGAGTATCTAGGTCATGATCTGGGTAAAGAGAAAGAGCTGTGGGAGTGGGGGCTGGAAACACTGGGAGGGGTGGGAGCATACTGGCAGGGCGGAGGCTCTGAGGTTGCCCGGTCATAGCAGCCCAGGTCCCCCAGCCTCAGTGCCTTGACCCTGCAGGTGGGCATCACTCTGCACTACTCTTCATTGTCCACACTGCTCTGGATGGGGGTGAAGGCCCGAGTCCTGCACAAGGAGCTCACCTGGAGGGCACCCCCTCCACAAGAAGGGGACCCTGCCCCGCCTGCTCCCCGCCCCATGCTCCGGTACATACTTTCAACTGTCAGCTTTGCAACCAGAGAGGGACTCAGGCTGGTGTAGCAAAGCTCCCAGGGTGGATGCAGAGTAGATGCAAGATCCTTGGAGATCACTCTCCAAAGAGGCAATGCACTTGGTGCAGACAGGTTACACGGGCTGTGGAGTGGGTGCATCTTGCAAGCTTTTCAGATGTGACAAGGTCAGGGAAGGAGGTAACTCCAAAAGACATTGGACAGGGATCATGAAAACCTGAGTGGCAGCTGGGACTTTTCTACACTGTTTAGGGTCAGAGAGAGCAAGATTGTTCTTGGTCAAGTCCTGTAGGAACCTATTAAGCCAGCATCTCTGGTAAAAACAATTCTGACAAGATTCAAGGGGAAAGAGGCTGGGACAAAGATATCAGGTCAAGGGTTTGGAGTTCCTGGATCTCCTTTTCCTTCTCCCATCTTGCTGATCTCCAAACCCCATTCCCCTCCAGGTTCTACTTGATTGCTGGAGGCATTCCACTCATCATCTGTGGCATCACCGCTGCAGTCAACATCCACAACTACCGGGACCACGGTCCCTAGTGAGCACCACTTCCTTCTGCCCCAAACCTACCCATGGTCGCTGGATGCCTTCTATACCATAGGGAGGCATAACTGGTCAGGCCTACCTTGCCAGGGACCCCACCTAAACTCATGCATGTTGATTAAGCCAAGAGCTGCCTCTGCGCTTCCCATATCCTATCTCCCCAACCATCTCGGCTTGTGGGTCCCACGTCAGATGTGCTGCTCCTCCTCATCCACTGCCTCTGTGTCTCCCCTCAGCTGCTGGCTGGTGTGGCGTCCTAGCCTCGGAGCCTTCTACATCCCGGTAGCTTTGATTCTGCTGATCACCTGGATCTACTTCCTGTGTGCAGGGCTGCATTTGCGGGGTCCTCTGGCACAGAGCACAAAGGCAGGCAACAGCAGGATCTCCTTGGAGCCTGGAGAGGAGATGAGGGGTTCCACCAGACTCAGGAGCAGCGGCGCCCTTCTGAGTGACTCAGGCTCCCTTCTGGCTACCGGGAGCGCTGGAGTGGCGACTCCCGGGCCCCTTGAGGACGGTGACGGCCTCTATTCTCCGGGAGTCCAGCTGGGGGCGCTGATGACCACACATTTCCTGTACCTGGCTATGTGGGCCTGCGGGGCTCTGGCAGTGTCCCAGCGCTGGCTGCCCCGGGTAGTGTGCAGTTGTCTGTATGGGGTGGCGGCCTCTGCCCTGGGCCTCTTCGTCTTCACGCATCATTGTGCCAGGCGCAGGGACGTTAGGGCCTCCTGGCGTGCCTGCTGTCCTCCTGCCTCGCCTTCGGCCTCCCACACCCCACCCCGAGCCCTGCCCGCCCCCCTAGAGGACGGTTCCCCAGTGCTGGGGGAGAGGCCCGCCTCCCTCAAATCCTCTCCCAGCGGCAGCAGCGGCCACATGCCACCACTGGGCCCCTGCAAGCTCACCAACCTACAGCTGGCCCAGAGTCAGGTGTGCGAGGCAGGGGTTGCAGCACGTGGGGAAGGGGAGCCAGAGCCCACGGGCTCCCGGGGGAGCCTTGTTCCCCGCCACCCCAACAACTTGCACCATGGGCGCCGAGTGCACAAGAGTCGGGCCAAGGGGCACCGTGCGGGGGAAGCTGGGGGCAAGAACCGGCTCAAGGCCCTGCGTGCAGGAGCGGCCCCCGGGGCGCCAGAGCTGCTATCCAGCGAGAGCGGCAGCCTGCACAACAGCCCTTCCGACAGCTACCCAGGCAGCAGCCGCAACAGCCCAGGCGCCGGTCTCCCGCTGGAGGGCGAGCCCATGCTCACCCCGTCCGAGGGCAGCGACACCAGCGTCGCACCACTCCCCGAGACCGGGCGGCCCGGTCAGCGCCGCAGCGCCAGCCGCGACAATCTCAAAGGTGGCGGCGCGCTGGAGAAAGAAAGCAAGCGCCGCTCGTACCCGCTCAACACAGCCAACCTGAACGGTGCCCCCAAGGGGGGCAAGTACGACGACGTCAACATGACAGGCGCAGAGGTGGCTGGGGGCGGTTGCATGAAGACAGGCCTCTGGAAGAGCGAAACCACCGTCTAGGGCAGGGGCGGGGGACGCTTTAGTATAGGCCGGTGACAAGGGCTCATACCGGGGCCCTGAAAGACGTCTACCAGTACGTCAACAGGTTTGAGGTGGCCATCCCGATGGCTGCATGTGAGCCCACCAGCTTTAGTCCCGTGGAGGCTGGGAGGAGATTGGCAGATGTTTGCCACATGCCTGGAGGGCCACCACTGCAGTAGCGACAGACAATCCTAGAAACAAGCATGATACATGTCCGTCCAGCTCAGGCCAGTTTTGATGGTCAAGTTCTTGGTGGCTTCCCAGAAAAGGGAGAAAGCCTTATCAGTCTATGGAGTAACCGCAAATAGAGTGAAGGGCACCGCACAGCCCAGGTGGGCTTTTAAGTTCTCCCCACAGTCCCATCCACACTGCCTTACTAGAGAGACACAGATGAAGGGAGGTAGCCTGGGAACCACATTATTCCTCATCGCCCTCTTCTGGCAAGGTGGGTGGATCACTGCCTAGATCCTGGGCCTCTTTCCTCCCCAGGTTTTGGCTGAGAGAGCCATCCTAGCACATGAGCCAGGTGTCAGGTAACAGGTGCTGCTTTTTGGGATTAACTATGCAATAAAGAGGGTGCAGTGTAAAAGGCAGCTTTGCAAATCAGCTAGTCCTAGGGGAGAGGGGGTGCACAATTAGGGACAGACACCATCCCCATGGAGTGGTACACAAACCCTACAGCAGGGCTCAGCAACAGTGCCTCAGGACAAAGCCTAGGCCATACACCTGAGAAGCTGACTCTGCCACATGCCCCATGGGCTTAAGAAAGTGGAGGGAGCTGGTACATGGATATGGGTGGAATCTACAAATGCTCTGAAGTGCAGCTCCACCCTAACATTGCAGGTGGTGTCTGGAAAAGCACTTATTGTTCTATTAAGAACTATTTCCCAGTCTGGGCCTTCCAACATCAAGGAAGAACATCTCCTTGCCTCCATGAGCCACATGGAAGAGTCACCCCATAATCTTTTTCTCAATTCCACAGTAGGGAGAAACCCCCAAATGTCAAACCAGCTCCTGGACTCAGAAGCCCAAGCCCAACCTAGAGGTGATGGCTAGGGTTCCTGCAGCTCATCAAGGGCCAGTGCCTTCACTACTTTTAAAATTTCAGCACCCATATTTTCCCCAACCTAAATGGCAACCACCAGTCTTTTACTACAGGACCAAATGAAGTAAAAGGAACCTTGGGGCTTGTGAATAGCAACAGGGAACCCAAATCTGGTCCAAGTCCCCTCCTTGTCTTCATATCACCCTGGCCTGACCACCAAGTGGAAGAAGACACAGGGGAAGGGAGAAACCCATGCTTCTTGAGATGGGTCCTGTTATTTATGCTTGCTGCACAGACAATATTAGGGGGAAAAAAAAAAAAAGCTTTGTATTATTCTTCCACATACGCTGGCTGCTGTTTACATACCCTGCCAATGCCTTAGCACTGGAGAGCTTTTTGCAATACTCTGGGGAAAGGGGAGGGAGGGAATGAAAAGTGCCAAAGAAAACATGTTTTTAAAAGCCCGGGTTTTATACAATAGAATGTTTTCTAGCAGATGCCTCTTGTTTTAATATATTAAAAATTTGCAAGACCCTTTGAGCTATAGCCATAGACAACACACAGTCCTTTTGTTAATGAGGTAAAGGATTTCATGACACCATACACAAACCCACCAGTACCTAGAATGGATATGGGGCAAAGAATTCTCCAGTTATTGCTCTTGAGGCTGGATAGTACTGACAGTACCAGCCACCCCACAGAAGTGCCACTAAGGCAGCCATACTAGGCCTGCAAAACTGTCAATGTGTTTAATGCAAACGAGGGCAAAAGAGGCTGGCATTTCCACATCAGGCAGGAAGCCAGTTCACATCCCACAGAATGTGAACATATGCAACTTGATCTGCACCAAGGGAGACTCTTTCCCACTTACAGTCACTCCTCCCAGTTTCTACTCCAGGACTTCAAGTCCAACTAACTGTAGTACCACTCTTGATCCCTTTACACAAGACAATATCCAAGGGCTTGTATATGCCTATTTCCTTGAATTTGACAGGCCTATTATCCAGCTGCTGTCAGGAAGTAAGGTACCTCCAGTGGGCTGTGCATCAAGGAGGATTAGGGACACTTGTGGAAGCTCGGCTAGCAGCTTGGGCTCTCTCAAAGTCCCTAACTTCCTGAGGGGTACGCAAATACTGCTCTATTTCACTATCAGAGATGTTCTCATCTCCAGTAACTGTGGATACAGGGAGTACAGGACAGATCCGCTTTGGAGGCTTTAACATGCAGGGTGGGAGAAGAAGGGCAGGACTAGCTGGCCTCTTCCCCTTGCACAGATCTAAGGAACTATCCCCCACCTCCTCTTCTCCATGTTTTTGCTCCTGCCCTTGCCCCTGCTGCTCCTTCTCCTCCTCTGTTTCTGCTGTTCCATTCCGAAAGGCCATGCGGATCAGCATGTGGCGGTGCTGGAGAAGGTCACCAATGTACTTCACTACAGACCGCTTGTCAAGTTTCAGAACCTGCAACCATGCCAATTGGTCAGCCATCCGCAGCAACACAGCCAGCAGCTCCTGCAAGCGGGATGCAGCAGGGTATGGGAGGTCCACGTTTGCCAATTTACAAAATCGGGCAAGGGAACATGTCAGACGATCTGAAGGCTGCAGAGACTGCCATGCCAGGAAAGTAGCTGCAGTGATGACAGGCAAGGGATGCCGCCCAGTCACCAGCCACGTCTCATTTGCCAGTTCTACCAGTTGCAAGGTTCGAGACAGCATCTTGTCTTTGTCTTCCACGTATTTGGCTGGCACTGATGCGGAGACTTGGAAGAGTTTGAAGCTGAAATAAGCAAAATAAGGGTCAGTTCTCAATGATGATGGCTGGTGGGGTAGTCTGCTCTGTCAGGATGAGGAAGGGCAGGCCACTCAAGGAGGGAAAGCTATTCTGACCTCTTGGGAACACTCAAGTTTACTGATAGCAAATTCATAGAGGTAGTCGAAGAAAGCATCAAGGTACTATCACTTGAGCACCTCCCTGTCAGTCACTATTCTAAGTGCTCTACAATGTTCTCTCATTTCATCTTCATAAAAATGTACCCAGTTATATGCATTTAGAGTTGAAACTCAGCCCCTAGTCATCTAGCTAGGAAGTAATCAAGCTTCAACCATTATTTTATACACACACACACACACACATATATTTAGGTGCTGGGGATCAAACCTAGGGTCTTTCATATGCTAGGCAAGCATTATACCACAGGGCTACACCCCTAACCATTACTTTTTTGTTGTTGTGGTGGTGGTGGTGCTGCTGCTGGGAATCTACTATACATGTTAGAAAAAAATAATCTGGGCGTGATGGCGCACACCTGTAATCTCAGTGGCTTGGGAGGCTGAGGCAGGAGGATCTAGAATTCAAAGCCAGCCTCAGCAATAGCAAGGCCCTAAGCAACTTAGTGAGACCTTGTCTCTAAATAAAATACAAAATAGCGCTGGGGATGTGGTTCAGTGGTCAAGTGCCCCTGAGTTCAATCCTTGATATAAAGAAAAACAAAAACAAACTAAAAGAACTCAGCTACTTAAAAAAAAAAAAAAAAAAAGACTTAGCTTCTAACCCCAGTCCTTCCATTAACTAATATCCTTTCAGCTCCACTTACAGATGATCCTGCTGAGGCAGGGCACTGCACACAGCCACACATGCCCCACACCATGCAATTCCCAGAACTGCCATTCATAAAGCATGTAACAGGAGCAGTGCAACACAGCAGCCTTGTGCCAAGGTTAAGAACTACTTTTCCTTGGGGCTGGGGATGTGGCTCAAGCGGTGGCGCGCTCGCCTGGTGTGCATGCGGCCCGGGTTTGATCCTCAGCACCACATATAAACAAAGATGTTGTGTCCGCCGAAAACTAAAAAATAAATACTAAAATTCTAAAAAAAAAAAAAAAAAAGAACTACTTTTCCTACATCATTAAGGTTGCTGTGAAAGCAATGAAATTTGAAACTTACAAAATTCTAGAAACATATAACAGTATTAATCTTATTAGTAGTGGGCACAAGATAGTTTTCTTTCTTCCACATCCTTTTAACTGGGCTCTGATAACAAACAAAAACCCTTCAGTTAAAAAGAATTTAGGTATAAGGATATAACCCATCTCAGTGTCTCTTCCTAGGCAGGTACCTGCTACAATAAGTCTTCACCAAATCTGCCAGGCACAAGGATGGCACGTCCAGCCCCAGGAGCTTCACTATCTGCATGTATGTGCCAGAAAACACATCCAGATCTGCATACAATAGGGCACAGATGGTTCCCATGGTTAGGGGCCAATTATGCTGCCGGCAGGTGATTAAAACACAGCATCCAACTAACACCTCCTTCTTCTGCAGCCTAGCAGCTCGGATGCCAGAGTGCCGATATGCCTGTTGGTAGTAAGCAATTGCTGTATCCTCAAACGTTGGTGGCAACTGCAGAACTCGACAAAGGTCTCTCACCCGGCGGAGACCTAGGAAAACCCACAGCAAGAGTCAGAAAGGTCAAAGAACTAGTGTGTATCTCCTAGCAAGTTCGGCTAAAATTTCATTCAGTTCTGCTAAACCTGTCACAGATACCAAATGCAAAAATGATATACCTTTCTGCATGGACAGAACACTCTCCTATCCCCACCCCACCCCACCTCGAGTACAGGCAATCAAACCTAGGGCCTTACACATTCTAGATAAGAGCTCTACCACTGAGCTACAATTCAGCTCCGGTGTGGTCATTCTAAAGGTACAGAAACATTTGCAAAAAGAAGTCACAAATAAGTCACCACTTTTTTGGAGGCTTGTTTGATTCATGGCCAAGCCAAAGTTTTTTTTTAAAGTTCTTTCTTTATTTGGTGCTAAGAATTGATCCCAGGGCCTCACGCATGCTAAGCATGCATTCTACCACAAAACTACACTCTCAACCCTAAAGCCAAAGTATTACCTAGACTCCCTGAGGCTACCTCAGATATACTCTATACAAACATATCCAAATTTATTATACTGAATTGCTCTTGCTCTCACAACCACTCCCAACCTTTATTATTCTTTTTTTCTCTCTCTCTTGTTCTCAGAACTACCCCCACCTTTCTTTTTAAGTCCCCCACTTAAAAAAAAAAAGGTTGGGGGATAAAAAAGCACTCTTGACACTGAGCTACACCCCCAGCCCTTTTTTATTTTGAGACAGGGTCTCAAAGTAGCCCAGGGTGACCTCAAACTTGCAATCTCAGTCTCCTGAGTAGCTTGGCATTATAGGTGTGTGCCACCAACTGGCTCCCAACCTTTATTTCTAATTATTATTTTCTTATATTCTACCTTAATGCGGAAAGCAGAAAAAACACACAGATGGGCTGGGCCATCAGGATAATTTTCTTTAAAGCCATTATGTCATAAAAGTGATTCTCACCTCTTTGCTCGCTGCGACTAACTTGTTCACTTTCCCCTGTGCTTCGAGAATATGTTACTTCTGTAAAATAATGAACAACAAACATCAGGCTTAAGCTCTATTCATCAGAACTCTGCACCCCCCAAACACACACACACACAAGGTCAGGGAACAGAATTCAAATCATTGTACATCTGCTGCTCCCTGTTTCACAGAAGATGCCCCTGCATGCAAAGGTAAAAGTCCATTTGGTCTTCTGTGTCCACAAGCAATATCAAATGCACAATGACTGAGGAAGGTTCAGTCATCTCGCTGAATACTTTGAGGGCTGCACTGATCACGGACTTACAAATCAAAGAAAAATAAAAAAGAGATGTTCACCAATGCTAAAACTACTTGGGATACTGGCATGTACTGTATTCCTAAAGAATTTACCCACAATCTTTCAACAATCATTTGATTTGGCATCTAGGTAGAACTTCCTTAATTTCACTTATTTAAGATTGACTATACCTACAATATATGCCAGACATCATTCTAGGTACTAAGAAAACACAGATGAGTGGCAGTCCCTGATGTCCTCAGCTCATTTATTCACTTTAGGCCGTTTTCTCCCACAATTAAGTGAGCGCGTGTCTAGGAAAGTGAGGGAGAAAAGAAGAAATCCCTCCACCGCCCCAGGTTGTTTCCAGGGCCCAGGAAAGGGCAAACACAGGTACCTCGGAGGTTGCCCTCATCGGTGAAGGTGGTGGTAAGTACCCCCTCGGTGACCACGCAGCCGCAATCAGAGCACACCAGCTGGCTCTGCGAATAGTGAGAGTCTTCCACGAGTTCAGTAGAACCACAGTCGGGGCATCGGCCTCCGCCCGGCATCTCACCACCTGCGCAACGTCGCTGAAGCCTTGGATACTCACTTCAGCGTCCGCAACAGCAACTGTGTTATCAGACTAGGAAGGGACCCTTACAAGGGCTGCACTTTTCTTCTCCGGCCAGAGCGACGGCGGCATAAATGGTTGGCTCCTCCCCACGGCGGCGCGCCACTTCCGGTCTTCGCCTCTTCCGGCTCCGGTAGAAACATGAGTTAAGAGAGGAAGTTCCTGGTCTGAACTGCGTCTCACATTCTCTGCTATCTGTATTTGGTTTGAGATGGGCCATGTGGGGTTTGAATTTGGGGAAACTTTCTATGTACATGGACACGTATAACAGACTAGAAATTGTTGACCTCCTGAACCACCCTGTTTTTAAAGCACTGGGAATCGCAGGTTCTTAATTTCTCTTCGAATGTTAATTTTGGCCGGAGTGCAAAGTATGTTGCTACAGGAGTAATGTAGTGAGAGAGCAGGAAATTTTATTCTCTTTTTCAGAGCTGCTTCCCCAGGCAAATTGCAAAGAATGTCTAACGGACTTTGGAGTGAAATAATAGGCAGTAGTGAGGCTTTTGGCAAATTGGAAGGTGCAAGAAGTCCCAACTCAAACCAACACATAGAAATGTGCAATGATCTGAATGTGTCCCCTAAAATTCATGTGTTAATCCCCAATGTAACATGTTATAAGGTGGAGTCTTGGGAGGTTGTTTAGATCATGAGGGCTCTGCCCTTAGTATGGATTAACCTCCAGAGGTAATACTTTTCATTAGTTTCTGGTTTATCTTATATTCCTTTTGTTCTTACTTTTCACATTAAAAAGTAGTATTAAAAAAATGGATTAATGGGGGCTGGGGTTGTGGCTCAGAGGTAGAACGTTCGCCTAGCATGCATGAGGCACTGGGTTCGATCCTCTGCACCGCATAAGTATAAAAGTAAATATATTTGTCCATATGACTAAAAAATAAATATTTAAAAAAGAAAATGGATTAATGCAGTTATAAAAGGCCTTAATGGAGAGATGTTGGTCCCTTTGCCCTTCAGTTTTCTGCCATGTGAGGACATAGGATTCATCTCCTCTGGAGGACACAGCCTTCAAACCTGCCAGCACCTTGATCTTGGAGTTCTTGGGCACCAGAACTATGAGAAAGTAAGTTCTGTTAGTTATAATTTACAAAGTCTCCTGTATTCTGTTATAGCAGCACAAACAGATTAAGACATGATGAATATGTTTGAGTCTAAATTAAACATCAACAAAAAGAGAGTATATTTTCTTTTTTAAAAAAATATTTATTTTTTAATTGGACACAATACCTTTATTTTATTTATTTATTTTTATGTGGTGCTGAGGATTGAACCCAGGGCTTCGCACATTCTAGGCAAGCACTCTACCGCTGAGCCACAGCTCCTGCCCAACAGTATATTTTCTTATAGGTAAGTTCTAATTGTGTTCATGAAGAGTAAAGATTTTAAGCCAGAAAGGTGGTAACATCTGTGACCCCCAGCTACTCAGGAGGCTGAGGCAGGAGAATTGCAAATTCAAGGCCAGTCTGGGAAATTTGGCAAGACCCTATGTCAAAATAAAATTTTAAAAGTGATGGGGCAGGTTAAGAATGTAGCTCAGTGGTAAGAGTGCTTGCCTAAGCATGTGTAATGCCCTGGATTCAGTCTGTATATCTCAAATAAATAAATAAAGTTGGTTTGGTTTTGGTACCAAGAATTAAACTCAGAGGGGCTATTCCCACTGAACAACATTCCCCAGAACTTTTTATTTATTTATTTTCATTTTGAGACTGGGTCTCAGTAAATTGCTTAGGTCTCATTAAATTGCTCAGGCTGCCTCTGAACTTGTGATCCTCCTGCTTCAGCCTCTGAAGCTGCTGGGTGCTGCACCATGGCACCCAGCAATAAAGTTTTTTTTTTTTTTTAAGAGATGGGGTCTTGCTGAGTTGCCCAAGCTGGCCCTGAATTCCTGGCCTCAGGTGTTCCTCCTGCCTTAGCCTCCTGAGACTGGGACTTCAGAAGAGCACAATCACATAGGGCAAGAATAAAATTTATTGTTTTGCCTTACTGAGGATTAAAACCAAGGGCACTCCACCACTTAACTACATCTGCAGGCCTTTATATTTTCTATTTTGATACAGGGTTTTGCTAAGTTGCTCAGGCTGGCCTCTGACTTGCAGTCCTCCTGCCTCAGCCTCCTTACCTGGGTTCATGGGTGTGGGCCACTGTGCCTGCAGAGAATCACTACTCCTTTTTTAGAGAAAACCTATCCACTATCACAGAGCTTTATCATACTAGAAGACATTCCCCCAATCAAGGGACATAATAATCCCGAATTAATCTTCACTTAAATTTGAATTTCTTGCTCTAACTCCATACAAGAATTGGGCTTCAGCACAACAGCCACATCTGGGTTCTGGCCTTCCAAGTCCCCTGTCTTCAAGACTTCCTCACCAGAGTGAGGTATTGGGTAACGATTTATTTCTATTTGTCTGGCAGGTAAATAGTAAGACACACTTGTATGGGAGAACACATGTACATCTCAGGGACTTCCATTAGTTTTACAATATACACTTGACATTCCTGCTGGGGAGAAGAAACATGTACCTAAAGGCAACATAATTATCATCGGAAGTCATTCTTTACTTTATTAAACAGAATAGAATCAGGTTTATCTTATTCCCAATTTTGTGCAGATCTTCAACCTAACTACATTAAAATAAATTTTAAAAAATAAATAAATAAAAATAAAAAGCCAGGCACAGTGGCACACACTTGTGATCCTAGCTATCTGGTAGGCTAAGGCAGGAACATCATAAGTTTGAGGCCAATCTCAGTAATTTAGCAAGACCCTGTCTCAAAATAAAAAATAAAAAGGGCTGAGGGTGTGACCCACTGGTATAGCTTCATGTTGTTTGATCCCCAGAACCAAAAAAATAAAATAAAGTAAGAAGATTAAAAAGTAGGCTTTTGGCCAGGTGTGGTAGTACACGCCTGTAATCCCAGCAGCTCAGGAGACTGAGGCAGAAGGATCATGAGTTCAAAGCTAGCCTCAGCAACTTAGAGAGGCTCTAAGACTCTAAGTTAAGGCCCTAAGTGAGACACTGTCTCTAAATAAAATATAAATAAGGCTGGGGATGTGGCTTAGTGGTTAAGCCCCTCTGGGTTCAATCCCCAGTATCAAAAATAAGGGGTTTACAGAACTTCAACATTCCATTTTCCCCAACTATATATACATTGTAGGTGGGAGAGCAGTTCTCAGATCCTCCAAATAGCAGTTGTAAGGAGGTAGAAATGTCATTCCCTTTTCTAGTCACAAGAGATGGGTGTATTGGTACCATAATGGAGCCTTGTCCTCAGACACAGGCTAGGAGGAAGGTAAAATCCAGGTCAGAAGATGGCGCACTCTGCTAAGCCATTTAAGTCTGGGCAGTCTCCACTTTCTCAGGAAAGTGATTGATTTGGAAATGTGTCTGTCCTGCGTTCTTGTATTTATTTGCCTTGCGGCAAGAATGCAGGACAGACACATCATCCTCAGTGTGCTTTGCCCTACCACTGACTCTTCTTAGTGTTATTGTCTTTCATGATAGGGATTGTTGGTGTAAGTGATGCCCCTCAGCTGAGTGCTCACAGTGGGCTGGGTTAGAGCTGCTGGGGGATGGGGAAGCCATTGAAAAGGCAGCCCCAGGGGCTGGGGTGGTGGCTCAGTGGTAGAGCACTAGTATGTGTGAGGCACTGAGTTTAATTCTTAGCACCACATATATATAAATTAAAATAAAGTTCTATCAACAACTGAGAAATAAAACTTAAAAAAAGAAAGAAAAGGCAGCCCCAGATGTCTTCCAGATGTGCAACGCTGACTTTTAGGCCAAGGCCCTTTCTAGGGTACATTAAAGAAGACAGCATGGAAGGAGACCAAGATATGGCCTGAAGGAAGCCCTCTGCCCACCCTCCCTTGGTTAGCCATGTGTATTCTGGTGAGCTGTTTGCCAGTCTCACTTTCCCTTTGATTCCAGGTTTCTGTCAGAAAGAGTGGCTTTCCTATCCTGAGGATGGTGCTCAGAAAAAAGTGGCCCAACTCCCGTGAATACCTGTTCTGGGTGGGACTGTCAGAAGTACCAGATGGACTGAATTCCACAGTGGGAGAATTATTCTAACCCAGAGCAAGTAAACAATGAGAGTCAGGCTGCTCTTGAGGTCTGTAACTCGGCCCCAACCTTGGGCGCTCTCAGCGCATTTGACTAAAACTTTGTGACTCTAACCCAGTTTCACTCTGAGCCTTGAATACACTGTCTCATTGTCACACTAAGCCTGGCAACTGCCTCAGGCCTTGGAGCCTTTCTGACTGGATTTTCTTTCTACCACCCCAGCTCTTTGGTGGACATTCATTCTCTAGCACTTGCTGGTGAGATAGCCACAGATACACAGTATAGAACCTGGCCAGGACTTCCAAAATTCTGGTATTTCTCCTTGCTCACATTGTTTTTCCCTTCTGCATTGTTCTGCTCATGGTTTCAGTCCCTAGTCCGTTGGCTCTACTGATCATAGGCCTGTGGCAAGGTCGCAGATCATAGCTACAGCATGTGGTAGAGTAAAGCTGCCTCCCTCAAGGCTGCCAGGAAGCAGAGACAGAACGGGGCCAAGGTCCCAAAATTCCCTCTAGGACACACCCCTAAAGACCTAACTCCCTCCAATTAGGTCTTACCTCCTAGAAGATCTACCACATCCCAAAAGCCCCATGGGCTGGTGACCAAGCCATTAGCATCTGGGCTTTTGGGGGATATTTAAGATCCAAGCCACAAGTGTTGTATCTTCCTTTTAAAGTGTATCTATTTGTATCAGAGGAAAATTTCTAGGACAAGTAGTCAAAATAATAGTGGTTACCTCTTGGTAGGGGGAAGTTTTGACTGTTTACTTTTCCAAGAACAAACATGTTATGATATTACTTAGAAAAATCTGCAAACTGAGCCTATGGATTGGATAGTGGAGGGGGAGGAACAGTGTTTTCTGCTGCTCCAGAATGGACCACAAGAAGTCATTAATCAGCTAAGCAGAACCTGTACCACCTGGAGGAGGTGGGTAGGGACTACTTAGCCCCTGGACTTCTGGGGCTTGACTTCCTTCAGCTCAAAATTCTGAATTTGTAAATGTTTTCCTTCTTATGCTGTTCATATACCCAATTTTCATTTCCCTGACTTCTTGGTATTTTTTAAAAAGCTCTGTTATTAGCAGCTGGGCTAAGGGGACTCAAAAGAGAGACTTGTGTCCCTGGATTTTGAAAATGGGGCTGGGCTTGGTGGCAGTAGCAGGAACCAAACAGAGAATTCCAAAAGCAAAAGAAAGACTCTATAAGAGAAAAGCTGAGGTCATTTGTGTAAGCTTTTCTTCCTTGGAGACTCTTCACCTAGAAGCCTCTTCCTTTTTTTTTTTTTTTAATTCAGAGAATTGAATCCAGGCTTCACACATGCTAAGGAAGTGTTGTACAGGGATTTTTTTTTTTTTTAACCAAACCTATAGGGCTGAGTTTCTTCATTAAGAGAAGCTATTTTGGGGCTGGAGATGTAGCTCAGTGGTAAAGTACTTGCCTAGCATGTGCAGGGTTCTGGATTCCATCCCCAGTAGAGAGAAAGGGGCGGGGGATGGAAAGAAACTTTTTTCAGATGCGTTGACATGGTGTTTCCATTGATGTCCAGTTGGGGTATCCAGGCTTGTCCATCAAATCCAGGGAGGTTCCCCAGACCCAACCCAGAGCTTCTTGGGCTCCACCTGCCTCTGTTGCTCTGTAATGTGACCTTAATATCTACAAGACAAACATTTCCCTCACTGGGAAAAAGATTTGGCCTTTGGAGAGATGAGCTCAGAGGAGACTCCTTGTCTTGCCCCAATAGCCTCTATTCTTAAGTGGATCAACTAAGTTGACTGAACCCAGAAACTGCTTCCCAGATGGGGCACTTACGAACCCAGTGTGAATTCAACTCATGTCCCCAGGTGAAGACTTCATTCTCTGGGAAAACTGTATGTAAGCACAAGAAAACAAGAAAAGCTCTGTGTCCACTGGCTCAGCTAAAGGCACCAGCTAAAAGGAAAAGGTGCAGCTTTAGAGTTGGAGGCAGAATATTCATATGATGTGTACTGGCTTAATGTCATACCATAGTCTCTCAGGACAAGATGAGGAGTGTGTCTTAGCAAAGGGATATAGAGATGTCTTGTCCTCTGATGGAGAAAGGGCCTAGGGACCCCTGGGCATCAAGCAAGGTATAGCAACAAGAATCCAAGTGGGAGATCCTCATGGATCTAGTCACGTATACCACTCTAAGAGATTTTCCAGAAGACAGAAGAAACCTTAATCATACCCATATTAAAATAAATACACAAAATCTTTGAAAGACAGTACCATTTTATTTAGTGTTATAGGAAATTTTAGGTTACTTTTAAAAAATAAGACAAAGAAATTTTAAAATCCCAAAGTAACAAAACAAGAAATAGTTTATTCTGTAATCCAAAAACTCTGGGGGATCCTTCAATTGGAGGGAAGGGAAAGTCAACTAGTAACTCACATAGTAGAAGAAGGAAAAATACAGAGTTGAGACTGGTATGGATATTAGAAGGGAAGGTTCTCCCATCTAAAGCAATTAATTAGTAGATCTAAAAAAAAAAAGGAAAAAGATGGGCCTTAGTTCAGTGGTAGAACGCGTACTTACTAGCATGTGCGAAGTCCTGGGTTTAATCCCCAGCACCAAGAGAAGAAAAAAAGAAGGTTGATTGGGAGAAGAAACCCAGGGAGAAAGATCTTGCATAACTTAACACAAACAGGCCTCCGGCCTTCAATACAGTATGTGGCACAGTGTCAGGACCTTCCTCCCTCTGGGCCCTGTAGAAAGCTTTCTACAGGGCTGCATCTCATCCATGCAGCATAGGACTGCATCTCATCCATGCAGGCCCTCCATTCTGGGTCCATACAGAACATGGCAATGGGCAGCTGCTTGCTCCCACCTTCTGTTGCCTCAATGAAGTCAGCAGGCTGAATAAAAAGGCAGGACATCTGGCAAAGCCCAAGGAATGAGATGATATGAAACAATCAAGCCAAAGATTGACATTTTTTCCACAAAAATGACCTCCAAATGAAGTTCACTGGTACTTACTTAATCTGATGCTTTCCTGCAATCCTAGCTGATGTTTCTGGAGGAGACCAGACAAGCCCCCCCCCCCCAAAAAAAAAGAACTGCTCTCACTTCTGTGGAACACAGCTTCCTCCCAAGGCCTGCTAGGTATTAGCATCTGCAGCAGGCTCAGGCAAGTGCCAGCTCTCCTGGTGCAGATGGATAGATGCCCTTAGGCCTATGCCAGTTAGAGCTGCTCCTGTGCAGAGGCTGTTCCCTAACTTCTGTTAATGGCTCAGAGCATGCTACAGCTGTTCTTAGATAAGTCCCTTCTCCCAGCCCCAAACTGAGCCAAGGACAGTTAGTAACTAAATGACCTCCAGGTTATCTATTTTGTGAGGTACAAGGAATGCTAGAAAGTGAATTTTTTTTTTCCAGCAGTGGCAGAAGCCAGATACCCTTGAAGTAAATTGTCCTTCATTCTCCAGAGTTCCCAAGTGGCATTTCAGAGAACAGGAATTCACTCCTCCACCCAGATGTCCCTCTCCAATGTTGACTGAGTTACATACCCAAGGTCCTAGCAGCAGATATCTCCAAAGCCCTCATGTACCATGTAGATCCTCACACTAGCTCTTTCAAAGGAGAGAAACCATCCAGTATATACCTGCCTCCCAGCGCACTTGGGTTATCACAGTAAAATACATTTATATCAAGTAAAAAATATGATGCAGAACAAATATATACATGTACATTTCCAGAGTTCAAGTGGATATACAGTTTCTTTAGAGGCATAGCAACACATTTCACAGCACTACAAAAATACGAGGCATTTGAAGTTTACAGTGGTCCCAGTACTACAGGAAAGAATTAAATAAAATAAAATAGCTGTGGATTCCTAAAAGCTAATTAGATAAATCAAGTTACAATATCACCCTTCAGATTAAAGTGCTCTAATAGAACCAAGGCTGCAGGAAGAACAATCCTGAAAAGGGACTCTTGTTCCTTGCCCTCACCGTAAGAAGGACATACACAGAAGAGAGTCTCCATTTAATAACTGCCACCATCTCAACCCATGCCAGTGCCATTGACCTCTGATGATTCTTCCCCAGGAGAGATGTCAGGATTTGATGAAATTCCATCACAATCAGGAGGGGAAAAATGAGCAATTCAAAACATTCTAATTTCAATATGATGTGAACAACAGTAAAATTACCTGAAAAACTTGAAGTGGTGGTACAAGTTACAAAGAAGGCAGGTACCTAGCTTTAAAAAATGTCCGTATTAATCTAGTTTTAAAAATACAGACAGCCAAAAATAAGTATCATCTTGTTCCCCACAATTTTTTTTTTCCTGGTGCTGGGAATGGAACCTGGGGCCTCCCAAATGTAGGCAAATGCTCTGCATATGTTTCATCCCCAGCCCACTCTTCACAATTTTCTAACAAGGGGGTAAAATGTCTGTGAGTCTGTTCATGAAGGAAAACAAAAAATAAGCAACAGTTTAAAGGCTGCAGCATTTCTGTTCTCTACTAGCTTTTAAATTTTATCAACTAAATTAAGCCCTGCACTACAACTCTCATAGTATCCTGGGAGTAACTTAGGTTTCCTTTCAAGCAGAGACAGACAGTATTTAGAGGACAAATCATATGGATACATCCTTATTCCTTTGTGGTTTCTCATGACATACATGACAAAGGTTCCCGCTTCCTCTTTTTTGTGGTGTTGGGGATGGAACCCGGGACCTTGCACATGCTAGGCAAGAGCTCTACCACTGAGCTACACCCCAGCCTTCTTCATCTTGAGGAGTCAGTGGGCCCTGGCTCGCTCCAGGGAAGCTGCCAAGGAAACCAGCAAGCCAAGCAAAGGCACAGATGGAAATGGCCAAAGGAATCTTACTAAAACCATTCTGTACCTGAAAGAACTGTTTTAGTAAGAGTTTGGATCACCCAGTCCCTTATTAAGGCACTGACAAAGCCAGTCCAGCCAGCAGGAACCTTGACTTTGATCAACTTCTCCTAGTTGAGTGAAAAGTCATCCTCTAAGTCCCATATTCTACTTTTTACATCTCCAAGAAAAAGGACCTATGGATATTTTAAGGTCAGAGTGGTGGAAGCTGATGCTGAGAAGAGGTGGTTTGTTCAGAATCTAAGAGGCACACTCAAGAGGCTTTCCCTAAATGACTGCTCCAAGTCAAAAGAAAAAGAGAAACAGGAAGCAAGTCTAAGAAGCCTGGTAAATTTACATGGTATCAAAATTCAGCATCTGCATCCAAAAAGCCACACCTGAGCTGCTTAAAGGCCAAGAAAAAAACAGGTAACAGCACCAATTGTGGTCCTTTTCTCATTTCACCCCAAATTGTAATGGCTGGAGATATATATTTGAAAAAGCTCAATATCAAAGAAAGACAACCCCACTATTAAAAGTCCAGTGCCATCTGAATCTTTGATTCGGAATTAGTTCTTAAGACGACGTCTCTGGTGGGCATAAAATATTTACAACATAATTCAAGGCACAGTGGCATTTGAAAATAAAACCCTGGGAATGTACAGTAAAAGATTCACTGTAATAATTAACCTGGTTTCGATTGGTAGAATTAACTGTTGACAGATAACACACAGGAGAGATGGTGATTTGGAGCCTACTGGCTGATTATCAGGCATACTATGTTCTTGACTTCAAGAGCAGGTAGAAACAAACACAAAAGCATCTCAGTGTTTTATCCTGGCAGTTCACATCTTTCCTGCTTTTTTGCCAACCTGAGCAGGAATGCGGAGGATGTTGGGGGTTTCTTCCATGACTCTGACAAGCAGATTGTCAATGTAGTCTTCCAGCTCTCGAACCTGAAACTCCTTTTTGCTTATGGTTTCCTTCTGTTTGAGGACCAACTGGATCAATTCGTCATGAGTCAGCTGTGCATAGGCAAAGGCAGGGTCTGAAGGATTGTATTTCTTGGGAGAAGGGAGAAAGCGGGGGAAAGATTATAAAAATCAGCATAGATATCAAATATTTAAAAAGAATACAAAAGAAGAAAATGTTATTAGTGACCTCAGTCTCTTGGAAATCTGTTTTCAATGAACAGTAAAAACAGATTATTGATTAAGTTTCTATAAAGGGTGAGTAAGAAATATTTTAGACTTTATGGACCATATATAGTCTCTGTTGCATGTTTTTGTTTTATTATTTTAAAAAATGTAAAAAGCCAGGGGCTTAGGATATAGTTCAGTGGTGGAGATTTGCCTAGCATGTGCAAGGCCCTAGGTTTGATCTCTAGCACTGCAAAAGAAAACAAGTAAAAACTACACTTGGCTCACAGGCCACAGACCTCTGAACTTGACTTTGGTTTGGTGGTTTCAAAAAATATTTTCACAGGAGCTGGGGCTGTAGCTCAGTGGCAGAGCGCTTGCCTAGCACATGTGAGGCACTGGGTTCAATCCTTAGCACCACATAAAAATAAACAAATAAAATTAAGCATGCCATCCATCTACAACTAAAAAATAAATAAATAAAAATTAAAAATATTTTCACGACTAGGAGTTATCACACAGAGGCAGAGCACTTGCCTAGCATGCTGAAGGCCCTAGGTTTCATCCCCAGCACTGCAAGCAAAAATAGAAAAGGAAAAAAGAAATGTCATCAGCCAGGTATGGTGGTGCATACCTGTAGTCTCAGCTACTTGGGAGGCTGAGGCAGGAGGATCACTTGAGCTCACAAGTGAGACACCATGTCAAAATAATAATAATTGTTGGAGGACTCAATCCTCCAAATGTGCTAACAATGCAGGGCTGGAGACAAGCACCAAGGAAGAGGGGGACCATGAAGAATCACTAGAGATAGAAGGTGCAGGAAGGTGCTCTCCTGCCAACATGACAAGGTGCTGGTCATCCCAGGTAGTCTGCTACTGCCTAAGCTACACTCAGAAGGATGTGGTGATTAGGTCAATGCAGTGGCCACTCAAAGACCTCACCTGAAGTAATTTCATACTCAAAAAATATGCAGTCAAAGCCAAGTGCCACCAGGCCACAGTCTCACTGGCAGCCATCTAGGACACGCCCTCTGGGTACACAGTGGCCTGTCCCAGAGCTGAGTGTTCTCACTCCTGATGAGGGCAGAAGCCCTGCATAGTTACTGTGTTGCTGTTCCTTACCAGCATTTATAATCTAGGACCACAGGAGCCCAACCACAAGCCAAAGAAGCCTGAAGCACTGAGGAAACACAAGATGAAAAAGTCGTATTTAATATGTAACAAATCGTACTAAGTCTCCATAAAGGAGGAAAAAAAAATCGTGACTTTTCTAGTAATCTCCGGCTTAGGAGATTTATAAGTTTAAGGAAAACAAGATCCTGGAGCAACCACAAGATGATTTTTGCCTATAGAATTCAAGCAATGACAGTTTCATTGCCCTGAGGGTCCAACAGTTTCACAGACTACCAGGAAGGTTAAGAGACTACCTCCTCCAAGTTGTAAGAAGCTAAATCAAGGGCAGAATCAACACTGTTCAACACATGAACAGAAGCCCATTCCAGTCAGTGAAGTGAACTGCTTATATGTAAGCCAGAATTCGGACTTGGAGTCCCAACCCTCCTACTTTGGCCTGGAACAAAAACTTCATGATCGCAATACTAGCTTAGAAATACACATTGACATTGACATATACAGAGTGGGTTTTAACCCAACTCAGGCTGCACATAAATAAATGAGATGTTGGACTACTTTTCTAAAACCTGCATCTTCCTTAATCCTTCATTATTTTAACTTGTTGAAAGCATACATTCCTAGGGTATCTCCTCTGCATCTCAGTTACTGTTTTGTTTTTGTTTTCAGTGCTAGGGATCAAATCCAGTGCCTAGCACACCCTAGGCAAGCACTGCCACTGAGCTATACCCCTAGCCCAGTCACTCTATTTGTGACTTCCAAATCTATATTCAACCAAAAAACTGCATATATGCAAGAGGTCTGGAGATTGATTGCACAACAATATGAATGTTCCCAATACTACCATGCTACATTAAAAATGACGAGATGGAAAATTTTTATAGTATGTATACTTTACCACAAAAATAGTACCATGTCTGCTTATATTTTGTATCAAGAGAAAAAAGTCATCTTTGTAAATAAGGGCCAAGAATACATTCTCAAAGGTTTTTTTGTTTTTGCAGTACTGGGGTTTGAGCCCAGTGGCACACTACCACTGAGCCACATTCTCAATACCTTTTTTTTACTTTGAGGCAAAAAAAAAAAAAAAACTTTTTCCTGGGATGGAAGTGAAACTCAGAGGCAGAGTGCTTGCATAGCATTCACAAGGTCCTGGGTTCAATCTCCAGCACTGTAATCAATCAATTCATTTCTCCCTCAAATAGCAGTTTTTTTAAATTACAAAAACAATATTTATCTTACAGTGTAGGAATCATAAAGAATATAATTTTATATTATTACTATTTTGTGAGCATTTTCCTATCATAAAATTTTGGTTAAAATTGTTTTCATAGATTATTAAAAATTCATTATATTTTAACATCTCTCTATTGCTAGATATTCAGGTCATTTTTCAATTTTCAGAATTATCCATAACATTTTTATTAAAATGCATGCATAGATCTTTGTTATATCCCTAAATATTTCCTTAACATAAACACCTAGAACTGAAAAGGTGAACACACTTAACAGTCTTAACAGTCTTCATACAAACTGTCAACCAGCTATTCAAGTTGGATTCTATAATAAAAGGGAAAAGAAGATACATAGGACTTTGAAATCATTAGGCAATCCTAGTTATGTGATTTAAAAGAAAAATCATAAAACAATCCAGCCTTCTAAAAAGTAATACAAGAAAGAACGGTGCTTGTTGTTGTGTATTTCCTACTAGGATCCAGTTTCACACTGCATTTTTCTTTTTATGTAGTTGCAATAATGACATACATGGAAATGCATATCCAACTTTTTCCATGTAATATAACAGAAGATTTTAGGATCCAGTTGTCTTTATTATTTTAAAATGGGAATGTTAAAGCCACCTGGGTAAATAATACACTCCCAATTATAAATCATCTTTGAAGAATGGAGGCCCTAAAACTACAGTGGGGGTGGGGCAGGGATGGGGGGCGCGGAAATCACTGTAGTAATGATCCAGCTAGGCCTTCCTAAGTTTAGCTATGCAATTTCTTTCCCTAACCCCTCTCTTATTTTGCAACATTCCTAAGAGTAGTTATTTTTATAAATACTGCTTTATGCCTAGTACAAAGTGTCTATTATACAGCAGGCCAATGGTACAGTCTCCAGGGGATTTTCCACATTTACAAAGAATATTTACGAGAGAGGGTCCAGGACCAAGAGATTTGTGGCAGGCAAAGGGGCAGCAGCAGGGTGTACATATCAGGGCAAAATAAGTAGTGTTGCCTTTGTTTTGAGGCAAGTCATTCTATTAATCAGTTCCAGGAGATAGACCTCTGATTAAATGAGCTTTGAAGAGTAAATAAAATGGAAGGCCAGAGTCTTTCCAGTTTCCCAAAAATAAAGCGTCTGTTTCTCCCTGGGTTCAACCCCCAGCACCAAAATAAATAAATAAAACCAGAAAGAGCCACAAAGCATTCTACAGTGAAAGGAAGAGGGGATGGGAGGCTGCTGAATGACTCCAATTTTCATTCTGGTCACCTTTATTTTGTTCTTTTGCCTTATTTCCTGGTAAATATTATTAACTCCAAGAAGACAGTACTGCTGCTTCTACCTGCAACAATCACACAGAAGCCAGCCAAGCAGAGCAGGTCGGTTTATACTACGTATAAATTTTTAGGTTAGGGCTAAAATGTAGTAGGTACTCAGTGTGGTCACGGCAGGTAATTTTGAGAACAATGCCTAACACCTGGCCCACTGGCATGTTCTACCAGGGAAGAGGGCAAGGGAGCTTGAATGAGGAGGCTACCTTGTTTTCAGCAATAATTAGTTGTCACTGCTCAGTCTCTCTTACTGAAGACTCGCATTTCCAGCCTCCAGTGTATCTTTATCCCAGCTCCTCATGGCTGAGGTACAATGAAGACAGAAGGAGGAACATTCCCCAGCACTTAAGAAAAATGCTGGGCTGGGATTGTGGCTGAGCAGTAGAGGGCTCCCCTAGCATGGGCAGGGCCCTGGTTCGATCCTCAGCACCACATAAAAATAAAGGTATTGTGCTGTGTCCATCTACACCTAAAAAATTTAAAAAGAAAAATGCTTTCAGGGGCTGGGGATGTGGCTCAGTAGTAGACTGCTGGCCTAGCATGCCCAAGGCCTTGGTTCCCAGTACAACAAAAAAGAAAAAAAAAGTTTACAGTGATGCGAGCAAAAATTTTTATTTCAAAAACCAAAATGATGCCCTGGAGTCCAGGGGACTATAAAATCTGTGACTGAAAGAACCCTTTTAGCTGCCCTGAATCAAAATAAAAAAAGTTTTTTTGTTAGTTTTGCAGTGCTAGGGATGGAACCCAGGGCCACACACATGCTAGGCAAATGCTCTACCTCTGAGGCTATACCCCCAGCTCAAGAGTTTATTTCTACAGACTGCAGTTCCCAGTAATCAGAAGGAAGTTCCTCTCTACATATTTGAAATACAACACATCCTTGCCCACTAAAGGTCACTGTTTCTCCATAAATATTCTCTTCCAGTTTGTATGATAATGAGTCAAAGACCAGGGCTTTGCAACGCAGCAGTATTCTAAATCCTTCGGATTTTAAAACAAAAAGAAAGAGGATGCGGGGAGGACAGGGTGTAACTGAGGGGTAGAGTACACACTTAGCATACTCAGGCCCAGGGTTCCATCCCCAGTTCAAAAAACCCCCACAAACGTGAGGAATTATTCTAGAGTAGCATACTAAAGAGACAACTACCTGTAGTGAGTAATACAGGACTGGAAAAACAACTGAATAGGTCACTATTGGGATAACTGAAGAACCTGAAATAGGTACTATAGATGAGAAAACAGTATTGTTAAGTTTATAGACTATCCTTATTCTTAGAATTATGCACTTAAATATTTAAGGGTTTAAAAAAAAGGCATAGTGTATACAACACACTTTCAAATGGTTCAGACACGAAGTTACATGTGGCCTGGGTATACACACATGCAAAGAAGGGGAGGGAGAAGAAGCAGAGAGGGCAAGGATGAAAAGGTAAACCTGGTCAAACATTAACAAAACTGGTGAATCCAGAGGAGGGGTGTATAGGAGTTCTTTGTACTGTTGTTGCAACGTTTTTATATTTGAAATTATTTCAAAATAAAGTCATAAAACAAGTGCATCTAAGCAATAATCACAATTCAAGAATTTATATTCTTACCAAAAGATAAAAAGGAAACATGGGAAAAAAGAAAGCATCTGACTTGAATGGGCCAGATTGTGGGTGACATTTTCTTCTCATTAAAGAGAAGTACCAGGAGCTAGGTATGTAGCTCAGTGGGAGAGCACTTGCCCAACATGTGTAAGGCCTTGGGTTTGATTCCCAGAACTGCAAAAAATAAAAATTCAAAGTAAATACAAAGAAGTGACAGTTTCAAGCATGTTGAGACAATTTCAACAATGAATAGGTGACTATAAGAGAAAAGTAATTATCCACCCAGCAGAAAGGCTGAGGGCTTCCAGGTTATCCAAAGGCTCAAGTGATCCTCCAGCTTCAGTATCCCCAGCCTCCTGGGAGTACAGGTGTGTGCCTCCACAACCAGCTATAATGACAACTCTGGACATGAGTGTTTTGTAGATCCCTAACTAACATGACAACGTCTTAGAACACATACCTTCATCATGGCTTCATTGATCAAATTCTCACTGATGATGGTAGCAGTTCCCAAACTGGAGTTAGCAATCTTGGTGGCTGTTGTGTTCATTGGCTTCACAGGGTGAAGTCTAAAGAGAAGGGGGAAAGGACCCTTAAGCCTTTTGTAACCACAAAACTGAGAAACAGACCATTTTAAAGATGGCAGGCAGCAAGTCAGGCAAGGGGATGGGGATAGTAGTGACACTCTGTTCACATCTCCATCCAGCATATACTCCAAGGTCTCAGTTCCTGTGGAAATGAAAGCAGGCAGGACTAGACAGCCACAAGAAAGCCAGCAAAGCACATCCTTGGCCAGGTGTCTTGATGTCCTCAGGAGCCCTTCAGTCTTGTTATCAAGTATTAGAAGGGATGAAAGACAGTCTCATGCTGCGGGTATAGCTCAGTGGCAGAATGTGTACCAGGCATACACGAGGTCCTGGGTTCAATCCCAGAGCCTTAAAAAAAGGAAGAAAGAGTACAGTTTCATTTTTGGTGGAAACTATAGCCTAGAACTCCACTGAGGAACTCTCTGCAGAGCTCTCTCTGCTTCTGCAGTAAAGAAAGAGTTCAGAACAAATGTGCCAGCTGTTCAACACCACTAGATTCTACTGCTCTATCTTAGCTAGTTTCTGAGACTTATACACCGGTCACACTACATTTCTGCAATTGGAGAACTCTTGATCTGACTGTGCAAAACAACTCCTAAACTATCTTTGAAGATTATTGCTACATTCTTGCTACAAAATAAAGCAATCTTGAGGTATCCTCACCACAAAGGACAGACTCTGTCAAAAGGCCCTACCAGCAAATCAGGCAAGCTACAACATGAGGACATCCATATGGTCTGAAAGCCATAACCTCTGTGGGTAAAAGCAAAGGGGGGACATCTCTCCCATTTACAAAGACAATCTCCCCATCTCTCACCTGTGCTTGGTTGCCCCAGTTCCAGCGCTTGGCTGAGCTGAGACTGGATGTGTCTCTGAGGGTGAGACCCAGGCCTGAAGAAGCGGCTTCCTCTTGCCAAAATTGTCAACTTTACCAGCGGAGCCCTCTGCTGTTGCTTTTTTTTGAGATTCTGCTGTACTGGTGTGGTGAGTGTTGGGATGTGGAGAGCTAGGGAGAGAGTGTATGGCAGGAAAGGTCTCAGAAAGGGAGGAGCTGGGCACAGGAGAGTCCAGGGCCTTGACAGGAGGCTGACTTGGCCTCTCGTCTCCCTTTAGTCTTTCTTCCTCACCACTGCCAGGGTCTGGCAGCTGTTTATCCACACTTGAGCTCGTGCCAAGATGTGGTTCTAAAATTCCTAAAGCTGCCATCTGCTCTGAAGGAGCTGCTGTGGGGGCCTTTGACCTGCAGTCGTGCAGACTCTCCATGGGTGCCGACCCATCTGCCCCACCACTCAGCCCCTTTCCCATCTCAGGACAGGGAGGTAACGTGACTGAGGATGAAGCTCCTGCTTCAGCCAGCTTTGCTGTCTTCCTGTCATCTTCAACCTGATCTACTCTTTCATCATCTGAGGCCACTTCAGGAATGGAAGGGAGGGTCAAGTTCAGATCAGCCATGATGGGGGACTTCATATCTGAGGCAGATCTAAGGCTGCTCAGGGGGTCTGACAACAAACCTTCATGATCACTGGCTTTGCTCTGATATTGAGCCATAAGGGCATCATCCCCCTCAATCCTGAAGAGTGAGGTGCCTTTCGCAGAGCTGGCTTCACTTGTGGGGTCTTCTGAGGGACCCTCATCACTAGAAGGAGCGAGAAGGCAATCTTCTGTGGGGGTTGGAGCACTGCAAGCCTGGGCCACAGCCACAGATTCCCTCTCTGAGTCTTCTGTGTGGGGACACCCAGGAGGTTCCACATCAGGCACCTTTCCCTCAGCAGTCCCTTCAGAAGTCACCTCTTGGGGATGATTTTTTTCTTCTTCCCCCAACCAAGTGTGTTTCCCTACCTCCTCTTCTGTGAAGAGCTGCTCCGAAAATGATACGCGCTTCTTGACTCTCTTTTCACCCTCACTGACATTCAGACCCATCTCTTCCTGTTTCTGCAACATGGCGTCAAATGGGAGCACTGCTTCCTCAGTTGCAGAAGTCATCCCACCATCCTTAACTTTGTTGTCTCCCTCCAAGGGAGGCTTCTCAGCGGGGCTTACATCTCTATCACCCTTGAGGGAAAGCACAAATGGGACTTCATGGGCTTCTTGAGATGAGGGGATGTGGTCTCGTGTTGGGGAGGGAACTTTCAGAAGTTCTTCTTTTGGTTGCCCCGCTTCAGGATGCTCCAGGAGAGGCTTTCTGGGTTCATTGCTGCTGGCATTCTTCTCCTTGCCTGTCTCACTGATCTGCCCCCTTGGAGAATCTTCCATTGCTTTCCATGCTGAGACAGGTGGTTGTTTAAAAAGTGATCCCAAGGCAGAAGACATTGTATTTGGAACTGCTATTAAACTTTCCTTTTGCAATTCTGCTTTAAGAAGCAAAGATGGTTCTTCAGAACTGGCCTGGCCCTGGCCTGTGGGGAGCCCATGTTCGATCGGGGTGGATGTGGAAATTGGAGCTACTATGGGAGATGAGGAGGAATAGAAAACAGAGGGACTTTCAGAGGAGTGTGTCTCTGAACTATGCCCCAATTCAGAAGAGACAGGGGCCGGATCAGAACTGGAAGGAAGAGCAGAAAAAGAGAGAGGAGAGTAAGGGGAAGAAGGAAGCCTGGCTTTGGGCTGAGCCTCTGGAGACACTTCCAGTCTGCAAAAAGGACAAAATAAAATCTGCAGGTCAGTTGCAGATGCATGGTAACAAACAGAAACATGTAAAAATAAAGTTGCTCAAAGGGGGAGAACTTTTTTTACCTGAGGGGAAGTATTTGTATAAAGTAAAAGGAATACCAATCTTTAAATTCAAAAGGGACACTTTGGAGGAGGTCATAGAGATTGAACCCAGGCCCTTGAGCATACACTGTTCCACTGAGCTTCACCCGTAGCACCTAAAAGGGACACTTACATCAATCACCCAGCATGCCTGCCACAAAAGATATGTTGCAAGAGGAATGAAAAGACCCAGGTAAAGCAGCAGCCTGCAGTTGCTTTGATTCATTAACACAAAGCCCTAGCATTTGATCATGGTAGGACAAAAAGCATCTAAAAAGTTCAAAGCAGTAAAAGAAGTAACACAAGGAAACGGGTACAGATTTTGAAGAGAATGGTGTGTGTGTGTGTGTGTGTGTGTGTGTGTATGATCAAAGCAAGCAGAATCTCGAAAAAAAATTTTCTTACCCCCAGATCACAGAAATATCTCTAATGTGCATGTAAGTTATGTGGAAAAGCAGAAGTCCCTCTAGACTCGGGGAAGGTTTTTCAACCAAATGCAGAGGAAACATAGTGAACCATCATAGGAACACTCAGACTGAGGGTCTCTCATGCCAGCAAACGAAGGCCAAAGTGCAAGGAGGAAAAATAACATCTTCCTCAAAGAGTGATGTGCACTAATAACTTAATAAACATAGGTTGTGCACGGAACAGCCCCAACCTGGTATTCTGAACACACACACTCAGAATCTGTCACAAACCATCGCATTTCACTGTGGTCTAATTAGCTTCCTGAGAAGGACAACCCATGTCTGCTGGGCAGTGGCTTTTGGGCTATGAAATAACACTGCATTTTGTGCAGGGCAGGCTATCTAGGCAGTAGGGACCCATTAAAACAAACAACCCCAAATAGGACACCTTTGGCACATATAGGTACCACTATGGGACATGCCAGATTTGCTCTAATGGAGGCCTTGCTGAATGCCACAGAGAGCAAGGAGGAAAGACTTACCGAGGCTTGACGGCTTTGGTCTGGGGAGCCCTTGCAGAGGGAAAAGGTAGCTTTGGTTCAGACTTGGACTCAGGTCTGGCTTCTGGTTCTGAGATCTGCACATCTTCAAAGGGGTTCAGGGAGTTACCCCATCCAGAGGCGTCAGCTGCAGCATCTTTCTCGGACCTTCTCATGAGGTCTTCCTCTCTCAGCTGGGCTTCCTTGAGTTTGCCTTCCTTCTCCTTCCATGGGATGGAAGGAGGGCTTTCGCCTTCACTGCCCTTGGCCACATCCTTCTTTCCTGTCACCAGAGAAAACAAAGAGGACTTCTTGCTCTCCTGCTTCTTGCTGTCTTTGGTTTCTTTTGTAGCCTCCAAATTCGCTGAAGCCATGTTTTCCCTATTGTCACCACTAGACTGTGGTCGGTAGGATGGCAGAGACATGGACTTCATGGACTCCTTGGTGGGGACATCAGATAGCCACTTATCATAAGACATGCTGTCTCCTTCCCCAGGCTCCTTCCAAGATCGAGCAGCCAGGTTTTCAGTAGATGAGAACAAATGCTTCTTCCTGAAGCCCTGAGGGGATGGGGAAGAAGAAGGGCTGCTCTCCTTGGTCTCATTCTTGGCTTCTGGCTGCTCCAGGTAAACATGGTTCCCATTGATACAGACATTAGAGCGGGAAAGTGTGTCATTCTTGGACCGAAGGCCCCCAAGAAAGGACAGTCCTTCCTTCTTGGGAAGGCTGAAGTTGATCTGGCTCAGTTGCTTGGAGTCTGCACTTGCTGTCTTTTTGTGGGACATGACTAGGAAGAAACACAAAAAAATAGGGGATATGAAATTAAACTAGTGGAGGCTGGGGCTAGGGCTCAGTGGCAGAGCACTGGCCTAGCATGCCCAAAGCACTGGGTTCTATCCCCAGCACCACAAAAGAGAAGGGAAAGGAAAGGGAGAAATGAAGAGAGAGAAAAATTAAATGTGTGATTTACAATAGGAGGTGCTGACATTTGTCAATGTCTGGATACATTTTTGGTTGTCACAACTGTGTGTGTGTGTGTGTGTGTGTGTGTGTGTGTGGCGGGGGGAGGGGGTGCTATTGGCACCTAGCAGGTAAAACCCAAGGATGCTCAATGTGCAGGACAGACCCTTACAACAAAAAAATTATTGGGCCCCAACAATCAACATTGATTGAGAAACCCTGTGTTAACCCAATGGAAGAGGCTAGCAGAGATTTAGTCACTGAAATTGAAGTCCAAAATATGGAATTAATTCAGAAAGAAAGGAACTGGATCACTTAGGGATGTATCCCGTGGGAGTCAGGCATGTAATAGGGACTCATTAATCATCTGATGAATTAAAGAAGTATCAAAATTATGACAAGGTTCCATGATTTTATCCTTAAAGAAAAATTTAAAAAAAAAGAAAAACTGCAAAACAACAAAACTTGGATGCACTCATTCTGTTAGTCCCATATTCTAGTATTAATGTATATATGTTACAGAACAAGACACTTTGTAAAAGGCACCTTATTCATTCTTAGAAACCAGAAGGTTTAGGCCAAGCAGGGTAGTACAGGCCTATAATCCCAGTTACTTGGGAGGCTGAGGCAGAAGGATTGCAAGTTCAGGACCAGCCTAGACAATTTAGCAAAACTGTCTCAAAATAAAAAGAGCTAGGGGTAGAGCTCAATAGTAGAGCACTTGCCTAGCATGCACGAGGCCCTGGGTTCAATTCCTAGTGTTTCCAAAAAAAGGAAAAAGAAAATCATCATCATCATCTACTATCTACTATTGCCCACCATTACCATCATCGTGGAGGTAACTAAGGAAGTGAACCAAAATCTGTTTCTTCTCTCTCAAACACATGTAGGTAGCTGAGGAAGAGAGGCCAAGTGAAGAGAAGGCAGATACTCACTGTCTGAGGCAGAGGAGGAGGATTCATCCTCATTGTCGTCATCCTCCCACTGGGACTGGAAATCTCCAGGACGAAGCAGCACTTTGTCTGGCTTTGAAGTAGGCAGGACAGACATAGATTGGGAAAGTGGTGTTTTCTGCAAATTCGACTTGGAAAACAAGGTTTTGATCTTTGATTTCTTCTTCTTGTCTTTGGAAAAAGACTCATCATCACTGTCGACTGAGGGTGACATGCTGGGGACTATGGCTGAAGTGGTATCTGATACACTATCCTTATTCTTCCCTTTGATCTTGTCCTTCAGTTTTCCAAATGGATTCCGAGATTTGTCTTTCACAGAGAGGTCAAACATGCTAGCAGTCATGTTGTTCCTCATAAACTGGATGTCGACCTCGATTTCTCCTCGCTCCTTATCCTTCTTTCCTGGTTTGGATTTCAAGGTATACCACCTAAGAGGAGAAAGGCTGAGAGATCAGCTTGATGGCAGAGTCTACAACAGTGTTCACTATCCTGACTAACTGGCGTCTCTCTGCTGCTCCAGCATCTTCTATAAACACATTCTTATGCTTTCACTTTGGGGAACAGCAGTTGGGGAGGGGGATGAGCACAGAACTTGAACTTTTTTTTATTTTTGAGATTTTCTCCCTCTGCACTAGGTAAAGATAGAATCTGATGTGGAACTTGATGTATAATCATCATCTTTTTCTTTCCTTTCCTTTTATTTTATTATTTTATTATTATTATTATTTTTTTTTTTTGCTGTGCTGGGGATTGAACCTAGGGCTTCAACCATGCTAGGCAAGTATGGTACCAATAGTTACATTCTTAGCCTTTAAAATCATCTAAAATCCTAATCCAAAAAAAGAGCTATTTCTGAAAATAAAGAGCCAGGTATGGTGGTATGCACCTGTAGTACTAGCTACTCAGGAAGCTGAGAAGAGGATCATAGGAGCCCAGGAGTTTGAGACCAATTTGGGGAGCTTAGCAAGATTCTATTTCAAAAGAAGTAAACAAGTAAAAAGAAAATAAAAAGAAAAATATAAATACTCAAAATCATTTCCAATGACATTTTTTTTTTTCTTTTTGGAGCTGGGGCAGATGCTTTGCCATTGAGCTACATCCCAGCCCCATATTTTTTTTTAATAAGATAAAAATTCAAAGATCAGGCACAAACAGCTAAGAAGATAGTGTACAAATTTCTGTGTGAATCTAAGAAAAAAATCAAAAGTTCATAGAAAAGAATAATGCCTGCCAGGAAACAATGGAACAAGCTGTGTGCAGCCGTGCAAGCCTGTAATTCCAGCGGCTCAGGAGGCTGAGTCAGGAGGATCTTGAGTTCAAAGCCAGCCTCAGCAATTTAGTGAGGTGATAATCAACTAGGTGAGCCCCTCTCTAATAAAATACAAAATAGGGCTGGGGATGTGGCTCAGTGGTCGAGTGCCCCTGAGGTCAATCCCCAGGACCAAAAAAACAAAAAACAATGGAACATACAAGATGGAGTTAAAATTTTTTAAAGTGGAATAAAAGAGCCACAAAATAATAAAAACTAAATGTACATTCTAGTTATATGAGGTACCTAGCGTAGTCAAATTCTTTGAGACAGAAAGAATGATGGGTGCCAGGATTTAAGGGAAAGAGAGAGGAGAACATGATGATTTTGAAGGGTACTAAACTCTACTTCAAGTTGGGGAAAATGAAAAAGTTTTGGGGATGAATGATGGTGATGGTTAGATAATAATGTGAATGAATGTACATACCACCATAGAAATGAATACTTAAAATGGTTAAAATGGTAAATTTGGGGCTAAGAGTATGGCTCAGTGGCAAAGTACTTGCCTAGCATGTGTGAAGCCCTAAGTTCAATCCCAAGTACTGAAAAAAAATGTAAATTTTATGGTTATGTGTATTTTATCACAAGTTTTAAAAAATGAGACGTGGGAGAGAAGGCATTCTCCTCTGACTCAATAATCCAAAAGGGGAACATTTCAAACACCATTCAAATATTTCACTTGGTCATTTGCAAACTACTTCAAGACAGGACAAATCATATTATATTAGTCCACTCCCTTGACAAACTGCAGTTGCCTCCCCGCCCCCCACCTTTTGATTTGGGGGATTAAATCCAGGCACTTTCACACTGAGCCACAACCCCAGCCCTTTTTGTTTTTTGAGACAGAGTCTCACTAAATTGCCAAGGCTGGCCTCTATCTTGTGATCCTCTTGCTTTGGCCTCCCGAGTGGCTGGGATTGCAGGCAAGTGCCACCACACCTAGCTGACAAACTTTAGATAAAGAAAATCTCTTTGGCATTCATTTTCCACCTGGGAACCTGATGCCTTTGGTGAACAGCAAATCCAGTTAGTGGCATGAATGTTATCGAACAAAAAACTCCAAATGCCTGGCCTACAGAAAGCTCCATCCACAGGTCACCCTTGCAAATAAAGACTCCCCACACACTTTATTTTTTTCTTTTTTGGTACTAGGGATTGAACTCACGGGCCATTTACCACTGAGCTACATCTCAAGCCCTTTTTTAAGTTTTTGAGAGAGGGCCTTGCTAAATTTTCCAAGCTGGCTTTAAACTTGTGATTTGAAGCCTGCCAACTGCCTCAGCCTCCCATCTCAACAGGATCATAGGCATGTGCCGCCACAACTAGCTCAGAGAATCACATTCTGATGTTCTTTTGGGTGACCTATTTAAGAGAAGAAGGCTTAAGACTTTAAGGAAATGATGGTTTTGTCTAAATGAACACATTTCCTCTTTCACCTTTAGCTGTAGCTTGCTCACAGGACCCCAGGTCCCCTTAGCTCTTCCTTCAAGTAAAGGAAAGGGGTGCAGGGAAGTAGAAACCTAGCACTTAAGTAGTACCTTCAGCATAGCTGCCATTGTATACACTTGAAAACACTCTTATGCAAGTCTCAAGAATGTTGTGAAGTAGATATTACACCCACTTTACAAATGAAGAAATCAAAGCTCAGAAATTAGGTCATTGGTCCAAAATCCTAGAGCTGTTATGGGGTGCAGCTAGGATTCTGAATCAGTTCTGCATTTCCCCAGAGCTCCTATTCTTTCTCCTCCACCAAGATTCCTGTTTTAACTCTCTCCTAATTTATCTTCAGTGGGCCATCTTTCATAACACAGAGAGAAAGGAAGGCTCAAATTGAAATTGTTTATGAAGAAAGTTTATTTTCTTCTTTCTTTTTTTTTGGCAGTGCTGGGGATGGAACCCAGGGTCTCATACATACTAGGCAAGCGCTCCACCCCCATTCCATAGGCTTCTAATTTATTTTTTTAATGTTTTTTTTAATCTTTTGGTAGTTTTTTGTTTTTCTTTTTTGTTGTGTTATTTAGTTTTATTTATTGTTTGTTTGTTTTCCATTTTTAATAAGCTTCTAATTTAAATGTGTCCAAATGAGAGAAAGGGGGGAAATCTACCATAGCTTGCCATCAATCATTAATCATAAGATTATATAAAGCTCACATCATCAAGAACTTAAACTGTATAACATAATACAGTCAAGATCTAATAAAATGAGGTGAGCTACCACTTGGGATCTTTAGGAGAAACATTTTTTTTTAAAGTCATAAATTCACAGATGGGGAAGGAGTGTTGATGTTTTGAGATGTAAGGTCTTTATGGACTATTTAACCCTTGCCAAAAGAAGGCCTAGAGTCTTTCTTTCCAATAGATTTTCTAGGACCTAGCCTACAATAGTTTGCATATTGGTCATTTAGATGTTGAGAGGATTATTTGTATTTTTTTCTCTGACAGTCATGTGGTAAATGGTTGCCTTGGTGATGAGGGGTGTTTGGCTTCTGTAAATACCAATTGTAAGCACCTGAAAAGGAGAAGCTGCCGAAGGGCACTGTGAGGCTCAGATGACCACAGTGGCCACGGGAACAGGCGCTTCTCCTCCCTGCCCAGGGAGGAGGGGCCCTCAGGGGATCTACCACACAGCTTTTTCCATAGAGCCTCTTCAGTTAGCCCTGAGGATGCAAGAAACTTTAAAGACCTTCAAAGAATTCCAACTGACAGACCCTGGGACCAGGCCTGCCTTTCCAAAGGCTACAAGCCCCAAAGTGTTTGTTTTGAGCAAATCTAGAGTCAACTCCAAATCCTCCCTGGGGGCTGATAATTACTTGAGTCACTAAAGGGATTTGTTCTGGAAACTTCCAACACCACAAGGAGTTGCAAACAGAAACTTCACCAATTCTTCTTGCTGCTTATTTTCACAAGCAAACCTAAAACCAAAAACCAGATAGCTAAAAACAGCTACCAGCCTTAGGCTGTAAAAAGCAGACTTGGAATCACAGGTAAGCATCCCAGCAAGAGTTCAGAATTTTTTAAAAATTTGTGCCAGATTTATAAAAGCTGGAAAGAAAAACTGGAATTGTTTCTTTTTTATTTATTTATTTGTTTGTTTGTTTATATGTGGTGCTTAAAAAATCAAACTCAGTGCCTCACACATGCTAGACAAGCACTTTACCACTGAGCCACAACCTGAGCCCTGGAATTGTTTCTTTGACTACCAATACCATCCTAAAAGTCAAAACATGGTAACCTGGTAATATAAGACAGCAAAATTAGGTTAAGAGTGAAAGCCACAGTGCATGAATGTCTTTCCCCAAGAAATACCAAATTGGAACATGGTTGTATGTTCCAACATTTAAGATCAATTTGGTTTTTTCAGTGTTTCTGTCCCTGGACTTTTTACTTCCCTTAGTTCCTGCACTTCACAGAAGTAGTTCTTAAATAATCCAGCCATAGCATGAACACCCAGCAAGTAAGGGCAGTGTGGGTGTCTCCCTGCATTACCTTTTACACAGGCCCAGAAAACCTGAATTATCTCAGAAATCAGGGTTGGGTTCATTTTCTTAGACCAAAGGGCACAGTACAGAAATAAAGCCATAATCCCAATGCAGCAAGTTTATTTTTAAACCCATAATCTTTTAAAAAAAATTCTTTAACCTATTTTAAAAAAAAATCAAGTGATCCCTTTTCTAAGCAAATTTTTCTTAAAATAGTCATTTGAAAATTAAAAGAATATCTAAATATGTAGAAAGTGACAAGAAATTATTTAAATCTTGTGTATGTGTCTGTGTGTATTGCTGGCGCCTTGTGCATGCTAGAAAAGTGCTCTGCCACTAGGCTCCACCCCCAGCTCCAGCTCCTAAGCCGTATTTTTAAGTTAAAAAAAAAAAAAAAGCATAGAGTAAAAATTCAAATCAGACAAAATTATATAAAATGAAAAGTTTAGTCTTCCTACCCCTAAGTCCATGCCCCTCAGTCTTTCTCCCAGAGATGTTACTGTTAAAAACCTTATACACCCACCCAAGTGACAGTATGGGCATATACAAGCAAAATATATATTAATCCAGCAGGCTACTGTACTATACTGTTTTTGTGTTGTTTGTTTTGTTTCTGTCAAACACAAAGTAAGACATGGATATTATAAAAATATCCAAAAAGCCATTTATGTTTTCTACACTTTCAAAAAGATGACTTAAGAAGAGAAAGAATGATGTCATGAGCTGTGGTACACACCTATGATCTCAACAACTCAGGAGGCTGAGGCAGGGGGATCACAAGTTCAAGGCCAGTCTCAGCAAGTTAGTGAGATCCTCAGCAATTTAGCAAGACCGGGAATGTAACTGAAGTGGTAAAGTGTCCCTGGGATCAATCCCTAGTACAAAAAAAAAAAAAGATGAAGATGAAGAAGGAGAAGGAGAATAATGAATTAAAGAGAGGTAAGAAAGATACTTGCATCTGTATCCACATTATGGGAACAGAGCACAGGACACAGGATCCACCTGCTGAGCAGCCCAGCTGAGAGGCACTGTGAAATCCCTCCTAACATTTATTCTGGAAACAGCTTAAACCACCTGACCATGCCCCATTCATATGGCCCGTTTGCCAAAGAATGTAGTTAGTGTGTCAAACACACAGAAAGCTGATCCCTGGCCCTTCCACAGGAATGTAGCAGGAGCAGGCAATGCAGTTCCTCCCGTTGAGAAATGAAGGCTCCCACTGCATCCCTGCAGACATTCAAGATTACACTGGCTGCTAAAGGACTGTCTGGTATGCCTCAAAAACAGTCTTTCTGCAGCCGAAGCAAACATGTTTTTCCTTTAAAACATTCCAGAGGGCAGACATGCAGAGAAAGAACTGCTTCAAAGATTGAGTGCAGCATTTTTACATGCCAGCACTAGAAATACAAGAGATAAAGAGTCCCTAAAAAGCTTACCCTCCAGTGGGATGGAGGGAAGGTTCACCAAACATCATGAAATGCCAATTACATTGGGACAAATGCTGTCCACTTTATAACTTTGAACATTGGAAAACTACTGGACAACCTTCTTTTTTTTTTTTTTTTGGTACTGGGGATTGAACCCAAGGGTGCTATACCACTGAACTACATCCTCAGTCCTTTTCTTTTTCTTTTTTATTTTGAGATGGGAATTGCTAAATTGCTGAGGGTTTCACCAAGTTTCTGAGGCTGTCCTTGAACTCTTGCCTCAGTCTCCAAGTCACTGGGATTATAGGCATGTGCCACATGATCAGTTAACCTTCTCACTTTGAGCACACAAAAATAATTCCACATGCTAAAGTACACGATTTCACCACAAATAAGGTTCTCAGCTAATTTCAGCCCCCAGGGGCTCTTAGAACCACATACCTAGTGACTGACTGTTCATTCCTTACTGCAAAATGTATAAATGCAACAATCCCATATGAAACACAAGAGGTTCTGGGAAAGGGAAGGCAAAGAAGGACAATGAGCTAAGCCATTACTTCCACATTTTAGATGCATCCGTGTTCATCTCAAAGGGTCACCATCTCTGGGTTCGGTTTGGACTCCAGGGTCAGTGTGGAATGCCTACTTCCCTACTTGTCCAGGCCAAATGGCAACTATGACCTCTAGCATGAGTCATACCCACAGTAACCAAGCATCACCACACAGGGGATTATGGCCTCTGGTGAGGAGAGAAGCAGGAAGACCAGAACAGCACCTGACCAAATGTTTAGAAGGAGGACACACTCAATTTCTTAAATGTAGACATTTTACAAAGCGATTCATGCATTGTCTTCCCCAGAGAATAAAAATAAGGCTGAATGTCATGTGGTGAGCCATTGAGAACATCTATAAAGGTTCTGAAAAGGAGTAATTCCATTGGGTAAAAATGTTCAGTTTCTTCCCCTGGTAGCCTGGAAACAATGCGTAACACAGGGATAGAAATGTTTACGACCTATAAAATGCTGGTGAGTTTAACAAGTTTTGTAATGGAATGAAGTACTTGGTCATCAGCACCTAGCTTTGAGTACAGAATCACCCATCAGTCAATCTTTCCTCTCTAGACCTTACCCTCTGCCTGCTGTCAATTACTTGGAAGAACTCCTGTCAATTCTGAGAGCAGAGGATAGGATAGTTCACTGCTTGTTTGTTTGTTTGTTTGTTTAAAACTAATCGCTAAAATAGACATTTTACAACCACAGGAAGGTTATTCATAACCACTGAACTTGAACCTAAGAATTGGTAAATGATCATGGTAGAAGAAAGAATGCAGAAAACACAGGTTAAAAAATGCTTTGGGTCCCTTCTTATATTAGCTAATTTACAGAATTTCTGTGATCAAACATGGTGCAAGAAAAAATAATATAAAAAATATATATATATATACACATATTTTTTCTTTTAAATTGACTCACTCCCATGTTAACTGTTTCATAAATTTTCTTCAAGTCTTTTTCCTGTACTTTTTAATTATTATTATTTACAGACCCTGGGGAAAGTATTTAACTTTTCTATGCTAAGGCTTCCTATCTGAAACAGGCATAAGGGCACCTACCTTGCAAGCATATTATGAAGATTAAGAGCTTAATACATGTAAAGTGCTTAGAACAATACCTGGCTATAAGACATAGCTATAATTACTATTTAGTTGTAACCAAAGCACACCTGCAATTTTATTTGTAGCACCTGATACTCTAGTGTGTTGCAGTATCCCTACCCACTGGTTCTAATGGTCATATGATATTCTGTGTTGTGCATATATTCCATGGTTTATTTATCCATTTAGAAAGTTCTGGAAAGGGAATTTAAGATATCAACAGTTCTAACTGACTATATTACTAAGTACCCCAAGTTAGCCACCAAAAACAAATAACAATGATTTGCATTTGAAGAGACTAGGAAAGGACTCACCTATACAACTGGTTTGTATAATACAATTTCCAAAACTTAAAAAATACATTCAGAATTTTTAAAACACCATGATCAGTGTACATTTTCTGCAACTTACTGTGAGACATACTCATCCTCACAAAACCCTCCGGGGGTTTCCATACCAGTAGAAGAGGTGAGAAACAGAGAATTCCCAAGCTGTGCAAATAAAGGCAAGTTTTACAAGTGGAAAGCAAAACAAGATTCCTTTAGGGGAAGACCAATGGAATTCCAAGCATCCTTATTTGAAGATTCTCTAAGAATTAGGAACACTTTTAAACACGTAAGCCTACCACTATTACAATCATCTACTTACCAATTCTTTAAACAGCTTGATCATATCTCAAAAGCCACAAATGTTAATAGTCTACCATCAGATCCTGTATCTCATCTGCTGCCTAGATGTAAATGCCAACAATGCATTATATTTCATCTGCCAAAAACAGCCTACACAGCAACCCTGAGGTCCTCATGCAAAGAGTTTTTCTGTTTGTTTCTGTAACACCAGGGACTGAACCCAGGGACTCACACATGCTAAGCAAGCGCTTTACTACTGAACTTCATCCTCAGTCCTTTTATTTTAATTTTATTTTTGGCGGGGAGGAGTACTGGGGATTGAACTCAGGGGCACTCGACCACTAAGCCACACTCCCAGCTTTATTTTGTATTTTATTTAGAGACAGGGTCTCATTGAGTTGCTTAGTGCCTGGCTTTTGCAGAGGCTGGCTTTGCGATCTTCTTGTCTCAGCCCCCTGGGTGACTGGGATTACAGGCATGCACCACCACACCCAGATCTTTTATTTTTATTTTAAGATAGGACCCTTGCTAAATTGCCCAGAATGGCCTCAAACTTGTGATGCTCCTTGAACCACCGGAATTATAGGAATGCACCACCATGGCCAGCCTCAAGCAAAAAGATTTTTAAGGATGGAAACATAAAATGCTATTGCTTGGTTTACCATTACTTGGCCAGAACAAAAGAACACAAACTTCTGTATGACCGACATCAAAGAGCATTTAGTCCACTCCTCACCCCATAAACTGACTCATGTACTCCCTTCTATGAGAGTTCCTGGCAAGGGAGCAGAGACTGTGATTTATCTTGTGATCAAGATGAGTCCAAAGGAAGAGGAAGAAGAATTTTTTTTTTAAATCCGGTTTTAATAACAAATAATTAGTTAAAATGAAAAGTTCCATTTTTATGAACTGTATGTCACGTTCACTGTCCATGAAAGGAAAACCCCACACACCAGGCGCTCTGGGAGGCTACACCCCTGAGCAAACACCCCAGAGCTCAGCCTGTCCCTGCTGCCCTTCACATAGAACACCATTCTTTATGATAACAAGAGGCCCTTTTAGACTAGGCTTTCTAGAAGTCCCAACTGTTCTACCTGAGATTAGCCATGTTCTTTCTAAAAAAAAAAAAAAAAAAAAAAAGAGTATTTAAAAAGTGAAGTGTGTGGCAATCACACCTCCAGAAATATTTCTCTGGGATTTCTTATAAATGCCTTCCCTTTTTGCCATTCAAAGGCCACACTTAATTACCATTGCCCTCTTTCTTTCCATAGCACATTCCTAAATGTGTCCCCCAGGGATACCCTGGAGACCAAAGCCCTTGATTTTTCTCTACCAGATTATCAACAGACTTCTCCCTGCAGGAAAAGAATTTCTCATCTCATTACTGGTGCAAACCAGCTCCTTTTGCCAAAGGCAGCCAGTAAACCTGTTTCTTCAAAGGGTGCTGACCACACAGCCAGATCCCTACACTGGAAACTAAGAGAAGGGGTCTAGGCCCTTACTCCAGGTATCCCTACTCTTTGAATCATTGGGCCAAACCTAAAATTAAATGGTTCTCCAGGTTGACTCAGGCTAACTACTACCTGCCCTGTAGGAAACTCAACCCACCACTCACTTGCAAAGACCCCTTGGTCATGGGGTTGTTCAAGCTCTGTGTTGGGTCACACAGCAAAGAACAATACAAGAATGGTCCCTGCCCCTGGGAGAAGCAGGTGAAAGTCAGGCTTGGCATCCTCCTGAGCCAGCAGGGGCATGAGATCTGACACCTTAAAGGGCACAAAACCCACTTTACCAATAAATTCCAACTGATTTTGTTGGAATTTAAAGAAACTTACACCAGCCCCAGAGCCAAAGGTCAACTCAGAATTATTCTGGATAAAGATAAGGCCTCAAATGAGCTCCCAGCACTCTCCATTTAAGGCCAGGGCTCCTTAATCCTTCTGGAGCTAAGCCACAACTAGCTGTCCCTCCCTCTAAAATACGCGGGGAGGTGCATGATTTTCCAGGGTGTCTGGCAATTAAAACTCCAGTATTTTAATGGATGTCTCAGATTATCTTCAAGGGGCAGAGGGAAAAGTGATGTCAGCAAATACATGCTGGAATTTTAATAGGCACATGTCTTCCTTGTAATGTAATTATATAATTTTTAAGTTAATAGCTACAATTAAAATGACATATCAGATACTATTCATAAAAATTTTCCTCTGATGGTAGTCATGAAAGTACAATAAAGGTCTTTGTAGCCAAAAGGAAATATAGCCAAATAAAAAAGACATGAGACTCCTACGCTTACCTTCACTAATGTGAAATATTGAAATGGTTTGCTTACTTCAGAGTTTTAGTGTGTTTTTTGTTTTTTGATTTTTTTTCCATTTATGGGCTTGTCTTTCCTACTGTTACATATTATTTTTTCCTTTTTTTAGTCCTATATCCCCTGAAGCAGTGACATCATCAGCCACACTAGAACACACCAATGAGACTATACCAGCCACACAATTACAAAACAAAGACTTGACATGCACTAAAATGGTAACTATTGGAAGACACATATATACATACCCTGGTTTCAATGGTATTTCCTAGTCATTCACTCCAACAGAAGACTCAACTCACAGGTGGCACTGTCCAAAGCTTTGTAATGGTGACCTCATGCTGGTATCAGAGTAACTGTTGGAGGAAGAAAGCAGCCACCACTTCCTGGTTCACTTTCAACACCAAGCTCTCATAATTTGTTCATTCATATCACTTCCTCTCCCTGAGCCCCTTCCACTTCCAAACCATCACAAGTCAGGTCAATTAAACTCACAAAATATTTCTAAAATCACCCATGTCTGTCCATCTCCATAACCATTACCCTACTATAAGCCACCACCGTGCAATGCTTAGATTATTGTGATAGCTTCTTTCCATTGGTCTATTGCAGGCTAGGCCAAGTTTGAATCCATTCTCTATTCGGTAACCACTGTAAACTTTGACAAACTGGATTATATCACCCACCTTTACTCTAAACATTTGGTGGCTTCCTATTCTCCTATTGTTCTTAAATAAAGCCATACCTTCCTCTTCAGCCTCATCCTACACAATCTTCCAACTTCTGCCTCTGAACCTTTGCACAGGTTCCTCCTCCTCCAGTAGGCCTCCTTCCTTTGCTCTTCACTAGAAGAATTCCTCTTTATTCTTCAGGTAATGCTTAAGAGGCACTCTCTAACTCACATGTGTTCTCTCTCTCTTTCTCCCTCTCCCACCCCACACACATGAGGGGTGAGGGTGATTCTCACTGTGTTGCCTCGGTTGGCCTCAAACACCTTGAGCTCAAGCAACCCTCTCACCTCAGTCTACCAAGTACCTGTATTCCCAGATACTTGGTAAACTTGGTAGCCTGGCCACCATGCCAGGCTTTGCAATCTCTGTCTTTATATCATGCAGTAACTTTCCTGCTCCTTTTCTTTTATGATACCCTGTTCTTTTCCTTCACAATACTCATTATACTACATGATTGTTTATTTATGTATTCCTCTGTTTAACGTCTACTCCCCCATGAGGCCCTGAGCTTCCTGAAAGCAGGGATCATGCCTGTCTTGTCTACCATTGTTTACACTGTATATCCAGCAAATGGCATGTAGTAGGTATTTAAACATATTTACAAAAAGAATCAATAAACTTTAGACATCAGAAGTGGGCAGGGAGCAGTCGGAACTTCCTCCATGCTAACTAAATGTCTTACAAAAGAAATTATAAGTAATACCATCAGAAAAGCACACCACCTAATGACAACTCTGATGTACTCTCTTTTTTCAGTCATTTTACTTCATTGCCATAGTGAAAAGTGTTGTTTATCCCAGGACCCACAAAGAATTCAGTCCTGAGCATTGAGTTCAGTTTCCTTCGGTGGAGTGGGAGGGAGGGGCCTATGGCTGTGAAAGGAGAAAGGGTTTCCAGTAAGGCCCAATATTATCTTTTTTTTTTAAATTTTTTTATTGTTGGTTGTTCAAAACATTACATAGTTCTTGATATGTCATATTTCACACTTTGATTCAAGTGGGTTATGAACTCCCATTTTTACCCCGTACCCAATATTATCTTGAAGGGAAACTTCAAGAAAGAAAAAAACTTAACCAATAACAACACTGTTTGAATTTTCCCACCTGTTACCAAAAAGAAAGAAAAAAACAAATTTGTATACATTCATGTGATTTATGTATCACTAAGTTGCCCAGGCTGGCTTTGAGCTTGAGATCCTTCTGCACTAGCCTCCCAAATCGCTGGGATTATAGGCATGTGCCACTACACCGAACCCTTGTTTCTTTTTAATAATCCAAACTTCTACATTGACAACGTATTTCAACATCTTACTGCACTTACAGCTCTTTAAAAATCTAAACTTTATGATATCTAAGTCCTTTCATATTCACCCAAATGCTGTTGAGTCTTTAACACATACGAGGAAATGACCCTCCATCATTCATACTCTCTTCCATATCTGGAAGACTTATAGTATTAAGTTTCATTATATTGATTACACAGTGGCCTTCCAGTCACCGGGCTGAATAAATATTTTAATAATTCAATAAATATTTCAATCCTTAAAAGGTTATTTCTCCAAATTCTGATACTTTTTATAGCCTAAAATATTTTTTAAATCAATCTAAGATTCCAAACTATACAACACTAGATAGCAGAGCAGAGGGCTTCACATGCTGATCACCTGATTGTACCCCTCAGACTCCTGTCTGTTTTGTGGTCATGGTACTTAACTGATTCCCATTTTACCAACCCCCACTGAGACCCCAGGTCTTTAACAGATGTGTAAGTGAAAGATCAATTCATTTAGATTTTTCCTAACTAAAGTTTCACATACTATTTCCTATTAAATATATTCTATCTATGTGTCAACCTGTTTGGTGTTTTAAAGGTATGTGTTACCACACTAAATTCAAGGCCAGCAAATTGAGTCATGATAAAAAGCACATTCTCTTGACTCCAAATAAATTTGATAGATGGGGACTTATCAAGAAAATAAGTAGAAATATTAGCCTATTGGCTCTTAATGCTCTATTGGCTCTTGAGTTTAAGCATCATACTCATGACAAAAGTGATGCTCTGTTGCACCACTCTTCTTTATACACACTCACACAAAGAGTCATACACAATCTACAGACAAGATTTTAGCTTCTGTTTTGTTTTTAGTTTTTAATGTCTAAGGTGGAGTTATACCATTAATAACTAGTTCAAAAGACTTTCCCAGCCCAACCAGTTTCTTTTTGTTAAACTTCTACCTCTCAGTGCATATCTTATTATCCAAATCTCAGCTACCTTGGGCATCTCGTCAAACTTACTTTAACTGGGTTCCCCCAGCACCTTGGAAAGTCCCAGGAAGTGGTAGATGGAAAGCTTACAATTTCACCCACATGTACAGAAGCAAAAAAGCCTTCCACTGCAGTTATAAAAACCCATTAAGTAAGCACCATTTTCCTGCAAGACAATACTATGACTAAGCGGTCATCAGCTCAGGTAATAGAAACAGGAGTAACCATCTAGGTTTAGAATTACCCTGGAGAAGATGAGAAAACTGAAGATACAGAGACTGAACCCTTCCTGAAAGAGAACTTGAGTTTTCATCTCTCTCAAAGCAGTACAGAACCTTTTGAATCTTTACACTGGCTTCATTAGTCCAGGAACCCAGAAACACCTTACAAATATCAATTAAGTATGGCAACATGCTTCATTTATAAATAGGGAAAGGGGGATGTTTAGAGACAGAGCAACCCAACAATGAGTCAGAACCAGAATGGACACCAGAACCAGGACTCTGAGGCCCCATTTCTGGCAGGGAGATGTGAAGTCTTTCAAGGAGATGAAATATTCACATAACAAACAGATGGCAGAGATGGAAATGAATATCCACACATCTTGGGATAGGGCAAGACAAAGAATAGCCAACAGCCAATAACCTAAGGCCTCAAATTTCATTTAATCAGATGGAAAATTAGCATTGCTTCAGCCCCTCCTTAGCAAAGAGGATGCTCACCTTATGGCTTGTAAGTTGATGCTATGAGATACCCCATCCATCATATTAAGGTTCTACATTTTATCTGATTTGAGCTTAGAAATGACTATTCATCTTGGGCCAGATAAGCAAATCAGATATTTCATTTGCAAGCAGGCAGGCTGAAAATGAACCCACCATAAAGAAAAGAGCATGGGAACTACAAGCCCTTTGGCCTTTCCTGTCTACCTCACAAGGAAAAGTTAGAATGTTCTGTATATCTAAAATATGCAAGGGCAATCAGTGTGCTTCATAAACTGTCAGGAGTTTGGTAGTAACATGACTGGTTAGCATATTCAAGGTCAGCAAAGTAACCAATTAGGCTGATCAAGGCTATCTTTGGCATCCCAGATAAACATAATCAAATATTCAATGGGGTTATGACCTGCCCTTTCCAAACACCTGTGAAAGAGAATAAATCACTAACAATGCAGTTAATTAGGTTTTGCTGGGCTTTTACTGTGGAAGTGAGATATTCCGACAAAGAACTTTCCACTGGGGAGTGGCAGGTGAGAAGCCACCCACTTTTAGTGGGACCAAGGAAGAGCTTGACAAAGAAACAATGCCCAATCCTGCTCAACAAAGGGGTCAACTCTGGAACCATCCATTACTGGGAAATCTTACTAACTTGAGACCTAGGGCAAACATCCCACTTTTCCAGTGTTCTTCCTGGAAGAGCAAATTCTTTTCACCAACCTCCTAGGAAGGAGAAAGAATGGGCGCTAGCAATCACAGAGCAGTGGACATTTCCCCATTCAGGTCCCCACCTCCTTCCTCATCCACCCAGCACTGATCCTTCTCTGTCCAGGGGTTAGCTTCTTGGGATGTCGGGAAAATTAATTTTACCGGTTAATTTCCTCTGTGCTCTGGCCCATTCATTCTCAGCTCAAAGTGTCCTGTTTAGTGACATACTCAGGAGGCCTTCCACATGAGTTACTGGGTGTATCAGACCCCACCCTAATAAAATGAATTCGCCAGCCCACATATAGTTTCAATTCATCAAAAATTCATTTCGTGCTTACTGTGTGCCCGGGCCTGAGAGGTACCCTGAAGATAGATTCAAACCTGTCCCAACTTTCAAAAAGCCTCAATACTACGAGAGCTGGATGAGAAGCTGAAGCTAGGTCAGAATGAAGTATAGGGGAGCCCTCTCGGACTGTGACTTCCACGCCCATTCCAAAAGGGACCCAGTGCGGCGGCCACTGGCCCAGGGGCCGAGCCTGCGCCGCTGTCCCTTTCCCTCAGCCCTGGTCCTCTAGGTCCCGGCCCGCACTCACTGCGTCTTCCTGCGGCCCTGGTCGCGGTGCAGCTCCCGCAGGTCCACCTCGGCGCGGCCCAGGAACTTGTCGAGTCCGAGCAGCGCGCGGTGCAGCACGGTGAGCTGCAGGGTGGCGGCGGCCGCTGGCACAGCTCCGGAGGACAGCAGCGGCGGCAGCTCGAAGGTGGCTTCCTCCCTCCACACTGGCGCGCCGAGGCTGCGCTCCGACACCGAGGTGGCGTACTTCTCTTTGCCCACCTGGATCACCGCGTACGCGTCGCTCGTACCCCCAGGGCCCTTGGCCCGCAAACCCCGCGCCTGCAGCACCGTCACCTGCACATGGGTGGGGGACCACACGGCCCCCGGGCCCCGGCCCGCCAGAGACATGGTGACGATACTGTAGCGGGCTAGGACACCAGGAGAAGATCGCGGCCGCTGAGGGCCTGTTCGGCCAGCCCCGCTGTCCAGGCCGCTTTAAGGCTTCCGGCCACGCCCCCGTCAGGACCCGCCCCTACCCTGCCAGCCCCCGCCCCACCTGCCCGCGCGGAGCGGCCTCTGGGGCGCCGAGGGCGGGGCTGGAGCCACCAAGGAAGAGGCGGGAGGTCACGTGGGAAGGGGCGGGTGGCGGAGAGGGCTTCAGGAGTTCTGAAGTTGGTGGTAGGTGAGGGTTGATGTCCGCGGCTGCCAAGGTTCCTCCGCCCAACAGGAGCTGGCCAAAGCTCTGACTAGGAGTCAGACCTAGTTTACAGTCCAGCATCGCCAAGTGGCAGATGTGTGATCTTTTGCAGATTATTAATACATTTTTTTAAATATTTACGTACTTATTTTTTAGTTGTAGATGGACACAATACCTTTACTTTATTTATTTATTTTTATGTGGTGCTGAGGATCAAACCCAGGGCCCCGCACGTTCTAGGCGAGTGCCCTACCGCTGAGCCACAACCCCAGCCCAAATTACTAACACATTTAAGTCTCAGTTTCTTCATCTGTAAAATGAGATTGAAATCACCTCCCCGCCCCCAGAATTGCTGTAAAAGAAAAATAATGCATTAAAGTTTTTAGCACAGTGCTTAGCACCTGTGAGTTCTAAGTAAATGGAAACTCTGAGTGATAATGAAGATGACTCCCAGTGGTCTTTCTACTTTGGACCACTGGAAGACGGCAAGAGCCTTGGAAGGTGAGGATCTTTTGAGGGTCTGAAAAGGAGAAGGTAAGTTGAGGGGCATGAAAATGGGTGAGGGAGTGCCCTCTTCTTCCCTGCTCTCACCAAATAAGGTGAGGCTAAGTTAGGAAAAGTGAAGAAAAGGGGGACTAGAAATGGGATTGCCAAACCAAACATCAGGACCAGCGTCCAGCCACCACCCAGCCCCTTAGTTCCCCATTTCTCCCTGGCTAGGTCAACTTCATTCTCTTCCTGGGCTTCATATTTGGGCTTCCACTCAGCCACTTCCTTGTTCCAAGTGTCTATTAGATTGGTTGCTTCCCTTCAGTTCTCAGTCCTGGTTCAAAGGCTCAACTCCTCCACATTGGTCATCAGATTGGAAAAGTTGCTCTGAAGGGTTTAAAGTTGTACAATTAAGGAGAGGTCTGGAACAGAGACATGACCTGTTCAAGGTCCCACAGCAGAGCTGGGAGGAAAACCCAGGTTTCCTGACTCCCAATCTAGTGTTCACTGCATCTCTTGCTTCTTTTAGATGCTCAAAACCCCAGTCCTGGATCACACCTTGATTTTATTTCCCACATGATCTGCAGGCTCTCCTCCCTATCATCCACACTGTGTGTTGCTTCACTAACCTTCACTAATCCTGCAATGTTGCCTTACCACCAACTGCATTTGGTTTCACACTCAAGAGATTTCAAGACACTCCCCTTTAGGTCCCACCCCAACTCATTCTCCTCTACCTCCTGAACAAACAAACATGCAGCCCAGATCATCTCTGTCCCTCATGGTGTTCACTCCTCGTCCCCTTGGTTGCCCTTGCCATCCTCTCTGCCTATCCAGGGTCTCCTCACTATAAGGCTTTGCTCGAATTTTTCCAAGGTTTGATTTCCAATAGTCACTTTGAGGGCAGAGACCAAGCAGTGACTTATTCATCTTGTCCCTTTCACACTTCCCAGTAGAAACCTGGGCACACAGTAGGTTTTCAGGAAATAGTGTCAAAGAGTTTGCAGGCTATTCCAGCCAACTTTGAGTACATAGTGTTTCCTTTTACCATGTAGGACATTAGAAGACAAATATGCCTCAGGTTTGCAACTGGGGGCAGCTACAGTGTGGGATAGGCCTATTTAGTACATTGTAAATATTTAATGGTGATAAGGAAGTCGAGGTACAGGGCAGGAGAGCCTAACAGAACAGAATGTTTTTGGTACCATTTCCCCTTCTTGAAGATCCATTAACTTCATTCAATCTCATGGCTCAATTCATTTTCATAAAGATTTATTTAGAATGTGCTTTGTGCCAGGCACATATTAGGTGCTTCACAAAGCTGAATAAGAATCAGTTCCAGGCACCCTATGATAATGTAAAGGAACTCCTGTATTCATGAACTGCTTTCAGTGTCTTAAGGAGAAAATGGTTTCTCTAGGCAGGTTGATTTTTATGAAATTGCATTGAGTTGGGCCCTTAAGAATATTTCAGATTCAAAGGGCAGAGAAGGAGACAGAAAGGAACAGCATTTGCTAAGGAGAAAATGCAACAAAGCAAAAGCAGGGGGACCTAAGAGTCATGGTATGTTCAAGGGTACCCAAGGAGGCTGAGATATAGGATATTTAAGAGGGGTATTAGGGGTGGGTGGTAGAAATAGATCATCCATCGTTGGCCAGATCATGCAGATTATAAACACCAGTCTAAGGCTGGGCATGGTGATGTACCCCTATACTCCCAGAAACTCAGATGGCTGAGGCAGTTGCTAGCCTGGACAACTTAGCAAGACCCTGTCTCAAAATAAAAAGGACTAGGGATGTAGCTTGGTGGTAGAGCATCCCTGGGTTCAATCCCCAAAGAAAGAAAAACACCAGTCTAAGGAGTTTATTCCAAAGTGTTGGACATGGATAGCCAGCCTTCAGAGGGCTTTGAGCAGTGATATCATTAGGCTGTGCTCAAGTTGCTGGGCAGATGTGATCAGCCAAGGTCACGGCTAAATATCTTCCTTCATTATCACTTAGGGATTGTCTGCCTCCTCCCCATCTAGCTGCCCCTTCCCCATGCTAGGTATCTTGTACTGAATTAAATAAGGCATACACTTTCCTCTTTGGTCGCCCTGACTGTCCAGTGCTTCATCTCAGCTACACAAAGTTTAGTTTTAGGGTCAAAACTGGCTCTGGGAGTTAACTTTTCACCTCTGGTCTCCTTTCTACCCCCACACTCACATTGTCAGTGCAGCTTCCACAAGGAAGAAAGCGAGGAATGAAACCTAGCTGGGCAGCTTCATAGGCCCAGAGGGAAATGAAGCCTCTCTTCCTGTCATGGAAAAAATTAGAAAGAGGGAGGGGAGCAGGAGAGGAAGGAAAAATTCTGAGCACCTGTGACCCTGTGTGTTTGGGTTTCTGTCAGTTGCAAACTCTGGCTAAAGCAGAGGGGGTAGGATGGGGAGGGCAAGACCACCTCACCACCAGGAGAAATCAAGTTCGTCCTCACTGGGGACACTGGCAGCAGGTAACTCAGAGGTGTGGGGCCCATCTAAAGCAGGAATTGGAAATAGGTCAGAGAAGAGGGAAGCCCCAGCACAGGATGTGCCTCAGAGTCGTCTTCCTGCAGCCCTCCACACGCCTTGGTGGTCATCCAGGACAGAGCACATTGTCCTCAAGACTCAACGACACGGGCTGGAGATGTGGCTCAAGCGGTAGCGCGCTCGCCTAGCATGCGTGCGGCCCGGGTTCGATCCTCAGCACCACATACAGACAAAGATGTTGTGTCCGCCAAATATTAAAAAATAAACATTAAAATTAAAAAAAAAGTCAAACCCCCCCCCCCAAAAAAAAAGACTCAACGACTGACCACCCAGGAGTAAGAATCTGTCTTCTCTCAATCTTACAACCCTACATTCTGGCCTGGGAGATCACAGGCACAGTGACAAGGGCAATGACAAAGCTGGCACCCAGCCTGGCTTTCCCTTCTCTCCCACAACCCCTCTGACCTCTTCCACTGGCCAAGGCTACCAAACCTTCACAGTTCCACTGAATTCCAGGAGTGTTTGTAAATACCTCCCACTGCCTGGGTGCGGTGAGCTGACTGCTCTTTCCTCCCATCGTGCCCCGCCTCTAGCTCAGACTGAAAGAGGAAGAGAGTTTCTGTGGGCCCTGAGCACACGGACAAGGTGCCTGGCAGGTTAGACTGGACAGGTGAGACACCTGCCCTCCTCCAAAAGCAGCAGACTCCCAGAGGCCAAAATGCTCCTGGGCCTTTCTGCAGGCAACAGCCTGGAGACAGGGCAGCCCAGTTGCGCAGTTAGATCAGATCAGGGATACAGATTTGTGTTTAGACCAGCTGAGAAGCATCTCCCACCATGAGGAATTCTGTGCAGCCACACTGGGGGTGGAGAGAAAGGAGATGTGAGGGAGATATTTTCACCACCCTGCTAACTGCCTGTCACTCCTCCCTACAGCTCTTCAGGCCCTCCACACCCCCTATGGGAACACTAATTTTAAAATCCCCTCTGCGGGTTCCTATGGGCTAGTGTGCTATCCCAAGGAGGGGCAGAAAGGGGCTGGTAATGGCTGCTTGTCTTTCTCCTTTGCCTAGCCTCTGGGGTGTGGTGACAAACGTCCACACATAGTGATTCATTCACCTGACTCTTGGTAAACAACTGTCTGGCTTTTCCGTGTCCAGCTGCCTCAGCCTCCTGACTGCTTGGTTCACTATGACTGCTTTCCAGGCCCAGGCTTGAGAAGCAAGGGGTGTTCTGCCTAGTGGATCAGCAAGGAGGCAGGGGGCACAGGTTCCTGACATCAGCCTCTCTTCCCATGGCCTAAGGGGCAGTGGGGTGAGGCAAGTATGTTTGAACTGGACTGAGCTGCTAGCCACTGGTGAATAGCTAGCCATCCTTTCTACAACTTCATGCTGGTATTGCTTTGCTTAACAAAGCTTGTGTCATAGATAACACAAAGGTATTCTCTTCCCAATTTGTCCTTCAAACAAGGCCTTGGATTTCACAACTCCAATGCTGGAGGACATGTGTATGCTACCTTCCCACCTTTTATACAAAGTCTTCCTGGTGGCTCCCATTCAGAATTCTTTCTTGTTTCCTAATTCATTTTTTGTTTTTGTTTTTTAAATTTTTTTAAATTATACATGGACACAGTATCTTTGTTTATTTATTTTTATGTGGTGCTGAGGATCGAACCCAGTGCCTCACATATGAGAGGCAAGAGCTCTGCCACTGAACCCCAGCCCCAGCCCCTCATTTTTTGTTTTTAACCACATTTTTTATTGGTGCATAATAGTTGTACACATCGATGGGATCCGTAGTTGCATATGTATTTATACATGCACACAATATAATTTGGCCAATATCACCCCTCAGCCTTTCCCACCTTACTTATTTCTTGTTCAGTCCCTGTTTTTATTTATTGTAATCATGTCCAAGGCAGGAAGTGGGTAACTCACCTCTAGAAATTACCATTGCTAGCTGCTCAAGTCCCTGTGACTAGAAGGCAGTTCAAGTTAAGTACAAGAGACATATAAATGACTTCAAACTTCAGGACTCAAACTTTCAATCATTGCTGCCACCACCTTTAACACACATATCCGGTACAACCATCTTTTAAATATAGTTCTATTTTGTTCTAATTAGAAAAGAAGTATGTGTTCTTTGTAGATACAGACCCTACTCCACTTTTCCAGAACTTTCCGTGTCATAAAGGGAAAGCAGGATATTTCAATGTTCCTTCACACTTGAGTTGTTCCACGGAGAGCTCATCAGGGACTATTCCCTGGCCTCTCTCTAATCAGCCTTCAGCCTCCACTCTCTCAACTACTGGGACCCCTGGCCACAGTTCCCTCTATGCAGAGCTGGCCAAGGGGTGGATATGAACAACTCTACATCCCCTTAACTCCGCTCCTGTTTCAATGCCACTACACAGAGTACCGGCTGATGAATATGTTGACTTTTGAGCCTGAGGCTAAAACTAGAAAACTGAACCCAACATGTAAGAGTTTACAAAGTCTCAAGAGGAGTACCAATAAAGCTCTCTACCTAGGGACAACACCTACACCAGGCGTGTCTGTCTCTCTTGCTCTCCCCTCACCCCCAGCCTTTCTCTGGAGAAACCCAGGGCCTCTAGCATGTTAGGCAAGTTCTTTACCACTGAGCCACACTCCCAGCCCCAGCTTCACTGTTCAGGTGCCCTCTTCTCACCTGCCTCTATAGGCCCTCTTATGAAACTCTACCCTCTTTTGGGAAACCCTACCCCCTCATCCATCTTAGGGTGCATTATACTGCCCTTAAGTCTGCTTGTTTCTCCTGTAACAACATTTTCTACACCACCCCAACCACCCACACTCCAAATGTGGACATGCCTTCAGCAATTAAAGTCAATGATACCACACTGGGTTCGTTTCTCAGCACTGCCTATAAATAAATAAAATAAAGTCCATCAGCAGCTAATATATATATTTATTTATTTATTTATTTTAAAGTCAGTGATACCAAAGTCATAGAGTAGTTGGGGGATGAAATTATAAAGCAACTTAATCCATGGCATGATTGAGTCCTCCATTTTAATTGGTCATCCAGACTTGTTGAGGGAAAAAATAATATGTACATATGTGTGTGCATGTGTGCACACGCGCGTATGCATGTGCTTGTGTGTTTGTGTATTCCATGTCCCTAAAACAAAACATTTCTGAGATATGGTACTACCTAAACCCATAATGAAAAATAAAAGATTGTCATAATGATTCATAATTTTTTTTTTGTATGAGGGATTCAATCCAGGGCACTTAACCACTGAGCCACATCCCCAGCCTTTTTAATATTTTATTTAGAGACAGGGCCTTGTTAAGTTGTTTAGGGCCTCACTAAGTTGCTAAGGTTGACTTTGAACTCATGATCCTCCTGCCTCAGCCTCCCAAGCCATTGGGATTATAGGAATGCACCACTACACCTGTCACTTCATAATATTTCATAAACATATAGAAATCATATATTTGTGTGTGTGTGTGTGTGTATATATATATATATATATATATATATATATATATATATATATATAAATAGTTTGTATAACATACAAACTGAGCCTTTTTTTTTCAGTGCTGGGGATGGAACCCAGGGTCTTGCATATGCTAGGCAAATGCTCTATCACTGAGCTACCTCCCAGCTCAGGAATGAATTTTTAAAAGCAGACTTCTTAATTAAAACATAGCATAGATATAAAAAAAGCAAAAACATTCACCCAATGAACATTTATAAATATCCTATGCAGAAAAGGTATATAAAAAGCTTAGATTTGGTGAAATTTCACCACCCAAATCAAGAAATAAATCTACATAGATTAATTTCACTATTTTTGAACATAATTAATCTGTCAAACATAGGGGATTATTTCAGTTCTGGCCCCTTTCACTCAGTATTATGTTTATGAGATTCACCAAAGCTATTCAATAGCAATAATTTGTTTTCTTTACTGGTTTATGGTATTCCATGGTATGAGTGCGCCACCACAAGTTATTTTTCATCCCAAAGCTGATAATTAGGTTGTTTCAAAGCTTGCAGTGGAGTGGATGGTGGCTCTCCAGAAGCTATGTCCACGTCCTAGTTTTTGTACCTATGAGTGCTGTCTCATTTAGATGTAAGAGTGCTTGCTGATGTAATTAAGGATCTTGAGATCAGTCATCCTGGATTATCTGGATGGACCCTAACTCCAATGACAACTGTCTTTACCAGGGGTATAGCTCAGCAGTATAGTGCTTGCCTCTTACATAAAGTCCTCTGTTTCATCTCTAGCATTAAAAAATCAATCAAACAAACAACAACAACAACAAAAATGAGGCAGATAAAAATGGAGAAAGTCATGAGAAAGAGGAAGAGATTAGAATGATGCATTGCTACAGTGTGGATCTGCAGTGTCCCCCAAAGGCCTATATGTTAAAGGCATGGTCCTAGTCCATGGCACTATTGGAAAGTGGTGGAATCTTTAAGAGGTGGGGCTTAATAGGAGACCTTAGTTCATTAGGGCCATGCCCTTGGAGGGGATGTTAGGGCTCGTGCCTCTTCTGTTTCCACTGTCTCACTTCTGGCCATGAGGTGAGGGCTTCCTCTGCCACATACTCCCAATGCGATGTGCTGCCTTGTTCAACAGCGATGGGATAAACCACTACAGACTGAGATTTCCAAACTCTGGGCCAAAATAAACCTTTTCTCTTTTTTAAGTTGATTAGCTCAGATATTTTTTTACAGTAATGGAAAACTGATTAACACACATCTATAAATCAAGGAATGCTTACAGCCACCAGAAGCTGAAAGAGACAAGGAAAAAAAATCCCCTCCTCCCAGAGCTTCTAGAGGAAACTCAGTTCTATTGATAACTTGATTTTGGACTTCTGAGCCCCAAAAGAGGGAGAAAATAAATTTCTGTTGTTTTAAGACACCAAGTCTGTGGTGATATGTTACAACAGCCACAGAGTACTATTGGGATCTATCAGAGCTATTGGGAATAAATTTGCTATTTGTTCTCCTGTGTCTTTTGGTGCATGTACATAAGTGCTCACCCACACCCAAGAATGGAATTGCTGGGTCACAAGGTAGGTATATGTTCAGCACTGAGATATTGCCAAACAATTTTTCAAAGAGGCTAAACCAATTTATACTCCCACCAATGTTTGAGAGATCCAGTTTTTCCACATCTGTGTCAATCTTGTTATTATCTGCCTTTTGTATTTTGCCCTTTTGGTAGCTATGCAGTGCTTTTAATTTGCATTTCCCAAGAAGTAATGAGATTATATGGCTTTTCTTAAGTATTTTTTTTTCTATTTGTATTTGGTCCTTGTGATGTGCCTATTCATGTCTTTTGTCCATTTTCTTTTCTTTTATTGTCTTAGTGATTTTTGTTTGTCTTTTACTGTTTTGTGGGATATATACACTGTATTGCACTGTTATGAAAAATGTAGTGCAAATATTTTCTCCCACTGTGTGGTTTGCCTTTTCACCCTCTTTGGTGGCATTTTTTTTATATTTTATTTTTTAGTCGTACACAATACCTTTATTTTGTTTATTTATTTTTATGTGGTGCTGAGGATTGAACCCAGGGCCTTGCACGTGGTAGGTGAGGGCTGTACCACTGAGCTACAACCCCAGCCCCTCTTCAATGACATTTCTTGAAGAAAAGAAGTTCCTAGGTGGGAAAGGGGGTGCACACTTGTAAGCCCAGCTACTCAGCTACTCAGGAGGCTGAGGCAGGAGCACGGCAAGTTCAAGACCATCGTGGGCAATTTAGCAAGACCCTGTCTCAAAATAAAAGTAAGGGCTGGGGATGTAGCTCACCGATAGAGTGCTCACCTAGCATGCTCGATAATCTTCTGGAAGCAATATCACTTTACTTTTTCCATTGAGATTGGCAAGTCACCTGCAAATAATTTTTGTCTATTGTTTTTAAAGATAAAATCATGGGTTTGGCCAGGTCTTATAGCACATGCCTATAATCCCAGCAGCTCAGGCAACTGAGGCAGGAGGATCTTGAGTTCAAAGCCAACCTCAGCAATGGGGAGGCGCTAAGCAACTCAGTGAGATCCTGTCTCTAAATAAAATACAAAATAGGGTTAGGCATGTGGCTCAGTGAATGAGTGCCCCTGAATTCAATCCCTGATACCAAAAGAAAAAATCATGGGTTTGGAGTGTAGCTCAGTGGTAGAACATGTGCTTAACATACAAGAGATTTTGCCTTTAATTCCCAGCACCAAACCAAAACAAAAAAAAAGGAAGAGAAGAGAAAATCACGACTCTCATACTTAAATTAAAATGAACACAATAATATTATATTTAATTAATAAGAAAAAATAATAAAGTGTTAACACCTGTTCAAAGGTGAATGCAAAGAATAGAAACATTTATAAATCAGGAACATTGAAATGAACATGTCAATGAAGGCAAAACTGGCTTTTCCATGATGGAGGAAGAGTGACCCTCAGCTGGACAGTTGTTTTCATGAATTTTGCATTGCTATTAGTTATATGAAAATCACAGTGTTGTAAAATAGCTTTTGTAGAATCAAAATTAGAAAATCCAGAGTGGGTACTATAGACAATGTAGTTTTCCACTGAAGCACAAAAATTTCCCTACCACATATTATCAGATGGAATGAAGTCTTTTCTGTATGAATATCTAAGAAAGCTGCTGCCACTTATTGAAAGTTTCGGCTTTCCCTCACCAGCTTTTCAGTATCATATTTCTGAACTCTATTCTATTTTTTAATACCTTTATTTATTTATTTTTATGTGGTGCTGAGGATCGAACCCAGGGCTTTGCACATGCTAGGTGAGCGCTCTACCGCTGAGCCACAACCCCAGCGCTGAACTCTATTTTTAAACCAATGCACACTGTTTTAAGTACAATGATTTTATAACACATATTTTTCCTGTATTAAGGATTAAACCTAGGGGCACTCTACCACTGAGCTACAGCCTCAGCCCCTTTTTAATTTTTATTTTTATTTTGAGTTAGGGACATGCTAAGTTGTCCAGGCTGGCCTCAAACTTGGGATCCTCCTGCTTCAGCCTCCCCAGTCACTAGGATTACAGGAGAGCACCACTGCACATGGTTGTAGTACTTCTTGATATCTAATAGTGTAAAGCTTTCATCTTTGTCCCTCTGTCAAGATTTCTTGGTGGTCTGGGGTATAGCTTAATGGTAAAATGCTTGCCTAGCATGTGCAAGGAAGTACCTGGATTTGATCACTGCTACTATAAAACAAAAAGATTCCTTGGCTATTTTTGTTCCTTTGCATTTTCATGTTCATTTTAGAATCAACTTGTCCATCTCTTGGGGAGGAAAACGCCTGCTCGAATTTTGATGAAGATGGCATTTGAATTTATAGCTCAATTTGGGGAAATATGACAAGTTTAAGATACTGAATCTGAAATAATGAATAAAAGACATCTTTATATTTAATTTCTCTCCATGTTTGTAGTGTTCTATGTAGGAGTTTTGTATGTCTTTTGATAGATGTATTCCCAGGTGTTTCACATTTTGGATACTATTGTAAATGGTATCAATTTACATTTATTTTTCTTTCCTTTTTTTTTACTATTTGTAATTTGTAAAACATTTCTGATACTTAGAGGAGCCCCTCAGTCAGAACACACAGAGCAATGTCTGATGCTTCTCCTTCACTTTCCCCCTTCATCTTCCCCTCTCTGATACAAGCACCACCCAGTGAGGTCCATCAGATCTGCCAGGATTGGGGAGGACTCCTAGATCTTTTGATGGCTGCTGCCTTGAAAGTAGAGACCACCATTTAAAAATGGGCGGGTTCTACTAAGTTCCCAACCAAAGGCTGTCATTTATCTGTTTCCTTCTTCCTCCTCTTCTTCCTTCTCATCCTCCTCCTTTCTCTTCTTTTCCTTCTTCTTCCTTCTTCCTCTTCTTCTTCTTCACTAGGGATTGAACCCAAGAGTCTTCATCTCTGATTGCATCCCATCACAGCCCTTTTTCTTTCTTTATTTTATTTTTTAATTTTAACATTATTATTTTATTTATTTATTTATGAATAGGATCTAGCCAAATCGCTCATGTGTGTTTCCAACTTGTGATCCCGTGATCCTCCTGTCTAGGCCTCCTGAATAGCCGGGCTTACAGGTGGGTGCCCCTGTGTCCCATTCTTTTTCTATTTTAAAATTTAAATCTAATTTTTTCTTGTTTTTTTTTCTTTCATTGGACACAATATACGTAACATAAAATTAACCTTTTCATTTACTTTGTGTGTGTGTGTGTGGTGCTGGAGATTGAACCAAAGGCCTCCTGCATGCTAGGCAAATGCTCTATAGCCATGCTACACCCCAAGTTCAATTCGGCCCCAGATCAACCTATTTATTTGGGGTCCTTTACCACTGAGCTACATCTTCAGCCCTTTTTATTTTTTATTTTGAGACAGTGTCTTGCTAAGTTGCTTAAGGCCTCACTAAATTGTTCAGGCTGACCTCAAACTTGAGATCCTCCTGTCTCAGCCTCCTAAGTCACTAGGATTACAGGTGTGCACTACTGCCCCCTGCCAAATTAACCATTTTTAAAGTCTGCAAATCAGTGGGTTTTAGTATGCAGTTGACTTTCTGTATCCACGGGTTTTACATCCACTGACCCAACCAACCACAGATTGAAAATATTTGGAAAAAATGGTTGTATACATACTGAAATGTATAGATCTCTTTTCCTTTTCCTTTTGCCTTTCTCTTTTTCTCCTCCTCCTTCTTTCTTTTTTATATATTTTTTTTCAGTGCTGGAGATTGAAGACAGGTTTCTGCCTGAGTATTCTACCACTAGATACCCCCTTGGCCCAAATAATTTTTTCTTTTTCTATTTATTCCCTAAACAACACAATAAATAACTATTTGCATTGCATTACATATTATAAATAATCTAGAGATTATTTAAAGTATCTGGAAGGATGTGCTTATGATTTATGCAAATGTGTTATTTCTTTATTTGAGGGACTTGAACATCTGTGGGTTTTAGTATGTGATTGGGGTTCTAGAACCAATCCTCCAGGGACCGTAAGAAAGGGACAAATATATTCACTATGTCATGCTGTAATCACCAATATTTAATTCCCTCATCTGGAGGAGAAAAAAAAATCCAGATTAGCAGTCAGTCCCAATTTCTCCTTCCCAGTTCACTGGCAGCCACTAATCTGCTTTCTGTTTCAATGGCCTTGCCTACTCTTAACATCTTACATACATGGAATCAACACATGGCCTTGTGTTGGCTTCTCTCACCTAGCACAATGTTTTCAAAGTTCATCCGGGTCATAGCATATAAAAGTACTTCATTTCTTTTTTTTTTTATGTAATATTTTAGTTGTGGATGGGCACAGTACTTTTATTTTTCTGTGGTGCTGAGGATCAAACCCAGTGCCTCACACATGTAAGTCAAGCCCTCTACCACTGAGCTACAGTTCCCACCCCAGTACTTCATTTCTTTTTAAAGCATGAACTCAGTGTTCATCTAGGAAAACACACAGAATTGGTTCATAGGAAATCTAAAAAACGGAGAAAAGTAGCTGGCTACTCAGGAAGCTGAGACAGGAGGATCGCGAGTTCAAAGCCAGCCTCAGCAAAGCCTCAGCCTAAGCAACTCAGTGAGACCCTGTCTATAAATAAATTTCAAAATAGGGCTGGGGATGTGGCTCAGTAGTTGAGTGCCCCTGAATTAAAAAAAAAAAAAAATAGAAAAGTAGAAAAAAAAATGTTTTGATTTGGTTTTTTTTTAGAGAAAGAGAGAGAATTTCAATATTTATTTTTCAGTTCTCGGTGGACACAACATCTTTGTATGTGGTGCTGAGGATCGAACCTGGGCCGCACGCATGCCAGGTGAGCGCGCTACCGCTTGAGCCACATCCCTAGCTCCTTGTTCTGTTTTTTAAAGCACTTATAACACTGTGCACACCTGTATTCCCAGCTACTCTGGAGGCTTAGGCAGGAGGATTACAAATCCAAGATCAGCCTGGACAACTTATTGAGGTCCTGTCTCAAAATTAAAAAAAAAAAAACAGGAAAGGCTGGAAGGTAGTTCAGTGGTACAGAGCCCCTGGGTTCAATCCCCAGTACCAGGGGGTGGGGAGAAAGCACTTCTATTCCACCTTGGAAAGATAGCTATTACTGTTACAGTGTATTTTTCCAGTCTTTTTTTTTTTCTGTGCACACTTGTCTTTAGATATAGTTGAATTTATACTCTGTATACAATATTGTGAATTCTATTTCCCCAACATTTTCTCATTTAATTGGAAAAATGCATAAATTTAATTTCCATCAGTTGCTAAATTCCATCATATGATGGAACTTTTAATCATCTCCCTTTTATGGACTATATTACTTCTATAAGTAACACATGGGTATCTTTACGCATAAAACACTTTTCCTTAGATTTATTTCCTGAATGTACTTCCTTAGGGTAGATGCTGGGAAATGCTCAAAAGCTGTGAATATCTCTAATATTCATTATATATAACAATATATCACTCCCCAATCAAATATGGAAAAACTAGTTCACCCAGTCTTCACCAGTATTCAACATGATGCACTGTTATTTGTTAATAGATTAAATGGATATATATATATATATACACACATATACACACACACACACAAACACAACTACAAAATAGTGCAATTTATATTTCTTTGTTTTCTTTCAAGGTTGAATATTTTTCCATGTGTTAGTCAGTTGTTTTATCTTGTGAAAAAACTGCTCTTATCCTTTGCCCCATTTCTCAATATGGGTCTTGGTGCTCTTGGCTCATCTGTAAGTATCCTTATGTAATGTAGATACTGACTCTTTGGATAGTTTCTGATCATCTATTTCTTCCCTTGGTTTTGTTGTTTACCTTTTAATGTGATCATTAATTTTTCATAGCCAAAAATATTCTTTGGAGGCAAATATTTTCTCTTGCTCTTAAGCTTGAAAAGTCTCCCTCCCTTTGATATTAGATAAATTCTCATCTGTGTTTTCATGTAGTGTTTTTGGTGTGAATTTTTACTATTTTATATGTTACTCTTTCTGGAATTTGTATTGGTACATGATGTATAAAGATAAATTTTACTTGTTTCCCCAAAATGTTAATTATTAAAATACAATTTATCCAACTTGACCCTTACTCTACTGAATTTCTGATCCTTCTTTATCATATAATAATAATAACAAATTCTTATAATTATAAGGTCTTTTAGAAACATCCGGTCTGAGTGATCCTAATCTTTCTATTCTGTAAGATTCAATTTATCCCATTTTCTGTACCCTGCAAGAGAGGAGAAGACATCTATGGCAGAAAATGAGCTGTGAAGTTCCCTCTTTGCTCTATTTCACTGAATCCTGATATCAGAGATAAGAAAAGACTTCCAAAGGACTTCCTTACTTCAGGCTGAATTACACTTAAACCATTCATATGGATTCATAAAACTAAGGAGGACCTCCTCATTCATCATCTTAATATTTGTTTTGTTTTGTTTTGTTTTTGGAAGCACTGAATATTAAGCCCAGGGCTTCACACACTGAGCTATATCTTTCCAAAAACAGAATAGGATTTAACTTCTGAATTTTTGTTTGATTATTTTGTGGTGCCAGGGACACTCTCCTACCAAGTTTATTTTGAGACAGTCTTGTTAAGTTGCTGAGGCTCTCACTAAGTTGCTAAGGTTGGCCTTGAATTTGTGATACTCCTGCCTCAGTCTCTGGGATAACAGGTATGCACCACTGTGCCTGGCTGAGGACCTAGAACTCTTAAGCTTCTGCCACTGAGCTACATCCCCAGCCCTTTGTTTGTTTATTTGTTTGTTTGTTTGTTTGTGAGACAGGATCTCACTAAATTGCTGAGGCTGTCCTTGAACTTGCAATCCTCCTGTCTCAGCCTTCTGAGTCACTGGGATTACAGGTCTGTGCTGTGTGCCCAGTTTATGTTATCTTTTAATGGAGGAAAGGCAACGTTAAAATGGAAAACCAAGGTTGGTACTGGAAGTCCCAAAACATCACCTGGTTTGAAAGTGACACTGGGAAGATGTGCTAGAAGGACCACCCTACTGAGGAAGGGAAACATGAGGTCCTGCAGTTTGAAGATTGTTCAGATCTGTAATTAGTACAATAAATTAACCACTGACCTGATGGACTTTTGTAGAAAAGTTGAGGTCACCTTGTGAAGTGTTATTCTGATATGCCCAGCCTTGAAAGGTGGGGTCATTCCAAGAGTCAATTATCTGGAAAAGAAGCAAATTCTATGAGAGAAAATAGAACTAAGAGGGGGCCTTGAGGGTGTTGGCAGACAAGGCATTGCCTGTTTCTGACCAGGCCTTGCTGCCTTCACTGTAGACTTGGAAGAGGTGTATGTGTATGTCCTAAGATGGCCCCACTATCTTGAGGCAGCCTGGAGACTAAGTGAGACTCGTACAATGGAAAATAAAGTATAAGTTATACCTTGAATGACCTGGTTTTGTGTTAATTTCGTCTTACATTTTGCTTGTTATCACATTGTGTGTGTGTGTGTGTGTGTGTGTGTGTGTTTCTGGAAATCAATCCCAGGGCCTTCTTTTGCATATGTTAGACAAGTATTCTGTCACTGAGCCACATCCCAGCCCTCATAGTCCTTTTTTAAAGTCATTTAAAATGTTCCAGTGTTGGGAATTTAGAGATTTAGAAGCTCTGCTAGGGGAGTTTAAGAAAAGGTCATGAGCTAACAATGGCAAAATTGTTAAAAGAGTTCAGCATCTCCACCCTACCCAAGATGCCAAGGGAGCGGCACCAGGAATTCCAGGGGTCAAAAGTTAGGTCACGAGTTCTGCTGCCTTGCTCTGGAAAGAGTAGTTCTCTCCACTGCCAGTCTGGAGGATTTTGGATGTTGTGCTTCTGAGAGATGAGGCAATTTCCTTACATCATCACAAGATTCAGCCAATATCAAGTCATCTAACCTTTGAGAACTGAAGGTTTTTGGTTTTGGGTTTTTTTTTTTTTTTTTCTGTTTATTTGTACCCTGCCTGGTTTAAAAAAAAAAAAATTTAAAGCTCTCTACAAAACCACATAAATGAAGTTAAACAACATAAATTTGAGCACTGTGAGAAAAGTGAGGCAGAGGAAAAACAAGGGCCAGGACATGACACTCTGAAGGGTTTGGAGTGCCCAGCCTTTTAGAACTTGCTGAAGCTGTCAGACCAGTGCTGTGTTTTCATTCTCCTGAATCCTGTCATTGTAGGGGGCAAAGCCTGGGGAAACATCTATTGATTCACAAGGTAGAAGGAGACCTCCCACCTAATCCAGCACTCTCACCCACTTGGAAAGCGCCATGGTTCATCAACCACTCCATTCAACCTCTCCATTCATGCTTTTTGAGCCCTCACTGGATAAAAGTTTGAATTTTTTTTTAAATTTTTCTTTTTTGTAGTTGGACACAATAACTTTATTTTATATATTTATTTATTTTTAGGTGGTGCTGAGGATTGAACCCAGCGCCTTGCTTGTGCTAGGCAAGCGCTTTACTGCTGAGCCACCACCCCAGACCAAAAAGTCTAAAATTTTAAAACATGTTTGAAAGGGTATCAAGTGTTTGGTCTGTTTTACTGGGAAGTCCCAGAGTCCTCAGAGTGGTGATTTTGGTTTTACTTTGTAGTGCCTGGAATGGAGCCCAGAACATCACTCATGCTAGGCAAGCACTCTGCCACTGATTCACACCCCCAGACTAGTTCCAGCTTTCTAAGGAAAGGTGACAATCCTAGGACCAAGAGGAGCTGGCAAAGTCATTGATGCTGCCCTGAGTTGGGTAGAGGGTGAGTCACCGGCTAAGGAAGTTGTGTGATGATCCATCTAGATTTCTTCACCCCCTCTAGAAAGACTGCAGGTGGCCACCACCCAGGACTTCACCTGGGCCACATTCCAGAGACATTTGGAATAGCAACACATGTGGGAAACACACACAAGCACAGATCTCAGCCCGCCCTCCCTTCTCTCCGGGGCTGGCTGGGGTGCTCTAAGGAGCTTGAGGAGGAAGAAGATCCCCATTTCCCATACCCTCCTCTGCCTATCAAATGGAGCCAATTACCAGGATGCAGGTGCCCATTTCTTAATTAAAAGTTCAGGTTTCTTCTCAGTGCCCACGTTTATTAAACAGCGCCACCTGCTGTCCAGAAAGTCATGAAAGTGCCGTTATATGAATGAGCCTCACAGATTCACATTTTAGGCTCACCTGTGAGACCCTCAAAAAAGGCAGAGGGAGAGGAGGACATACTTGCTGCCCAGCTTTGTGTTTTCTCCTCATCATCCCCTTCCTATTCCACTCCAGCCCCTCTGTGACAAAACCCATCAATTTCCCACAGCTTTAGGATCATCCTTCCCACCTGCCCCATCAGTGATCCTCCATCATCAAACTCCCATTAATAAAATGGATCCTACACCAAGTTCTGTCATTGACTTCTGCATTTCCTAATAAGAATGGGTGGTGAACTTCTCAGGGTCTTGCAGGGTAGACTTTAAAAGTTCTCTTGGAGGACGTATTGCCCAGCAACTTCTTTTTAAAAAAATGTGATAAGGTACACATAGGATAAAACTTATATTTCTAATGTACAATTCTGTAGTGTTGAGTACACTCATAATGTTGTGCAACTGATCTTCAGGGATATTTTCATTTTTAAGCCCAGGAACGGGCTGGGGATGTGGCTCAAGCGGTAGCGCGCTTGCCTGGCATGTTTGTACAAAAATTATTGTGTACTAGTTTATTTCCTTGAGATAAATTCTAAGAAATGGTATTGCTGCGTCAAAAAGTAATCCACTTTGGGGGCTGGGGTTGTGACTCAGTGATAGAGTGCTTGCCTCACATGTGAGTCACTGGGTTCATTTCTCAGCACCACATATAAATAAGTGAATAAAATAAAGGTCCATCAACACTAAAAAATTTAAAAAAATAATAAAAATAAATAAAAAGTAATACACTTTGGGCAGGGCACTAAGGAAATTGCCTTCTTTCAAAATATGTGCATATGGGGCTGAGGTTGTAACTCAGTGGTAGAGCACTTGCCTAGCATGTGTGAGACACTGGGTTCAATTCTCAGCACTCATATAAATAAAATATTTAAAAGGTCCATCAACAACTAAAAAAAAATAAAAACAAAAATAAATATGTACATATATTAGGACCTCTGTTGAAAGAATGAGCCAATAGTTCCCCTACCTTAACACAACCCTCTTTCTCCACTCCACCTAATCACCCTTTTGTAGTTATATTCTAGTCATTAACATTACCAAAAAGTGTTCCATTGCTGAAGTCTTGATTTCACCCATCCCACCAGCAGATCTTCACCTCTTCCCCTGCTCTGATTTCAACAAATCCTCTCTACTGGCCCCACAACTATTCTACTCTTTTGTTTTGGGGTGTGTGTTTGTGTGTGTGTGTGTGTTAATTACTAGGGATTGGATCCAAGGCCTCCCACATCCTAGGCAAGTGCTCTACTACTGACCTACATCACTAGCCTTTTAGTGTAGTTTAGTTTATGACAGGATCTCACAAAGTTGCTGAGGCTGGCCTCAAATTTGCCATTCTCCTGCCTCAGCCTACCAAGTAATTGGTATTACAGGCATTCACCCCACATCCAGATAACTTTCTATCTCTTTTTAAAAGTGTGATGGATAGTAAACATATGGAGCTAGAGAACATCATGCTAAATGAAATAAGCCAATTCCAAAAAACAAAGGCTGAATGTTTTCTCTGATAAGTGGATGCTGATCCATAGTGGGCGGGGGACAGTTAGGAAGGAACTTTGGATTGTGCAGAGGGGAGTAAGGGGAGGGTGGGGCTGTGGGGATGGGAAGGATGGTAGAATGAGACAGACATTATTACTCTATATACATGTATGATTACACTACTGGAGTGACTGTACCATGTTCAGCCAGAGGAAGGAGAAGTTGTGCTCCATTTGTGTACAATGTGTCAAAATGCAGTCTACTGTCATGTATAACTAATTAGAACAAATAAAAAATTTAGAAAGTAATGTATAATTTGACACATAATAAACTACACATACATAATATGTGCAATTTAATGTTTTGATATGTACGTATACACTTGTGAATTCATCACCACAATCAAGATAGTGAACATATATATGATTCCCCTCCAAATTTTCCTTTTTTCCATTGGTTATCTGCCCTTCTTTACCCTTCTCCAATTCTCTCCCTAGACAACCAAGATCTGATTCTTATCTCTACAGTCTAGTTTGCATTTCTAGAATATTTTACAAGTGGAAACATATAATATGCATTTTTTTGTCTGACTTATTTTACCTAACATAATTATTTTGAGATTTGTTTATGTCATTATATGTATTTATTTTTTTATTGTTGAGTTGTGTCCCATTTATGGATATACCATTATTTGTTAATCTAGTCAAATCCACTCATTGTTGATAGACATTTTGATTGTTTCCAGTTATTGGCTATTACAAATAAAACTGCTATAAATACTTATGAACAAGGAGCTGGGGTTTTGGCTCAGCAGTAGAGCACTTATCGAGCAAGTGTGAGGTTCTACGTTCAATGCTCAGCACCACATAAAAATAAATAAATCTTCAAGTACAACTAAAAAACATTTTTTAAAATGTTTATGAACAAGACTCTGTAAAAACGGGTATTTCCTTTTCTTTGGGGTAAATATCTATTAGTGGAATAGTTGGACCACATGATAAGTGTATGTTCATTCATCTCTTTAAGAAACTGCCAAACTGTTTTTCAAAGTGGTTTGCATCATTTTACATTCCTAGTAGCAGAGTAGGAGAATTCCAGTTCCTCCGCATGATCTCCAGTACTCACTGTGGTCAGTCTTTTAAAGTGCAATTTCCTATTTGCTACTGATATTGAACAACTTTCCATATGCTTTATTGGCTAGCCAGCTATCATGGGTGGTCAGGGATGACATGTCTATTAAAATCTTTTACTCATTAAAAATATTGTGTTGTTTATTTTGTTATTACTGAGTTTGTAGAGTTATCTATATATTCTGGATACAAGTCCTACATCAAACATATGATTTTAAATCTTTTCCCCCATTCTGTAGCTTGTCTTCATTCTTTCAACACTGACTTCAAAAAGTATGTGTAAGTCAGCCGCTTGAGAAACTCACCAAGTACGATGGCATACAACTACTTGGGACATGGAGGCAGGAGAATGGCAAGTTCAAGGCCAGCCTCAGCAACTTAGCAAGACTCTTATCTCAAAAAAAAAAAGGAAGTAGCCAGATGTGGTGAAACACACACCTGTAATTCCAGCAACTTGGCAGGCTGAGGCAGGAGGATCCCAAGTTCAAGTCCAGCCTCAGCAACTTAGCAAGACCCTGTCTCAAGATAAAAAAAAAAAAAAAAAAAATTAAAAAGCCTAGAGTTATACATCAATGGTAAGTGCACCTGGATTCGATCTCCAGTGACCCCCGCCCCCCAGCCCAAAAAAAAGGAAGTAGGAGCTCAGTGGTAAAACACCCCTGGTTCAATGCCCTGTACTGCAATAAATAAAAAATAAAACAAAAATAAAAACCTCACACACCTGAGAAACTCAACTTCTAGAAAAGAAATGTTTATTTTGGCTCGTGATTTTAAAGGGTTCAGTCCATGGTCTGTTGGTCCTATAGCAGAGCAGCACACCCTGGTGGGAGTATGCAGTAGAGACAGCTGCACATCTATGGCATCCAGGGGGTCCACAATGACCTTCCACTAGGTCCACAATGACCTTCCACTAGGTCCCATCTCCATCTCCCAACAGCACCACAGGCTGATGATCAGGCCTTTAACACAGGAGTCTTTAAGGGGAGACATTCCAGCTCTGAGCTATTTTAACAGAGTAGAATTTTCTAATTTTGATGAATTCAAATGTATCTATTTTTTCTTTCATGGATTATGCTTTGATATTTTATCTAATCCATCTTTGTTTAACTCAAGGTCACAAAACTTTTCTCCTGCGTTTTCTTCTAAAGTTTTATAGTTTTAGATTTTACATTAAGGTCTACGAACAATTTTGAGTTAAATTTTGTGTATAATGTGAGGTATAGATTGAAGTTCTCTCATTTGTTTGCTTTTTCCTTCCTTCCTTTCATTCTTTCTTTTCTTTTCTTGCTATGAACATCTAACTTTTTTAATATTTATTTTTTAGTTCTCGGTGGACACAACATCTTTATTTTTATTTTTATGTGGTGCTGAGGATCGAACCCAGCGCCCCGTGCATGCCAGGCGAGTGCGCTACCGCTTGAGCCACATCCCCACCCGACATCTAACTTTTATAGCATCATTTGTGTATTCACATCTTTATAAAATGTCAGTTATTCATATATGTTTATTTTTGGACATTATTCTGTTCCACTGATCTATTTGTCTAACAATATGCCACATAACCGTGATTACTGTAACTATATAAGACTTGAAATTAGGTAGCATTAGGTCTCCAACTTTATTCTTTTTCAAATTGTGGCAAAATCACTTTAAGTCCTTTGCATTTCAATATGAATTTTAGAATCAGCTTGTTAATTTGTTTTAACATGATTGACAGGTTAATGAACAATTTGTCCATAATTTATCTGAGCCATAACACGTGGGTGATCTCTTCTTCAAGAAACACTAAATGAATGCAAGCAACACACACACACACACACACACTCCTCTCAAAATCTACCAACTACTTTCGTTTACTTCATCTATTATGGGCCACATTGCTATGGACTGAACGTGTCCCAGAAGTGGAATTTTTAGTTCATATTTCTTCTTTTGAAATACAGACATAAATAGCTATAAATTTCTGAATCATATTTCTTCTTTTTAAATATAGACATGAGTAACTATAAATTTCCTTCTAAGCACAGCTTTCAGTGTTTCCCATAATGTTGTATTTTCATTTTTATTCATCTCAAAGTATTTTCTAATTTCCCTTGTGATTTATTTCTTGACCCATCAGTTATTTAGGAGTATGTTGTTTAATTTCCACATACTTACAAATCTCCCAACTTTCCCATTTTCATTGATTTCTAATTTCATCCCATTGTGATTGGAGAATATTGTTTGTATGATTTCAATCTTTTAAAATTTGAGGCTTGGGGCTGGGGCTGGGGCTCAGTGGTAGCACACTTGCCTGGCCTAAGTAAGGCACTGGGTTTGATTCTTAGCACTGCATGTAAATAAATAAAATAGCGGCCTACCAACAACTAAAAACAATATTTTAAAATATTTTTTCAAGTCTTGTTTTTTGGCTTAATATCTAGTCTAGCCTCAAAAATGTTCCAGGTGGGGAGCTAGGGATATAGCTCAGTTGGTAGAGTGCTTGCCTCACAGACACAAGGCCCTGGGTTCAATCCCCAGCACCACCAAAAAAAAAAAAAAAGTTCCAGGTGTACTTCAGAAAAATGTGTACCTTGTACGTGTTAGGCAAGTGCTCTACCAGAAGCCACTCCCACAATCCTATGGATGTCTTTTAGTTTGTTTATGTTGTTTATCAAGTCTTCTATTTCCTGGTTGACCTTCTGTCTAGTTGTTTCACCCATTGTTGAAGATGAACTATCAAAGTTTTCAATTATCATTGCTGAATTATTTTTCTCTTCAACTCTGATAGTTTCTACTTCATATAATTTAGGGTTATTAGGTGCATGTACGTTTGTAATTGTTCAATTTTCTGGGTGGATTCCTTTTTATCATTATAAAAGTCTATCTTTGTATCTAGTAATGATTTTTTGTCTTGAAATCTGTTACATTTGATATTATAGTCACTTGACTTTGACTGCTATTTACATGGTATACCTTTTGACACTTTTTAAATTTCAACCTATTTGTGTCTTTGAAGCTAAACTGCTTCTTAGAATTTAGATGGACATGTACTTCATCCATTTTACTACATGTTTTTAGTTTTTTTCTTATTGGTTGACCTGAGGATTACAATTGATTTTTTTTTTTTGGTTGTTGATAGACCTTTATTTTATTTATTTATATGTGGTGCTGAGAATCAAGCCAGTGCCTTACTCAGGCAAGGCAAGTGCACTACTGCTGAGCCACAACCCCAGACCTACAATTGACATTTTAATTTATTACTATCTAGTTCAGGTTAATACCATCTGCTATGGACTGAATTGTTGCATACCCACACACACAGTTTTATATGTTGAATCCCTAATCCCCAATTTGATTATCTGGAAATATGGTATTTAGGAGGTGATTAGGTTAAATGGAGTAATAAGGGAGAATGCTAATCCAAAGAATTATGTGCCTTCTCTCTCTCTCTCTCTCTCTCTCTCTCTCTCTCTCTCTCTCTCTCTTTCCCTCTGAAGGCAGGCATCTCGAAGCCAAAAAGAGGGCCCTTACCCAAACTAATTACGCTGGCACCCTGATCTCAGACTTCTAGCCTCTAGAAATGTGATAAATTAAGTTTCTGTTGTATGAGCCATCCAGCTTATGGTATTTTGTCCTAGTAGCCCAAGATGACCAATTCTCCAATTATTATTATCATTATTATTATTTTACAGTAGAATGCATTTTGACATATAGTATACAAATGGAGCACAACTTCTCATTCCTCTGGCTGTACATGATTCAGAGTCACTCCAGTAGTGTAATCATACATGTATATAGGGTAATAATGTCCGTCTCTTTCTACCATCCTTCCCATCCTCACAGCCCCACCCCTCCCCTTACTCCCCTCTACACAAAACGAAGTTCTTTCATTCTTCCCTATCCCCTTGCCACACTATGGATCAACATCCAGTTATCAGAGAAAACATTTGGCTTTTGGTTTTTTAGGGTTGGCTTATTTCGCTTAGCATGATAGTCTCTAGTTCCATCCATTTACCTACAAATGACATAATTTCATTTTTCTTTAAGACTGAGTAATATTCTGTTGTGTAATATTCCATTTCTTTATCCATTCATCTGTTGAAGGGCATCAGTTTGGTTCCATAAATAGTTTAGCTATTGCGAACTGAGATGCTATAAACATTGATGTGGCTGCGTCACTGTAGTATGCTGATTTTAAGTCCTTTGGGTATAAACCGAGGAGTGGGATAACTAGACCAAATGGTGGATTCATTCCAAGTTTTCTGAGGTATCTCCATACTGCTTTCCATAGAGGTTGCACCAATTTGCAGTTCCACCAACAATGCATGAGTGTACCTTTCCCCCCATATCCTTGCCAACACTTATTATTGCTTGTATTCTTTATAATTTTCATTCTGCTACATATGGATTTCCAGTTTTCCCAGTTCCATTTGTTGAAGAGGCTATCTTTTCTCCAATATATGTTTTTGGTGCTTTTGTCTAGTATGAGATAACCATGTTTATGTGGCTTTGTCTCTGTGTCTTCTATTCTGTACCATTGGTCTACATTTCTATTTTGGTGCCAATACCATGCTGTTTTTGTTACAATTGCTCTGTAGTATAGTTTAAGGTCTGGTATTGTGATGCCTCCTGCTTCACTCTCCTTGCAAAGGACTGCCTTGGCTATTCTGGGTCTTTTATTTTTCCAAGTGAATTTCATGATTGCTTTTTCTAGTTCTGTGAAGAATGTCATTGAAATTTTTATAGGAATTGCATTAAATCTGTATAACAATTTGGGTAGTATGGTGATTTTAACTATATTAATTCTGCTTATCCAAGAGCATGGGAGATCTTTCCATCCTCTGAGGTTTTCTTCAATTTCTTTTTTTAGTATTCTGTGTTTTTATTGTACAGGTCTTTCACCTCTCTCTCTCTCTCTCTATCTCTATCTCTTTTATTTTTTTTTAGGCTATTGTGATGGGGTGGTTTTCCTAGTTTTTCTTGCAGAGGATTCATAGTTAATGTATAGAAATGCATTTGATTTGTGGGTATTGATTTTATACCCTGCTACTTTGTTGAATTCATTTATTAGTTCTAGAAGTTTTCTGGTGGAATTTTTTGTATCTTCTAAATATAAAACTATGTCATCAGCAAACAATTATAGATTGAGTACTTCTTTTCCTATGCATATCCCTTTAATTTCTTTCATCTCTCTGATTTCTCTAGATAGAGTTTCAAGGACTGTGTTGAATAGAAATGGTGAAAGAGGGCATCCTTGTCTTGTTCCAATTTAGAGGGAATGCTTTCAGTTTTTCTCCATTTAGAGTGATGTTGGCATTGGGCTTAGCATAGATAGCTTTTCCAATGTTGAGGTATGTTCCTACTATCCCCAGTTTTTCTAGTGTTTTGAACATGAAGAGGTGCTGTATTTTGTCAAATGTTTTCTCAGCATCTATTGAGATAATCATATGCTTCTTGTGTTTTAGTTTATTGATGTGATGAATTACATTTTTATTGATTTCTGTATGTTGAACGAAAGTTGCATCCCTGGGATGAACCCCACTTGATTGTGGTGCACTATCTTTTTAATATGTTTTTGTATGCGATTTGCCAGAATTTTATTGAGAATATTTGTGTCTATGTTCATCAGTTATATTGGTCTGAAGTTTTCTTTCCTTGATGTGTCTTTGTTTGGTTTTGGAATCAGGGTGATACTAGCCTCATAGAATGAGTTTAGTAGAGTTTTCTCCTTTTCTATTTCATGGAATAATTTGAGGCATATTGGTATTAGTTCTTCTTTGAAGATCTTGTAAAACTCAGCTGAGAATCCATCTGGTCCCAGGCTTTTCTTGGTTGGTAAGCTTTTGATAGTGTCTTCTATTTTCTTGCTTGAAACTGATCTGTTTAAATTATGTATATCCTCCTGATTCAGTTTGAGCAGATCATATGCCTCTAGAAATTTGTCAGTGTCTTCAGGATTTTTTATTTTATTGGAGTATAAATTTTCAAAATAATTTCTAATTATCTGCTGTGTTTCAATAGTGTCTGTTGTGATAGTTTCTTTTTCATCACGAATTTTAGTAATTTGAAATTTCTCTCTCCTTCTTTTCAATTAGGGCGGCTAAGAGTTTATTAATTTTATTTATTTTTCAAAGAACCAGCTTTATGTTTTGTCAATTTTTTCAATTATTTCTTTTGTTTTAATTTCATTGATTTCAGCCTTTACATCAATTATTTCCTGTCTTCTACTATTTTTGGTGTTTATTTGTTCTTCTTTTTCTAGGGCTTTGAGATGTAATGTCAGGTCATTTATTTATTTATCATTGATTTCTAACTTCATTCCATTATGGTCTGATAGAATGCAGGGTAGAATCTCTGTGTTTTTGTATTTGCTAAGACTTGCTTTGTGGCATAACATATGGTCTATTTTAGAGAAGGATCCACATGCTTCTGAGAAAAACATGTATTCGCTTGTTGATGGATGAAATATTCTGTATAGGTCTGTTAAGTCTAAATTATTGGTTATACTATTGAGTTCTATTGTTTCTTTATCTAGTTTTTGTTTGAAATATCTGTCCAGTGGTAAGAGAGGTGTGTTAAAGTCATCCAGTATTATTGTGTTGTGGTCTATTTGATTCTTAAAATTCAGAAGAGTTTGTTTGATATACGTGGATGTTCCATTGTTTGGGGCATAGATATTTATGATTATTATGTCTTGTTGATGTATGATCCCCTTAAGCAGTGTGAAATGACCTTCTTTATCTCTTCTGACTAACTTTGGTTTGAAGTCCACTTTATCTGATATGAGGATGGAAACCCCTGCTTGTTTGTATAGCCCATGTGAGTGGAATGTTTTTTTCCTATCCTTTCACCTTTGGTCTGTGGATGTCTTTTCCTATGAGATGAGTCTCTTGAAGGCAGCATGTTGTTGGGTCTTTTTTTTTAAATCCAATCTGCCAGTCTGTCTTTTAATTGATGATTTTAGGCCAATAACATTCAGGGATATTATTGAAATATGGTTTGTATTTCTGGTTATTTTGGTTTAGTTTTGGTTTTTTGTTTTTTTTTTTTTTTAATTTTTAATATTTATTTTTTAGTTATTGGCGGACACAACATCTTTGTATGTGGTGCTGAGGATCGAACCCGGGCCGCACACATGCCAGGCAAGCGCGCTACCGCTTGAGCCACATCCCCAGCCCTAGTTTTGGTTTTTAACTTACTTGGTTTCTCCTTTGATTGGCTTTTCCTTTAGTGTAGTTCCTCCCATATTTTGCCAGAGGATTCTTTGAAAGAAGAAGCAGAGGAGTGTGGAGAGCTATGGTGGGAATTAAAATGAATGGAGGCCTTGAATTGGATTAGGATGTCCCTTCCAAGGATAGGAGTTGGACACCCAAGACTGACTGGGGCCTGACTGCCATCTGATTTCCCTTTTAAGCCAATCTAAGAGACAAATATTAGAGCCAGATAATCATACCAGTGAAAAGCAGATTGAGTTTACATTTGTAGGAGGTTAAGAAATTTTGTTGGTCTCAAATTGACTTAAACCAAATTTGTGACTCTGGCAATGTCTAATATAACCCTTTCTAACCTCCCTGTTTTATTTACTAGCAGGAAAACAGACACAAGTGTACATTTCAAGTTACATTAAAAGAGTCATTGCCTTTTTCTTAACATGCATGTGGGACTGTGTTTTGGTTATACTCTCTTGCTAGGTGTTTAAGACCAAATTGGGCCAGTCATAACAAAAAACAGATAAAGGGAGGGAAAGAGAGACAGACAGGTAACATTTGAGGCCACAATGGAACCTCCCCCTCATATTAAAATAAAAAGTCTGTCTTGGGTACAACTCAGCCCTTCCCTGGCTCTTCTCAACACTCCCCTCCAAGGCAGCCCACTCCTGCCACTTCTTAGGCAAACCTCCCTCACAACTCTGCCCCTACAAACTTGTCCCAGGACAAAGCATCTCCATAGTACGCAACTGTGTTCAGGGTCATGGACTAAAATTAAATAAGATGTGATTAATATCATAGCAAAGAAATAGTAACAATAAAATGTACTGTTGGTCTATTTTGAGATGTAGACAAAAGGTAGAAATAAATGTTACATTCTTTTCCTTCCCACAAAAACTTTCATGACCTTATTCAATCCTTCCTTTAGAGGATATGTCCTTGACAAATTACATGTCAATCTGTTTTCATCATTCAAAATATTTGTAAGTTCATTTTAGAAACTTGCTTATTCAAAAAACATCATCAAAGAATCCTCTGGCAAAATAAAAGGATGTTGATGCAAAAATTTTTTAAAAAGACCAAATTGGTCAAAATTGACCTTTTTCTTATCTACTCTTAGAGTCAATTGAGATTCATTAGAGTTCACTCTTGGGAACATGTGAGAAGCCTCCTGGCTCCTTTAGCCTTCTTCTACGAGTCATGCCATCTGCCAGAGTGAGTCAGGGTCATGCTAACCATATGTGGTTTCCTTTGGAGGTATCAGGGACATTTCTCTTTCTGGTGACATTTCCCTTTCTGGTGACATTTCTTGCCGCAGTCTGGCTGGGCACAATTCAGGAGCCACTTGTCAAAAGAAACGAACTTTATTTTTAGAACCACACAGGCCAAACAAAAAAGCTCCTCAGGAAAACCTTCAGAGCCCAACTGCCACCACCGGCTTCCCACAAGCCTCTCCCCACACCCCAAGCCTCTCCACCTCCCACAATCCTCCTGCTCTTGAGGCCGATTGGCTGGGTCGCGTGGGCAGAGCCAAAAAAGTCCCCCAATGAGCAGCTCCATGGTCTGAAAAGGCAGGGAAACAGCCCAATGAGCATCACCAAAGAGGAGCCAATCAGCTAGATATTGCTGGGGCCGCTGTGAGCCAATCATCAGCTGGCAGTCTGAAAGGGCGAGGAAACAGCTCAATGAGCATCACCGCAGAGGAGCCAATCAGCTAGAAGTTGCTGGGGCCGCTGTGAGCCAATCATCAGCTGGCAGTCTGAAAGTTTGCTGGGGCCCCTTCAGCTGTGGCTCTCAACATCTCCCCCTCTCTGTTTAAACAACAAGCGTGTGGCTTAGGGACCGTGCCTGCCTTAGATTGTCCAATAGTACATATGGTCCTTACCCGTTNCAGTGGCAAAATTTTGTAAGCAATGAGCTATAACATCTTTAGTTTTTTCTCCGGCATGAAGGGAGCCCATCAAAAATCCAGAAGAAGTATCAACTGTAACATGCAAATATTTTAATTTTCCAAATTCTGGCAAGTGTGTGACGTCCATCTGATGTTTTTCTTTGCAAAATGCGCACTGTTTAGCTCCCTGTTCTCTAGGGTCCTTTCCATCCCCCTGATCAAGAGGTTCAGTGCTTTGTCAGCATTGCAGGGCCCTTAAAGGGGTCTCAACATTCCCTGGATCCTAGCCAACCTTAGGGGACAAGAGATAAAATGTTGGCTACTTTTTCCTTGGCCCTTTTGCTTCCTTGATTTTGGTCTTTATGTTTTTAGTTTTAAACATCCAGCAGGCCAGTTTCAGCAGTCTTAATGGTAATAATGGGTTATAACTTCAGTGTCTACAATTTGACAGTTATCACTTCATTGAATTGGGGTCAATATTAGTACTAGAAGTCAGCATTATATCCTATCTATCCTGGAGGTGAAGCCTTATTGTCTTTTTTTTTTTTTGAAGATTATTTCCACTTTATTATTGATTTTTTAAAAAATGAATGACAGCGCAATGCATTACAATTCATTTTTTAAATATATTTTTAGTTGTTGACGGGAATTGAACCTAGTACCTCACATATGTGAGACAAGCGCTCTACCACTGAGTCACAACCCCAGCCCTACAATTCTTATTACACATATAGAGCACAATTTTTTTATATCTCTGGTTGTATATAAAGTATGTTGACACCAATTCGTGTCTTCATATGTTTTTTGGATAATGATGTCCATCATATTCCACCATCATTGCTAACCCCCTGTCCCCTCCCTTCCCCTCCCACCCCTGTACCCTATCTAGAGTTCATCTATTCCTCCCATGCTCCCCTCCTTACCCCACTATGAGTCAGTCACCATATATCAGAGAAAACATTCAGCATTTGTTTTGGGGGGATTGGCTAACTTCACTTAGCATTATCCTTCCCAACTCCATCCATTTACTTGCAAATGCCATGATTTTATTCTCATTTATTACTGAGTAATATTCCATTGTGTATATATGCCACATTTTTTTTATCCATTCATCTACTGAAGGGCATCTAGGTTGGTTCCATAGTTTAGCTATTGTTAATTGTGTTGCTATAAACATTGATGTGGCTGTGTCCCTGTAGTATGCTGTTTTTAAGTCCTTTGGGTATAAACCCAAATGGTGAAAGAGGGCATCCCTGTCTTGTTCCAGTTTTTAGAGGGAATGCTTTCAGTTTTTCTCCATTTCAAATGATGTTGGCCTGGGGCTTAGTGTCGATAGTCTTTATGATGATGAGATATACTCCTGTTATCCCTAGTTGTTCTAGTCAGTCACCTTATAACTTGTTTTCTAGTGTTTTGAACATAAAGGGGTGCTGTATTTTGTCAAATGCTTTTTCTGCATCTATTGAGATGATCATATGATTCTTATCTTTGAGTCTATTAATGTGATGAATTACATTTATTGATTTCTGTATGTTGAACCAACCTTGCATGCCTGGGATGAATCCTACTTGATCAAGTAGGATTCATCCCAGGGAAGAATATAAAGACATACCTTTTTGATATGTCTTTATATTCGATATGTCTTTATATTTGATTTACCAGAATTTTATTGAGAATTTTTGCATCTATGTTCATTAAAGATATAGGTCTGAAGTTTTCTTTCTTTGATGTGTCTTTGCCTAGTTTTGGAATCAGGGTGATTTTGACCTCATAGAATGAGTTTGGAAGTGCTGCCTCTTTTTCTATTTCCTAAAATAAACTGAAGAATATTGGTATTAGTTCTTCTTTAAAGGTCTTGTAGAACTTGGCTGTGTATCCATCCATCCTGGGCTTTTCTTGGTTGGTAGGTTTCTGATGGCATCTTCTATTTCATCACTTGATATTGGTCTGTTTAAATTGTGTACATCATCCTGATTCAATCTGGGAAAATCGTATGACTTAAGAAATTTGTTGATGCCTTCAATATCTTCTATTTTATTGAAATATAAGTTTTCAAAATAATTTCTAATTTTCCTCTGTAATTCTGTAGTGTCTGTTTTGATATTGCCTTTTTCATCACGTATGCTGGTAATTTGAGTTTTCTCTCTCCTTCTCTTTGTTAGCATAGCTAAGAGTTTGTCAATCTTATTTATTTTTTCAAAGAACCAACTTTTTATTTTGTCAATTTTTTCAATTGTCTCTTTGTTTCAATTTCATTGATTTCATCTCTAATTTTAATTATTTCTTGCCTTTTACTGCTTTTGCTGTTGATTTGTTCTTCTTTTTCTAGGGCTTTGAGATGTAATGTTAGGTCATTTATTTATTTACTTTTTCTTCTTTTAAGGAATGAACTCTATGCAATGAACTTTCCTCTTAGTAATGCTTTCATAGTGTCCCAGAGATTTTGATATGTTATGTCTATGTTCTCATTTACCTCTAAGAATTTTTTAATCTCCTTCTTGATGTCTTCTGCAACCCATTGTTCATTCAGTAGTATATTGTCTAGTCTCCAGGTTTTGGAGTAATTTTTATTTTTTATTTTGTCATTGATTTCTAATTTTATTCCATTGTGATATGATAAAGTGCAGGATAGTATCTCTACTTTTTTGTATTTGCCAAGAGTTGCTTTGTGGCATATTATATGGTCTATTTAGAGAAGGATCCATGTGCTGCTGAAAAGAAAGTGTATCTACTTGATGTAGGTTGAAATATTCTATATATGTCAGTTAAGTCAAAGATATTAATTGTATTATTGAGTTCTATAGTTTCTTTATTCAACTTTTGTTTGGAAGATGTATCCAGTGGTGAGAGAGGTGTGTTTAAGTCACCCAAGATTATTGTATTGTGGTCAATTTGATTCTTGAACTTGAGAATAATTTGTTTGATGAACATAGCTGCTCCATTGTTTGGGGCATATATATTTATGATTGTTATGTCTTGTTGGTGTATGGTTCCCTTGAGCAGTATGTAATGACCATCTTAATCCCTTTTGATTAACTTTGGCTTAAGGTCTACCTTATTTGATATGAGTATGGAAACCCTTGCCTGCTTCCACAGTTCATGTGAGTGGTATGGTTTTTCCCAACCTTTCACCTTCAGTCTGTGTATGTCTTTTCCTATCAGATGAGTCTCCTGGAGACAACATATTATTGGATATTTTTTAATCCAATCTATGTCTTTTGATTGGTGAGTTTAAGCCATTAACATTCAGGGTTATTATTAAGACATGGTTTGTATTCCAAGCCATATTTGTTTATTTTTGTCATTTAACTTGACTTGATTTTCTTCTTTGATTAGTTTTTCCTTTAAGTTACTACTTCCCTCTGCTGATTTTCATTGTTGTTTTTTTGTTTCCTCTTCATGGAATATTTTTACAAGAATATTTTGTAGTGATAGTTTTCTAGCTATAAATTCTTTTAACTTTTGTTTATCATGGAAGGATTTTATTTCATCATGAAATCTAAAGCTTAATTTTGCTGGATACAAGATTCTTGGTTGGCATCCATTTTCTTTCAGAGCTTGGTATATGTTGTTCCAGGATCTTCTAGCTTTTAGGGTCTGGGTTGAAAAATCTGCTGTTATCCTAGTTGGTTTTCCCCTATGTGTAATCTGATTCCTTTCTCTTGTGGCTTTTTAAATTCTCTCCTTTTTCTGTTATGTTGGACATTTTTATTATAATGTGCCTTAGTGTGAATATGTTGTGATTTTGCACATTCAGCATCCTGTAGATGAAGCCTTATTATCTTAATTCAGGCTGTTCTGTTTTGCTTTCTCTCTCTCAAGTTAGGGAGGTGGAGAGGGAGAAGAGAATGGGGGAAAAAGTGTCAGTTTTGAAATAAGCCACAGTGGCCAGGCAGCAAAGTTTACTTTTAAAAATGGACCTCTATTACATAAAGAGCAGATCAACATTTTAAGGAGACCTTGTTATTTCTAAACATAGAGAATTAGCATATTAAAAGTTAACCTTACAAAAAACCTTGAATAATTTCCTGCTGATTATAGCCAACTTGAATCACATACAGGAACGTTTGATGATGATGATGATGATGATGATGATGATGATGATGATTTAGTTGTAGATGGACACAACACCTTTACATTATTTATTTATTTTTATATGGTGCTGAGGATCGAACCCAGGGCCTCACACATGTGAGGCAAGGGCTCTTCCACTGAACCACAACCCCAGCCCACATACAGGAACTTCTTGAGATTTACCTTCTACAAACCTTTTGCAACCTACTTAGACATTCTACAACTTATTTATATCCTTAGTTTTGTCCTTTTTCATCTTGGACTTTAGCACAAGAATATTACTTTATCATATAACATACTTTCTCATCCATAAACATTTATTTTTCCTACGATTTTCCATACTGACACAGCTCCCTGGCTGCCAGGCCACACAGCCAGTCTATGGGTCCCTCCCAAGAGTATCTGAGGAGCTGTAGAGTAGCAGAGTGGCAGCGTGGGTGGGTTGGAGCACAGGCGGCACGCATGGCCTGTGGCCACATGGAGCCCATCATGCAGGTGTGGCAGTCATGAGGTGCTAAAAACCAGGGTGTGCAGACCTGTCACCCTTTAGCAGCCAGGCCTAGACACGGAACAGATGTCAGCTGCAGCCACACAGCACAGCAGCCCAGAAAATGTGAATATAGATTGTCCAATGAATGACCTCAACCTCCTGCTTCCTGACCTGTGGTGAGAAAATAGAAGTGAGGCAGACCTGAATGGAAGTTGGGACTCAAGAGTTAGTACATTTCCGAACCTTAATTAGCGTAAGTTTGGGGCTGGGGTTGTGGCTCAGTGGTAGAGTGCTCACTTAGCACATGCAAGGCCCTGAGTTCAATCCTCAGCACTACATAAAATAAATAAATAAATAAAAGTATTGTAAAAAAAAAAAAAAGAATAGCGTAAGTTTGGATCAATAGCAGTGATTCCAGTGCTTTATAAACCCATAGACTAGTGCACACAGATGGAGAAAACCTGCTATCAGGTCTCCTCTTCCATTGCAAGAGTTCTGTTTCTGCTTCTGTTCTTCAATAAATCCTTACACTCACTCATCCTTGTCTATGGATTTCATTCTTTGAATTCACAAGACAATAACCCTGAAAGAAGAAGAAGAAATTGATGGTGGGCCGAGGGCATGGCCTGCCATTAAGAGCAGTAACACCTCTCAGTGGCCTGCAGCTTGTGCAGGCCCCACCTGCCAGCAGAAGCAGTGAATCAAGTATCATCTTAAAACTTCAGTTTCAATACTAAAATATATTTTCATACCTATAATGTTCTGGATCTCTTTTCTAGTTTCAGACTTTTTCTTAAATTCATATTCTGAAACAAACCTTATGCCCCACACGTAGGGAGCAAAAGTCATTATACAATATCTATCAGATTTAGCCTTTTAGAAATTAAAATAGAGCCAGTCACAGATTTTTACAGTATTACCCGGATATGGAGTGGGCTTGTGCAGTTGGGAAAGTTAGGGGTAGAGCCTGTCAGTGTGGTGGGTGCTGAAATCAAAGGTTCAGGGGGCCACTCATCTTCCATGGAGGCATATCTACTCCCACCATCACTACTGTTTATTTTTATCCTTAGGATTTTCCAAAGGAGAAGCTCTTTTTTTCCTTTTCCAGTGTATTCGAGAGTTAACCCTTAAGTGATTGGCCTCTGAATAAGGTCAGCATGAAAAAGCATACACAAGAGAAAAAAAAAAAAACCCAGTTAGACAAAACAAGACTAGTCAGACAAAATATACTAATTTAGGCATGCAGGATTAAAGGTAAATTCACCAGAAAAAGACAGAGGCTTCGAGATAAAAAGTGGTGTGGTCATAATTACCATAATGGTATATGGTTCATCTTTAGTAGAACAGAGTGCAAGAAACTTACTGAAAGAGCAGAATCCCAGAGTAAGAAAAGAGGAAACAGTCTGTTATGTTCCACATCCGCTTGTATTTAAAAGGGACATTTTTTTCTTTCTGACTTCCAAACAGCTTGGGCACTTGCTCCTGTAGCTTACATTTCAGACGGCTATCAGGCAGGCAGCTAAGAAACTAGGAAAGCTGCCCTACTGAGCATGGGAGGCAAAAAATTCTGAGTGATGTCCCCAATTAAGAAGGCAAAAAATCAGATTTCCCCAACTAGGAGAGATAAGAGGAAGTGTACTATAATTAAATGAAATAGAACTTTGGGTTTTTCTGTGCAGGATGAGGGGGAAATACAGAAGAAAATGCGTCTTGTGAAGATCTAAAGAAGGCAGTCTGATAAGAAAGCCTAAGGTTTCTAGAGACTCTATTTAGCACTTGACAGAGAGAAAGTGAAATAATTGAGAGTCAGCAGGACATGAAGAGTAGTTGGGAGTAGCCTGACCATCAGGGTATACATGTAGAAATAGGCATTTCTTCAGATAAGGAGACTGGCTCACACTTGAGATTAACAGATCACCTCTTTCCCAAAGACCTCGGATCAGACTAAGAGTTTGTCTCAGTCTGATCTTTTGTGCAGCAACAGGGAGTCACCCCAATCTTCTGCTTGCAATTGTCCTCTGTGCCAAGCACAAATTCTCTCCCCCAGAAAGGAAACTGAAGCAAGTCAGGACCGGCATTCCCAACACCTAAGTGACAGGGATCAGCTCCATCTGTCCAGACCAGCAGCTGTGTTAGTCACTTTTAACCAGCTGACAGGTCCAGGTATTTAATAACAGTTTGTCCACTAATGAAAGAGCAAGAGAAATGAGAGCTCCCTTGTCTACATTGTTCATACTTCAAGAGAGAGGAGAAGGGGCTCACCAGTAACACAGGTTTATCAGGACAAACTGCAGAGAGGGCTCAGTAGAGACTGAGACCTGTCTTCCGCTTACAGCCTGGGGTGGTTTAGGGACGTGAGGGAGTGGGGGAATTAGGTCCTTGCTAGAGGGTTGTCAGGGAAAGGGCCTGTGGTCACCACCTCCGTTCTTTGAGGTGGCAACTGATCCATGTCAAACCAGATGTTTTTCAGAATTTCAGTCCCAGATGGTTTTCCTTCTTTGTATGAAGATGGAGTATTTTCTGGAGTTTAGGTGAGTTGAGTCAGAGTGACCATGAGGTGATGGAGGACATGTTTCAAAATGGTGTTCTCAGTATCAAGTTCTTCCCAACAAAAATGACACTAAACATGATGGTTTCCACAGTGTGGATAGGAAGCCAGTATTCCTTGGCTTTTCATGACCATATTTATCCTTCCTAGGCTCATGAAGAATAGAAATACAAACATCACTATTTATATCAACATTTGAGTGCCAGATTTCTGTAATGAATTTCATTTTAGGAGGCTGGAAGGAATAATCTTTGGGGAAAGTGAGATGAGTCTTAAAAACACCACATTCTTTTTTTTTTTTTTTTTTGGCAGGCAGCAGGGGAGGGGGGTGCAGGGAGAGGACTGGGGATTGAACTCAGGGTCACTTGATCACTGAGCCACACTCCCAGCCCTATTTTATATTTTATTTAGATACAAGGTCTCACTGAGTTGCTTAGCACCTCACTGTTGCTGACGCTGGCTTTGAACTCACAATCCTCCTGCCTCAGCCTCCCCAGCCACTGGGATTACAGGTGTGCGCCTCTGAGCCTGGCTAAAAAAAACACCACATTCTTAAAGTGCATCTGGAGGACCAACAATGACTTCCCATCAGTAGAAATCGTTGTCATCTATTAAACATGCTGAAAAGCCTTCCATGGAATTTTTGTTGAGTTAGAGAGGCTGCAACGAGCTCATCTTTTAGACAGAACCTCAGTGAGGTGCCAGGTCAGTGACTGTCATATAAAGAAGGTCAGTAGTGAGAAGTGGGACAGAAAACATCTGCCAGCTGTGTTTGCAATAGCAGGGGGGACTGGAGCTTCGTCATCCTTCCTGCCTTGGGCCAGGCTAGTGCCAGGGCTTCCAAAGGGCTGGAGGCAGCTGTAGTTGGATGTGATCAGAGATACCAGCCTAGCAACAGGCGTGCCAAAGCTACGAGAGGCACGTGTATAACCCTATGCATGCATAGATTCCAGGAATATGTTGGAGTTTTCCAAAAACCTTGTAAGCATCTATTCTCCATCTTTTCCTGTGAAGCTTTTTAGTTAGGTTATCATTTGTCCCACCATCTAGACAGCTGCAAAGTTAAACCATTACTGCTAAATGTCTTCTGACAAATACCCTGGAGACAAGGCGTTAGTGTTGTGTTAGCCCTTATCAGTCAGACTTAAAGTGGTGTCTTCCAAGGAACCACCAGACGAGTCAAATATTGACAATTCTCTGGGAATGAGGCTTCGAAGGAGTTCCAATCTTATTCAACCCTCTATCAGAAACTGGTTTTTAACCATGTTTATTTGCTGTTGCTTTTTAAAGCTAGGCCATAACTGGAGAGAGGAGGATGGGAATTAGGTAAGTTAGAGCACTACAAAGCTCATTGTTCAGCTATTTTTCTTGAATAAACACTCCCTAGGTTGCTGCAAGCCTTTGATAATATCCAGAGTTCTGAAAAAGTTGTTGCTGACAACTTGCCAGATTCTCCCTGCTTTTGTGGAGGAGAAGATTTCCAGAGGTCCTTAACCCACCGTTTTCACTGATGTCACTTCCCTTCCTCTATCTTAACTTTCCTTCACACGCCATTCAGATCCCATGAGTAGAATAGTGCTTGCTGCCTGTGGGCTCTGTATCTCTTTTGCTCCTCTCCTGTGTCATACTTTTTCCTGTAGAACCTCAGTCCTAATTACACCAATCTGCTCTGAGTCTTTATACAAGTAGTTGAATTTTATGGTAGAGACCATAGAACCTTGTTCAACACAAGTGGATAATAATCTGTACACTCGGTTCATACTCTTTGCTACATTCATCTATTTATTTTGGAGACAGGATCTCACCATGTTGCCCAAGCTGAGCTTGAACTCCTGAACTCAGGCAGATTCTCCTGCCTCAGCCTTCCAAGAGACTGGGACTACAGGTGTGTGCCACTTCATTTGGATCATTTCCCACAAGAGGCTTAATAATGTGTCTTAGTTCCTGATCTTTCTATTGCCATCCAGTGTCACAGACTCTCTGCTATAGTTTGGATCTAGAATGTCTCCCAAAGATCCATGTGTTAAAGACTAGACCCCCAGCATGGCACTACTGTGAAGTGGCAATACCTCTAAGAGGTGGGGTCTCTGACTGGGAATGTAGCTCAGTGTTAGAGTACTTGTCTAGGTACAGCCTACTCAGGGGTCCTTGTCTTCGGGGGTATTCCCTCAAGGGGACAATGGAACTCTAACTTCTTCCTCTCTTTTTTACTCCTTGGCTACTATGAGATGAATAGCTTGCTCCACAATAAACTGCCACCATGATGTGCTGTCTTGCTATTGGTCCAAAGCAATGGGGCCAATTGGTTATGGACTGAAACCTCTGAACCATAAGTCAGAATAAACTTTTCCTCTTTTTTATTTATCTCAGGTATTTTATTACAGTAAGGAAAAGCTAACTGATACAATCCTCTTTTATTTCCTGTTCTTGGATGCTAGGAACATTGACTATTTTATTTTTATTGTCTATTTCTCCACCCTCTTAATGATTTTTTTAGTTTGGTTTATTTAATAAATAATGAGTAATAATTTTTTCAAATATTCATGTTTATTTTTTAGTAAATTACTGGTTCATATCCTTAGCCAATTTTTCTTTAAGGAATTCTTTTTCTTTGTGTTGTATATATTATAAACCAACTTTTTTTAAAAAAAATTTACTTAGGAGTTATAATAGCAAAAAAAAATATTGGCCAGAATTTTGAAATTTTAACAGCTTGACTAATAATGTCCTACACCTCCTTGTGTGCTTATCAGCTAACACAGCTCCTCATACAAAATACAAAGGAAACTTGGAATCTACTGTGAGTGATGACTGGAATGACATAGAAATATCTCAAAGCAAAGGCTTCCTAAGGCCCAAAGATTGTCATTTGCCAGAGGTTCCTCTGGCAAATGCTTGATAGAGTTGCATAGAATATAAGAGCCAAGAGAATGTTTAGATAGTGTTATGATTCAATGGGTCATGATACTTTAAGGATAAAAAAATGACTTGGGTGCATGTATGAATATATAGCAACAAATTCCAACATTGTACTATAATGCACCAATAAAAACTGTGTGGGGACAAAGCAACTCAGTGAGACCCTGTCTGTAAATAAAATACAAAATAAAATAGGGCTGGGGAGGTGGTCAGTGGTCGAGTGCCCCTGAGTTCAACCCCCATACCCCCAAAAATTTTTTAAAAATGTGTGGGGAAAATTTGCCTTAATTGAAGAAAGTTTGTTACATAATAAAGTTCTTAATTAGAAAAAGATGTTGAAAAATTTTTATCATTTACTAAGTAAGTTCAGAAAAATGAAATTATCTGCTCAAAGATACACATCCAGTTTAAGAGTCACATTAATTATCCATGAATGAAAGGGATTCATACTAAGAAGTTAGACTCTGGAATGAAAACAGGATGTGGATAGGGTAAGCACAGATCTTCTTGAGGCTGAACCATTCAAATTTAATATTAATCAATGAAATACTATTTTTGTGCTCCAAAGTCTACTGTTTTAAAGGGGTTATGAAGACTTATACATACATATGTATATTGATTAGATTTTAAACAAAATGGAAAGGTAAATTCATAAAACTTTTTTTAAAAGGAGGAAGGAAAGAATTACCTTGAAAGGTACAGTAAAAGCAGTTAGACATTTTTAACTTTGGAATGTTCTTTACGTAATCATGAAAGAAAGTAAAATGCTAAGCAAGCATTTATCACTCAGCTACAGCCTTAGTCCCTAACACCTTCGTTTAAAAACAGGTAATGGGACAGGCTCTGTGGCGCACGCCTGAAATCCTAGCAGCTTGGGAGGCTGAGGCAGGAGGATCATGAGTTCAAAGCCAGCCTCAGCAACTTAGTAAGTCCCTAAGCAACTTAATGAAACCTTGTCTCTAAAACATAAGAAAGGGCTGAGATGTGGCTCAGTGGTTCCCCCTGGGTTAAATCCCTAATACCAAAAAAAAAAAGTAATGAAGGAATTGAGCTCTAATTCTTCTAATTCTGCCTTTCTTACATAAAATGTATATCACATAAAATAAATCACAGTGAAGGCAAGTTTCTATTTATAAATCTATTCCAGCTAATCAATAGGAATGTCAGTGAGAGAAATGTCAAAGAATTTTCGAGAAAAAAAATAAAGAATGTTAGAATTAAAACATCTCTTTTCTGGGATGGGATAGAGTTTGGCAGTAGAGCACTTGCCTAGTTTGTGCACGGCTCTGAGTTTGAGCCCCAGCACCATGAAAGTAAAATATTGCTATTCTGCAACAGTAATGAATAATTGAGCAAGGCAATGATCAACAATGACTGCTAACATCTTAATAAGACAACAAGTTTCATGTACTTCCAGGAGAAAGAAGCAACACCATTTATCATGTGACCATCCTAAGACCATTAAAAAAAAAAATCAAGCTGTCTGGGGTCTTTGTGGGACATTCAAAATCTAAACTATAGCCAAGCCAATTCAATTTTAAGAAATTGCAAAGAAAAAAAAGATGGAGGAAGAAGCTATATTTTTTAAATACTGTCTATACTTGTATAACAAATACTCCCCAAATTTAGTGCCTTAAAATGGCAACATTTAATTTGCTCGTGAATCTGTCATTTGGGTAGGGACAATTTATCTCTGCTCCACTCAGGCTCGAAGGCTGGAGGCTAGAATCATCACATGTCTAGCAGCTGATCCTGGCTGTGAACTAGGACCTTCTCTGGAGCTGGGGCCAGAACACTCACATAGGGCCACCCCATAAGGTTGCTTGGCTTGCTCACAAAGCAAGAAGGAAGGGAGGGAAGGGAGGGAAGGGGAGAGGAGGGAAGACATAGAGGACCCGTGGAAGCTGTACCACCTTATAAAACTTGACTGCAAAAGTCACACAGCATCACCTCTGCTATACTCCATTTGTTAGAAATTTCCCTCAGGCAAGAAGAATTAAACTTTATCTTATTTACTTATTTCCTGGGGTGAGGGGTTGCCAAGGAATGAATCCGGGGCTTTGTGCATGCTATGCATGTACTTACCACTGAGGTACACCTCCAACCCCAAAACTTTACCTTTTGAGGAGAGGAATGTCAAAGAATTTTTGAGAAATTTTTTTTTTTTTTTTTTAGGGCTGGGTTGTAGTTCAGTGGTAGAGCCCTTGCCTGGCACATGTGAGGTACTGGGGTTCTATCCTCGGCACCACATAAAAATAAATAAATAAAATAAAGGTATAGTGTCCATCTACAATTAAAAAATTAAAGCCACCATAATAAACAATTACAATCGGTTTAGTATAAAAAGTATTGTTAAAAAGAATAATTTTAGGAAAATCAGGGAAATACAGATATTATATATATGTTTATATATTATGTGTATATATAAATAATATGTACATGTGATATTGCATATATGTGACATTAAGTAATGTGTATTGGGGGGTACATGATAATGCTGTTGTAGTTATTTTATAAAGAGGAGTCCTTGTCTTTAGACATACATACAAAAATATTTATGGATGAAAATATGCGATGATTTGCTTCAAAATATCCTGGAGGTATGCATGACTATATAGAGGAAACTCAATATTGTCTATGATTTAACCGCAGAAACTAGGTGATGGGTACAAGGGGATTCCTTATATAATTCTTTCTACTGTGTTTGAAAATGCTTACAATAGAAAGTTTTAAAGTTTAGTGGATCAAAACTTTCTGATCGACATAACCCGAAGAGTCTGTTATTTTCTCTGGCCCCAGAGATTGGGAAGAAACCATAGCTGAGTAAAGCCACTTTTGAGAACAGTTAAATCACGCCACCCATAGGTACTAAGGGTTGCTCAGGAGTTATCCTGACATTGGGACAGGAAGCTCTTAGGACCTGGGGACAAAGAAAGCTTCAGAAGTCCTGAAGGGGAACATGCATTTGTGGACAAACAGAGGTGCTAAATATCAATCTATTTTGAAACAGCAGAAAGCTAGAGGAGAGGGCTACATTAGACCATGAACTTGACGGCAGTCCTTCTCAAGACGGAATTTCTGCTTCCTCTGTAAGAATTACAGTCTATTGGAATGGGACTATTTAATTTCCAGGCAGGAGCTCAATAGGTTTAACAGACAGGTTCTGGGATCTCAAATCCAACCCCACAAAGTCTGTGGCTTGTCTGCGCTCCCCATAAGCGTGATCTTCAAGGAAGGCAAGGGACCTGAAAATAAAATTGCCTGAACCCTTGTGCTAGACCCAGCTCTGCACCTAATTTAATGTGTGTGTCAAGGCCTCCAGGGCCACCTGCAAGTGTAATGATTCCTTAGAAGGGCTCATGGAACCCAGAAAACTGTCATACCTGTGGTAACAGTGGATTTCAGTGACAGACTGAAATTAGCTAAGGAAAAAGGGCCACAACATGGAGTCCTGGAGAAAGCAGGTGGGAGTGGCCGTTGTCTTCTAGTGCAGCCACATAAACATTACTTAACTCTCTCAGCAACTAGGTATGGCACCATAAATGACATGCTGCCAACCAGAGAAACTCAGCAGGCCTCGGTGTTCAGAGCTTTTATTGGGGGCATCAATCACATAGGCATGTAGTGCTCACATAAACTGACCTTTGCTATTCAGTCTCCATTATTCCCCAGAGGTCACACTGGGAGCACATCCTGGGGCCTCAGGCTTATCAAGACACTCTTACCAGGCAGAATCAGCAAGAGAAGCAGGTCAAGGGCCACACCTGAAGACCCTTGGAACATTCAGGGTTTGGGCAATCAGTTCCTCCCGGCTAAATCCTTTACTAAAACACTCATTGGCATTTAGTACGTCACCTTTTTTTGTTGCCTACATTTTTATCATTGTGATGTTGTGATTTATAATTTAAAAAATACATATATTTTATCTCCACCCAGTTCCTGGCACAGAGCCCTAAAACCCTTGAAATTCCCTGAGTGTTAAGAGGTATAAAGGTGAAGGAAGCATCATTTTGTTCACAGCAAACCCCTTTTAACCACATCTAAGCTTATGTCAATGAGGTGACTTTTAGAAGCCTCTGAGGACGAAGGGCTAGTTGCCAGGGGAACCAATCATGTGATTAGAGGGTTCAGAATTTTAGCCCCAGCCCCAACCTCCCAGGAAAGAAGAGACACTGGAGGTTGAATTTATCACTGACAGACACTGATCTAATCAATCATGCGTACTGATCTGATCAGTCATTCCTGCTTAAAAACCCTAACTTAAGGGATTGGGAGAAATTTCAGGCTGTTGAATGCATGGAGGAGTGGGGAGGGGTCACCTTTGAAGAGGGTATGGATATTCCAGGCCTCTTTCCTCATAGTTGCCCTGTGTATCTCTTCCATCTGCCTGTGTCACATCCTTTTATAATAAACTGATAAATCTAACAAACTGTCTTCCTAAATTCTGAAAGTCATTCTAGCAAATTATTAAACCCAAGGAGGGGTTTGTGGGAACCTTCAGTTTATAACAGTTCTGCTAGAAGCCCAGGTGACAATCTGGGCTTGCAACTGGCATCTGAAGTGGGGCCAGTCTTATGGGACTAAGCCTTAACCTTTGGGATTTGACACTACCTCCAGGTAGATCATGTGAGAAACTATTGAATCATAGGACATGTGGTCTGTGTCCACCAGAGAACTGAACCATTGTGCAGGAAACCCCACACAATCTGGTGTCAAAATTGAGAGCAGTAGCAGAGAATAGAACAGTACAGAGAAAACACACACACACACACACACACACACACTTTTCTTTTCAGACACATAAATTGTATCTCCCCAGCTAGAGTAGAAGGCACCATAAAACAGAATTGTGTCTCATACATTTTTGTCCTGGGTTTTTGAGAGTTCCGTCTATTAGTAGATAACCCAGTAAATGTTTTTTGTTATTGTGCCAGTGACATTTTCTCAGGTTGCTCTCAAACCTAGGATATGCCTTTAGCTCCTTTCCACCTATAATCCCAATCCTAGCCACCCATCAATATCCAAATCAAGTCCTTCCTCCTCATTAGGTTTTCTCTAAGCCAGGTGTACCAATGCAGGCTTGTAATCCCAATGACTTGATGCGGGGAAGCGGAGGGAGGAGGGTTGCAAGTTCAAAGCCAGCCTCAGCAACTGAGCAACTTATTTAGTCTAAATAAATAAATGGACCCAGGATGTAGTTCATTGAAAAAGCAACACTGGGTTCAATTCCCAGTGCCACACACACACACACACACACACACAATTCCCTAAGGGCTATGGTTGTAGCTCAATGTTAGAGCACTTGTCTTGGACACATGAGACCCTGGGTTCAATCCTCAGCAACACATAAAAAAATAAATAAATAAATAAAGAGAAAAATATTGTGACCATCTACAGCTAAAAAAAAATATTTTAAAAATTTTCCCTTGGGGCTGGGGATGTGGCTCAAGCGGTAGCGCGCTCGCCTGGCATGCGTGCGGCCCAGGTTCGATCCTCAGCACCACATACAAACAAAGATGTTGTGTCCGCCAAAAAACTAAAAAATAAATATTAAAATTTTCTCTCTCTCTCTCAAAAAAAAAAATTTCCCTAGTTATTCCAGCCCACATTGAGATATTTCTGACACATCTCCTGCCTGGAGAATCTTTTGTGACTTTTACCACATCCAGCCTTAAAATATTACTTAACTGTTTCATCTGACTAAAGCTTATCTCCCAACTAGACTATAAGCTTCTGGCGAAAAAGGACTGAATTGTACCTGTTGCATTACCAGCTCAAGGTCTTAACATAATAGCTGCTCAATAAATATATGACCAATGAAGGTAGACATCCTTTTCTCTGGCTCTTCCCCCCGCCTCCGCCATTTACCAAGGCAGCCCGTTGCTTCATAAATAGATGAAAAGGATGAAATGTAGCAATTAATCATTAGCACAGGATTTTTTCAGAGACTAAAGCTTTTATTCCAATCAGTGGTTATTTACATCCTGAAGATGTTTCTCGGAGTTCTTTGTGAAGAGGATAGCCTCATTGATGCTCTGGGTGATGTAGTCAATGTTGCTGGCATTGATACAGGTGAAGTTAATCCTAGTACTCTTGGGCATGTAGATATGCTTCTTCTTGATCAGGTATTCCACCTGTTGGTCTGTGAAAATCACAGGACTTCACATCCTGGGGTTGGCCACTTTTAATTTCCCAGGAAGGATTACTTGGGATAGAAACTGTTGGCATTTCTGAGGTTCCAAGAGGGTCTTTAAAGCAGCCCCACTTTTTTTTTTTTGTACCAGAGATTGAACCCAGAGTCACTTCACCACTGAGCCACCTCCCCAGCCCTTTTTTATTTGTATTTTTAAATTTTGGGACAGGGCCTCACTAAGTTGCTAAGGCTGGCTTTGAACTTGGCAATCCTCCTGCCTCAGCCTCCCAAGCTGCTGGGATTACAGGCGTGTGCCGCAATGCCTGGCAAAGCAGCCCCACTCTCCAGAGGAAGTAAGGCAGATCTGGATCAATGCTGTGGACTGGTTACCTAGTCAGTGAACTTGAATGCTCAGATACAGTCCCAAAATCAGAAAGAGGAGAGTCACCTGCTCTAGACACTTACGGCTGAGTCCAAGATAACCGTGGGTCCCAGTCTGTTCAGTGATGTGGTCCCAGGAGCCAGGGGTTCCCAGGAGCCGGAGCTTCTCCTTCACCTTCTCCTTGATCAACATGATGTTCTCTACAACCTCTTTGAGACTCTGCTTCCTGCCAAGAAAGGATAACAAAAAATGAGAGTACGAGGTCTCCCCTGCTTTTTGTTAGTTTGTTTGTTTGTTTTTGATATTTTTTAGTTGCTGATGGACTTTATTTCTATGTGGTGCTGAGAATCGAAGCCAGTGCTCGGCCACCCAGCCCTCTCCCCTTCTTTTGAACCTCCCTACTGCCTTTCCACTCCTCTCACTGCTCAAAGCCCCAGTAGAGTGCCCTAAGGACACCAGGGGAGTCTGGGCTCTGGGGTGGCTATGAATGGGAGGAAGATTTGATCCTGCTGTAGTCTGGATCTTAAATGTCCCCTAAAGGCCCGTGTGCCTTGGTCTCTCGCCTGTGATGCTACTGGGAGCCGGCGGAGCCTTTAGGAGATGGGGCCTCGTAGGAGGCAGTTAGGTCATTGGGGGTGTGCCCTTTGAGGCAATATTGGGACCCTACTCCCTTTCTTCTCCCTTCTTTTCTTTCCAGCCATCATGAAATAAGCAGCTTGCTCCACACGCATTCCTCATCACATTGTACTACCTTATCACAGGCCTAAGCCACAGAACCACAAACTGAATCCTCCAAAACTATAAGCCAAAATTAACCTTTCCTCTTTTTAAGTTGATTATCTAAGGTGTTTTATTACAGTAACAGAAAGCTGAGAAACACATATCCCACGATAATTTAAATATGTTGAGCAGGCTCCCAGGCAGATTTTGCCAGGATAACAATCTCCTGATGCTTTCAGATTTCTTCCTGCAACCAAAAAATGTTCAAGTAACCCATTGGCCTATTTCCAAAACGAATGTTCTATTTTCCACCTTCCCCAAGGTAGGGCAACCCTTGGCATAGCTACAGGCATACATATACAGTAGTCCCTCTGTAAAATTTGGCAAATGAATTGATGAATGTATGAGATAAACAGGCTACATGGCAGAGAGAGAACCAGCCAGCTGAATACTATGAACAAAGTCTAGGTATCCAAGGGCTCTTCCCACCTTCCCTACCCCAATCCTTCTGCCCTTACCATTCTCCCTGAAGGGCAGGGTTACAGAGGATGGAGGTGATTATGCGAGCACCCCTGGCAGGAGGGTTGAGCCACAGTGCCTGGGTGTAGTTCATCAGCTGGGAGAGGACACACAGCAAGTGCTGGTTGTTGAGTGTTGCCACGACCAGCATCCCCAGTCCTTCATCTGCAATTTGGGGAAGACAGCTCACCCTCAGTCTCCTCCTGCGTGACCTCAACCCTCACCTACACCCCTCCCCCAGCCTTACAGAAGAGAGGATTGAACTATAAGGTCTTCATCCAGAATAGTTGGTGGTATCTGTACCCAGGAAGTTGCTACAGTCTCTTCTAGAAAAAGCACCCACAAGTCCTCCTTCAAGGAGGAAAAAGAACTTGAATGATCACTAGTCCTACCCTCTCAACTTAGGAAACAGAGGCTTGACCAAGTGAAATGATTGGACCAAAGTTGGTTTGGGAAGCTAATTTAGTATCATTTCTTTGGGAAGCTATTCTAGTTCATTTCTTATCCTTTCAGCCGCCATGGCTCTCTCTCCTTGGAGTCCTGCACTACTTCCAGAGGGTAAGTGTCGTCAAACATACTGCTCCTGTCACGGACGTGGCACCAATTCCACCTCAGACTACCCCTTCTCCTGCCTATACCATACCATAAATGCCAAAATTCTTGGACAGAGACTGGCTGCAGAAGAACTCAAAACCTTGAGACACAAAGTATTGTAAGATTTCGGCATCTTCTTCCAGGTCACCGGTGGATAAACCTTGACAGGGAATGTCAAAAAATGGGAATATCCGTTTGTTCTGTAGGAAAAAGAAGAATCAACAAAGCATGGGACTTAATGGAGGAGAGAGCAGACGGCAAGAGTGAGGGAGTTCAGGCAGGATGCTGAGTTTACCTTAATGGTGAGCATCAACTTGGCCAACTGACTTTGTGTCCACTTGCAGTCAGTGATGTTCCCAATCACCAAGATACAGTCACGTGGCATCTGCTGCAAGTAGAGACAGTCTCATCAGGTAGGTCTTCTACCAAAGGATAGTGGCACCAGGGCATTTGGAGGAGAAATGCTCATCCATGTTGGTTCCTACCCACAAGGCCAGGTAAATCCAAGCCTAGTGAAGGCTGTGAACAACTTGGGGAGGAGGAGAGGAAAATAAGACTAAAAGTCAGGTCTGGGCAGAAGTTTCTGAGTGGGGGTCCCTCTACCTCCACCACATCAAGGAATATGTTGGAGTCCATGCACAGGTGCTTGGGATCCCAGATGCAGTATTCATAGACTGTAAAGCCCATGTCCTGGAAGACGATTCCATATGGTTCTGTGGGAATGAAGCCCTCCATCAGCTGTGGTACATGGAAATGGACAGATAGAGGCAGAGACACTGGAGAATGGGGCTGAGTCACTGGCTGACAGAGGAACAATAACAGAAAGAGAGTTGTCTGGCTTGTCCACCATTTTTCTCATGATAGAGAATAAGGACAAGAGTGAAAGATTACAGATGGGGTGGGAATGAGGAACAGGCAATGGGGATCTTCAGTTGCCCTCATCTTGTACAACACTCACATTATTATTATTATTATTATTATTATTATTATTAATAGTTGTAGATGGATACCATGCCTTTATTTATTTGTTTATTTTTATGTGGTGCTGAGGTTCGAACCCATGCCTCACATGTGTGAGGCAAGCACTCTGCCACTGAGCTACAGTCCCAGACCCAACACTCACCTTTTTGAGTTGAAATCATGCAAACGACTTGAGCATCCCTAAGCCAGGTCTTGAGGAACTGGGCCCCAAGCTGGAAGGCACCACTGTCACCAACAGTGTGCACACCTCCTACCTGTCAGCAAAAAATAAACAGAAGTAACACTTTAAAGAAGTAATAGTAACTGGAACTCAGTTAAAATTACTTTTTTAAAAAAATATTTATTTATTTATTTATTTTAGTTTTCGGCGGACACAACATCTTTGTTTGTATGTGGTGCTGAGGATCGAACCCGGGCCGCACGCATGCCAGGCGAGCACGCTACCGCTTGAGCCAGTTAAAATCACTTTAAAGAAGTAATAGTAACCTGGAACTCAAACTTTTTTTTTTTTCAGTGCTAAGGGTGGAAGCCAGGGCTGTGCATATAAAGCATGTGCTGTACCACTGAACAACAACCCCAGTCCCCAGTTCAGGTCTTTCTTGAATTTCGAGTTTTCGAACCAGCAGAGTGAGTGAGTGCAAACAGCACTGGATTTTGGTTCAGATCCAGGCTGACCCTCAATGGGCAAAATTGTGGACTTTCTGAGTCTCACGTGCTGCTTTTGTCAATGTTGGGGGGCCCTGCAAAGTTCCTTGATGGTTTAAGGTTATGCAGACACAGATGTCTACTCTCTGGCTCTCACCCTGTTCTCCACAATGGCTTGGCTGTACTTTCCGAAGAGGAGTTCCAAGGAGGCCTGAATGAATGATTTCATGCCAATCATAGGCAAGTACTCATAGTTCAGAGAGGGATCCTGTGCAATCTGCAGTCGGGTCTTGTTTACCACAAGAGAAACCCAGGGTTGGCCTTCATTGGTCATGCAGACTGTGAAGGAAATGACAGAGGGAGCTCTGATGTGGAGTCTTGGAGCCTACAAGTGTGGGCTTTGCAGACAACCCACAAACAAAAAGTCTGTTCTGGGCTTCTTGGGGCTTTGGAAAGTTGCCTATGAAAAGATATCCCCCACCATCACCTGTATTTTTTCTTCATATAAACAATGTGCTGTTAGCAGATGTGTATAAATTTTGTCCTCCTCTTTAAAAAAAAAAAGACAACCAAAACTATGCCATTTTAAAGATTAAAATTGTATACTAGGTTCAAGTTATGGATACACAACACCAAACCAAGGCAATCTTGACTTTCACAGTTCCAAGGGCTGAGTGCATATCAGAAGGGTCAATTTGGGGAATAAGAAAGAAAGAAGAGGAGAAGGAAAGAAGAGCATGAGGAGGAGGAAGAGAAGGTAGCAGTTGAAGAGAGCCCAAAGTACAGAACAGTAGAAGAGGCCCTGACTATTTCCTAGAAGGTCCCAGAGAAGATCAGAGGGCATGGAGTGACTTGGGACCTTCTCTGCCCTTTTCCCCACTGGGCAATTCTGTTAAAAAGTAAAGACCTTTCCACCTGCAAAGGCTTGGGCCATCCTCCATCCTCTGTAGCAGTGAAATCCTGCTGAATCTGTATTAAGTCTCCAACTCTAAAACTACCAGCATCTACCTTTGTAGGCCAGGAACATCTTGTCAGGGTAATCATCTTGTTTGTAGGTCTTTAACAAGGTGCCTTCTAGCTTGTGCATCATAGGCACATCCATGAACACTGAAAGGGTGGGCATAACTAAAATGAAAGGGAAGCCCAGGCTCTGAGCCTGAACCCGTGCTCTTCCTCCAGGCCTGGGCCAGATAGTCCTCACTCTTCCCAGACCCTGGCAGCTCCAATACAGAGACTATGGACAGCTGGTTGCCAGAGCAACAGAACCTCACAACTCCCAGCCTCCAGCAGGGCAACACTCAAGGGCCACGGGAACATTCCATGGCACTTGAGGAGAATCCCCTGGGAGAGTTGGCAGGGGGAAGGGGCAGGGAAGGACATGGAATTCCCAGGCACTTTTCTCTAACGCACTGCCTTCTCTCTAGCCCCAAGTCATCCAATCCAAAATAACAAGTCAGCTGTTTAGAAAAAAGGACAAGGTTGGAGACCAATGAAATAGGTAGGGCTTCCCAGATCACATAGCAGCACAAGTCAAGTGATAATTTTTTAAAATATTTTATTAGTTGTTAATAGATCTTTATTTATTTATATATGGTGCTGAGGATCGAACCCAGTGCCTCACACATGCTGGGCAAGCACTCTACCACTGAGCTACACTCCCAGTCCAGAGGGATAAAGTTTTAAACTTTCTACTTTCATTTTGCAAAGGGCCTAATCTTTTAAAAGCAATAGAAGGAGTGCACTGTTTTCTTCCACAGTTATTTTAACAGAGTCCCATGTTTAGAAACAGTGTAATTTGCAACTCAGTTAAATCCATGTTTGTCTCAGTAATCTACAGCCAAGACTTCTACACTTAACAGCTTCACTGATGGCCCATCAGTACAGGTAGACAGCAGAGGCCAGCAGACAGCAAAACCAATGCAATGCGCACAAAATGAGACATATTTTCAGGATCTGCATTATAGCTTTCTTTGCAATGCCAATGAAAAACTAAACACCAGTTACTGAAGGAATGTTTAAATGACTCATGAAGAGCAACATGACGGAATCCTATGCAGCTGTTGGAGGCAGCCCTGGATGTACAGATGGGGGAAGATCTCTAAGATATCTGAAGCAGAAAACATGGGAAATACTGAATACATAGCAATGCGAGGGACATTTGGAGGAAAAGAAAAGGTATATTTGCATGGATAAGATTGTGTGCATATGGATTCTCTAGGAGGATACATAAGAGCCATCTAAGTGTAATTGCCTCTGGAGAGTAGCATTGGGTATCTGGTGGAAAGAGCTACTTTTTTTTTTTTTAATCCTAGACCATGTGAATAGATTTCCCATTCAAAAATCATGCTTATAGCCAGGTTTGGAGAGCACACCTGTAATCCCAGCAACTTAGGAGGCAAGGCAGGAGGAGCCCAAGTTTGAGGCCAGTCTCAGCAACTTAATGCGACCCTGTCTCAAAAAATAAAAAGGGCTGGGGATGTAGCTCAATTTTAAAGCACCCCTTAGTTCACTCCCCAGTACAGGAAAAAAATAAAAAAGCAAAAACCTCCAATCATGCTTATACATTTTTAAATGGCTGCAGCCTTTCAGACATTATATCCTTTCTACATAGAAGAGAGAGTGGCTTCTCTTGGGTCCCTGGAAGGATGAGAACGTTTCCTTCCCTGAAGCCCACATCCTTCTTGGTCCTTTCTCCTTGGCTTCAGTGGAGTCAAGGGCCAATTTCTTGATCTTAACCCATGAATGAGATGAGATACTCTGGTCAGTTTAAAACAATTGCCTAGGGCTGGGAATGTGGCTCAGTTGGTAGAGTGCTTGCCTCCCATACAAGGCCCTGGGTTCACTCCCCAGCCCACACACACAATCACCTAGAGCCAGGGTGGTGTCTATCCCTCCCATACTGCATGGCTAAAAAGGATGTCCCCAAAGAGATTCCAAGTGCTCTTAGAATGAGAAAAGGGAAGAGGAATCTGGGGAAAGATGGTCAGCAAATGTTCACTGCATGATCTGTTCTAAAATTAAAAAACACTACTTTTTTTTTTCCTTTTTGTTGCTGAGAATTAAATCCAGTACCCTGAACACCTAAGTATGTGCTCTACCACTGAGTCACACCCCCAGCTACTCTTTTGTTTTCTGGCCTTGAACTTCCAAACTCAATAAGCAGCCATGGGAAGCAGAGGAGGTTTTCCTTGGGCTTACCCCAGGCTGCACCAAGAGCCCAGATGGTAGGAGCTGTGAATGGGAGTGAGGGATATGGGAGGGGAGGGGAGTTGGTTCGTGTCAGAGGTTCTGCCTGGTGGCTGGGTAGCCAATAATTGAGGATGGCCTGTTTGTGGCCCCAGATTTCTGTCTCTGACCAGACCAGATTACAAATAAGGTTATATTATCTAGAATAAATTGCCTTTGTCTACATAGTGCAGAATCACTGGCCCCTCGTAGCCTCCTCCAGTTGTCTCTGGGAGTTCCTCATGGTTTCTTGTGGGACCTTGAGAATAATGCTGTCGTGGTCACCCAGTCCTATTCTCCTAATTGACATCTGCTTCTCAGAATGTCACTTGGGCTCAGTATTTCCCCACTGCCACAGGCAATGGCAACCACGATGACAACCACATGATCCATATAGGTGGCAAATGGGATAGTCTCCTGAAGCCCCCATAAGCAAAACTGTTACCTACCAGAGCCAGCACCTGCCTGTGGCCCTCAGGGACCCCTGAAAACCGTTCCCTCCATTCTTCCCTGCCTCTGAACAGTACTCAGACACCAGAACTCATTAAGTGGAGCCTAAGGACAGAGAAGGGTCAAAGACAGAGGAGGGCGTTTGATGCCAGGCAGACCTAGATTTCCACCTCAGTCCTCTGCCCTAGTTCCTCTGTGGCCTTGGGCAAGTTGTTTAAAATCTCTGCACCTCAGAGTATACATATGTATGCATGCATACACATCTAAAACTTAATTTGATCTTTTTTTTTCTTTTTCCTCTCTAGCTTCCACTTATAAGAGAAAACATATGACACTAGTCTTACCGCGTCTGGCTTATTTCCCGTGACATTTCTCCTGTTCCATCCATTTTCCAGCAAATGTCATAATTTCATCTTTCTTCATAGCTGAATAAAGGCTCCATTGTGTATAAGACCACATTTTATTTATCTATTCATCTGTTCACAGACCCCTAGTCTGGCTCCATAACTTGGCTATTGTGAATTGTGCTGCTACAAACATGGGAATGCATGTTTCTCTAAAGTATGCTTATTTTTAACCTTTTTTTAAATAGTTGACTTCTTCACAAGATCTTTTATTACTTTCTTTTTTTCCATTTTTTAATTCTAATTGGTTATACTGACAGTAGAATGTATTTTGACACATCATACATAAATGGAGTATAACTTCTCATTCTTTTGGTTATACCAGTTGTGTAGTCATATAGAATTCATTCTACTATCCTTCCTACCCCTATACTCCTCCCCTCCCTTCACTTCCCTCTACCTAATCCAAAGTAACTCCATTCTTCCCTAGCCCCCTCCCTTATTGTGAATTAGCATCCACATATCAGAGAAAACATTCGGCTTTGGGTTTGGGGGGATTGGCTTATTTCTCTTAGCATGATATTCTCCAGCTCTATCCATTTACCAGCAAATGCTATAATTTTATTCTTCTTTAAGGCTGAGAAATATTGCACTATGTATATATACCATGTTTTTTTTTTATCCTTTCATCTGTCGAAGGATACCTAGGTTGGGTCTATAGTTTAGCTATAGAACTATATAGTAACTATATAGTAACTATATAGTTACTATAAGCATTGATCTGGCTGTGTCCCTGTAGTATGCTGATTTTAAGTCCTTTGGGTATAAACCTTTTGAAACATAAATGTGTATGTGTGCATTCATGAATGTGTGTGTATATGTGTGTGCGCGCATGTGTGTATGTATCTAATAGAAATAACAAACATAGAATTGTGTTTGTTTACTTGTGAGGCTTATGGAAATAAGCATGTCCCTCAAGCTGTTACAAAGAGACAGAAACTGAAAAACTGAGGTCCAAATGTAAGTTTTGACTATAGAGTTTATAGTACAGGATACTTGGGAGTTCCCCTGAAATACAAGTGATGTTCAAACAAACTAGATTATTATATTTTTCCCCAGAAAATGTCCAGCTCCCAGATACTCACTGAAGATGACTGCTTAAGAGAAATAGCCCCTTAGGCAATCTCCCCAGGCCCTCTCAGGCTTAGCCAAGGGGAACAAAGGATAATGACTGCCAGCAGGGGATGTAGACAAGAAAGGTATCCTTACTAGTATATCCAAAGAGCTCATTTCATTGCTAAGAACATGCTATATTTAAATAAGTATCCCCCAGAGATCCATGTATTGGAGGCTTGGTCCCCAGCTTGTGGTCTATTGGGAATCAATGGAATCTTAAAGACTTGGGACTTAGTAAGAGGTCTTCAGGTCCCTGAAAGTGTGCCCTTGAAGCAGATTGTGGGACCCTTGTCTCCACCTCTTTCTCTTTCTCTTCCTGACCATGAACTTAGCAGTTTTGGTCCTCCTTAAACTCCTGCCATGATACGCCACCACCAGGCCCAAAGCAATGGGGCCAATTGGTCATGGACTGAAATCTAAAACTGTGAACCAAAATAAACCTTTTATCTGTCTTGAGTGTTTGTTACAGTAACAGAAAGCAGACTAACATAAAACAAGAATTAAAAAGTAATTATACCTTGTGTCCACAACCATAGGGGGGTAGTATGTGCTTTGAAGTAGTGAAGACTATGTTGCTTCTCTTCCCATTTTTCTAAATAGGGGCTTTAGAGCACTTTTCCTCCTGGCACTGTACACTGGGTATATTTAAGAGTGTTTACATTTACAGGTACATTACTTTTAGTCCATAAGTTCCAATGTCATAAGTACCCACTTTCAGATACAGAAAAATACATCTCACCCAAAGATCCTGAACTCTAAACTAAATATCAGTTTCCTTTTGGGATGAGAGAGTGAGTTTTGGGTTGCATGTGGGGGAAAAAATGCATTAATGTAGAATAAAATTAATTTAGAACAAATTAATTTAGAATACCATTCTAAAATAATTCCTAGAATTATTTATATCTGGAAAATAATATGGCCTGATGAGCAAAGGGTGAAAGGTGGTGATTTTTCACTAAATTCACCTAGAAAACCTTTTCTTACTCTTTCCGGTGAAAAACTATCCCCCATCCTATCTTAGATCCCAAACCTCAAGTCACACAGTGTGTCTTAGTCTCTTCCTGCTGCTGTAACAAAACACCTTAGACTGAAGAATTTGTAAACTACAGAAATTTATTGCTCACAGTTCTGGAGGCTGGGAAGCCTACCATCAAGGCACCAGCACATTCCAAGTCTGGTTGGAGGGCTTGCTCTCTGCTTCAAAAATGGCACCTTCAGACAGGCATGGTAGTGCACGCCTGTAATCCAAGTGGCTCAGGAGGCTGAGACAGGAGGATCAAGAGCTCAAAGCCAGTCTCAGCAACAAGAAGGTGCTAAGCAACTCAGCAAGATCCGGTCTCTAAATAAAATACTAAATAGGACTGGGGATGTGGTTCATGGTCAAGTGCCCCTGAGTTCAATCCCTGGTACCCACCCCCCAAAAAATGGCACCTTCTTACTATATCCTTATGTGATGAAAGGGGTAATGTGGCTCCCTTCAACCTCTTTTATAAGAACACTATTACCATTCATAAAGGTGGAGCCTGCATGGTTTGATCACTTTCTCAAAGGCCTCCCTTCTTTTTTTTCAGTGTATTTATTTTGATTAGGTATATATGACAGCAGAATGTATTTTGATTCACTGTACACAATTGCAGCACAACTTTTCATTTCTCTGGTTGTCAAGATATAGTGTCACACCATATGTGCAGTCATCCTTGTACCTAGGGTAATGATGTCCATCTCATTCCACCATCCTTCCTGCCTCCATGCCTCCTCTCCTCTCCTCCCTCCCCTTTGCCCAATCAAAGTTCCTCCATTTTTCCCATGCCCCCCCCCAATATGTATCAGCATTCACTTATCAGAGAGAACATTCAGCCTTTGGTTTTCTGGGATTGGCTTACTTCACTTAGCATGATATTCTCCAACTATTTACCTGCAAATGCCATAATTTTATTCTCTTTTAATGCTGAGTAATATTCCATTGTGTACGTATACTACAGTTTCTTTATCCATTCATCTATTGAAGGGCATCTAGGTTTGTTCCATAGTTTAGCTATTGTGAATTGAGCTGCCATAAACGTTGATGTGGCTGCGTTACTGTAGTCTGCTGATTTTAAGTCCTTTGGGTATAGACATAAGAGTGGGATAGCTGGGTCAAATGGTGGTTCCATTCCAACTTTTCTAAGGAATCTCCATACTGCTTTCCAGAGTGGTTGCACCAATTTGAAGTCCCACCAGCAATGTATGAGTGTGCCTTTTCCACCACATTCTTGCCAACCCTTATTGTTGTTTGTATTCTTGTATGTAACCTTTCTTAGAATTTTCTGTTCAAGTCAGAGAAAAAAAAAACTTACTTTACTCATAGAGTTATAATGAATTAATCCTGGGGCTGGGGTTGTGGCTCAGTGGTAGAGCACTTGCTTAGCATGTGCAAGGTCCTGGGTTTGATCCTCAGCACCAAATAAAAATAGATAAATAAATAAAGGTATTGTGTCCAACTATAACTAAAAATATTTTAAATGAATTATTCCTAATGCTTCCATGTAAGAAATCTCAAAAGAAATATGAGAAATATGTGTGCAGACAGAAGTTGAAAAGAACTTCAAATGACTCTAACCTCTAACTCCTATCACTATCCGTTTGTATTCTTGGTTGCAAGCAACAAAAACTGATTTGAGCTGCTTTAAACATAAGAGGGATTTATTAGAAGAATATCAGGTCATTGAGAGGGAGGTTGGAGATTTTAGACCAGAGCCTGACCAAGATCAAAAAAGGAAGCTGGTAAGAATTCAGCTGCTGACCACCAGAGGACGCTGTGACTGGCTCCACTATCATCTTCCTCAGCTGGCCTCGCTGCCACTGCAGGTCCCAGAGACAGAACATTACTGCCATGGTTGCTGCAGTTGCAAAGGATTCTTTCAGTCCTTACTTCCTACTTTCACTGGATCCAATGCTTAGACCAGGAGGCTGTGTCTGATTGACTGAGCCCACTCCCATTGGCCCCTTGCATGCCCTAGCTAAGAGGTGGATGGAGGTGGAGTCTCAGCCTCCTGAGAGTCTTAGGCTGTAGCTTGAACCAAGACTTGGAAAATGGAGAATACCCCACATTTGAGAAAAAGGTTCACAGACCAGCAAGCCAAAAAAGACAAACATTCACAATTACATCACACTTTTCCCTCTCCTCAAATAACCATCCCTTTCCCCCAGTAGGTTCAATGACTGATCTTATTTCACAGAGACAATAAAAGTGTGAAATCAAAATTCTTGAGACTGAGGGATCTCTGAAAGAATAGGCCTTATTGATGCTAGCAGGAAAGAAAGAATCAGATCTTGGGACAAGTTTCTGCGACAGCCAGCATCAGGATTTGCTAGAGTATTTTTATAAATTTTAGAGGAAGGAAAGCTTACATTGAACCTACATGGGCTATAGATATATCAATGGGTGGGGAGAGCTTTAGAATAGGAGAGCAGTCCTAAGAAGTACTGGTTGCTTCTGAATTGGTTGGAATTCATCTGCAAAGCTTATATGTAACCAGGGCACAATGGCTCTGGTGGTCCCTGTGATGAGATTTAAGACGGATGTTCAGGAATGTGAGACAGTCTTTTTGTTGGTCTCCGCAATACCACCACTGCAGCTATTAACTGATAACTTCCCTTATCTCTTCCCCCCTTCCCCCCTCATCATCTGTCCTTTCTAATTAAATTTAGGATATTTCAGAATTTCACATGCTGCCATCATAGGTAGCCATCTCTGTCTTTTCTCTCAGTAAAATGGGTGATGACCTGTGTCCCTATTTCTCAATGCTCTGAGTCCTGGCTCCTGAAACACCTATATTCCTCCTTCAGTTGCTCTTCATCTCCTCTATCATCAATTCCCCCTCTTCTAGAGAGTTCTCTTGAGCGTATGAACAGGCAGTAAAAGTCCCACCTTAAAAACAAACATCTTTCCTTTGATCTCATATCTTCCTTCCAGATACCTCATGTACCTGTCAATCAGGGTTCAACCAAGGAAACAGATGGGTAGACCTTACATAGCTGGGGGAGGAGCTAGGGAAGTGAAGGTAGAAGATGCAGGAAGAAGAATTAGGCCCAGCCAACACATCTAGCTGCAGAAATGATTCCCATGAGGCAGAATGTATGGAGAGATCTAAGGGCTTCAGAGCAGCTACTGCCCCTGTGGGTCTGCAGTCAAGTGTTTGTGTGGGTCCAGGTCCTCTGAGGATTGGCAAGACCAACAGTCTGCAAGCAGAGCTGGACACAAAGAGGGGGAGTCTGAAGACAAGCTGGAGCACCCAACTACTTCTGCTTCTATATCTCTCCTGAAGTCCTCCCTGCATTGAGGGATCCTCCTTCACTTCTACCTCCCAAAGCTTGTGGGCATTCCTCTTTTGTCCAGCTTTACCCCAGAGTCTCAAAAAAGATTCTGGGAACCAAAGTTCCCTGATTAACCAAGATGACACCAGATGATCAGTCTCACTGTGCTATGCTCCTCTTCAAAGCAATAGCTCTTGAAAGAATGCTTCGTTTTCTGTCACCTCTTCTCCACTGGGAACTCTGCTGAGTCCAATCTGATCAGCATGTCATCATCATCACATCCTTGGGGCTGGTCTCATCAAGGTCACCAAGGACAGACCTTCACTGCCATATTCAATGGCATGTTCTCCGTCCTCTTGTTATTCAATGTTTCAACAGTATGTGACATCACTGGCTGCTTCCTCCTTAAAACATCTTCTTCCCAGGACTTCTGGGACCCTGCTCTCTTGGCTCTCCTTTCACTACTGCTACTTCTCAGTTGACTTTGGTTCCTCCCTGGAACCAAATAGGATCTCACTCTGTTGCCCAGGCTGACCCTGAACTCCTGGGCTCAAGTGATGCTCCTTGCCTTAGCCTCCCAAGTGTCTGGGAAAACAGGTGCACCATTGCCTCTAAATATCCTCTAAATGACCTCTAAATATAGAAATGCCCCAGAGCCCAGGCTTTTGAATTCTTCTCTATCTATGCTCACCATGTAAGTGATCTACATTCATGAACTTAAATACCTGTCTCTTGTCTTCTTCTAGCGCTGCCTAGAGAGGTGGCAGACATCTCCTATTCAGCATCTTGGCTGCCCTCAGACCTCATGTGAAGCCCAAAACCATCCAAAAGAGGACCAAAGATGTGTTACTGGCACAAACCCAGAGGTACTGAAAACACTGAGAAAATTCAAGGACCAGATCTTGATGTCCAGCCTTGGTTATGGGGCAAACAAGAAAGCAAAGCACACGCTACCAAGTGGCTTCTGGAAGTTCCTGGTCTGCAATGGCAAGGAGCTGGAAGTGCTGCTGATGTGCAGCAAACCTTACTGTACTGAGATTGCTCACCATGTTTCCTCCAAGAACCACAAAGCATCATGGGAAGAGCAGCCCAGCTGGCTGTCAGTCACCAATCCTGAAGTCAGACTGTGCAGTGAAGAAAATGAATAGAGAGCTCATGTGCACTGTGTGTGTGTGCGTATGCATGCACAAGTGTGTGTGCACATGTGCATGCTTAGATAAAGCCACAATAACTCCCATCTGGCATTTTCAAAATACATATATACATACATACCTATATCTCAAATTTATATATCCAGTCCCAACTTCTCGCCTGACCTATAGAACTGAAAAATCCAGTGCTCATTTGATATTCCAATAAATAATTAATAGACTCTCCAAATATACTGTGTCCAAAAATTAACTCATAGTTTCATATCTCCACACTGAGCCTGCTCTTATTACATTTTCCCCATTTTGTAAATGGCAAATTCATTCTGCCAGATGCTGAGGCTGAAAAATCTCAGGCTTACCCTTAACATCTCTCTTTTTCTCTTATACCCTATGTATTAGTTTTCCACAACTAAATGAAATACCTGAGGCTGGTTAACTTGATAAAGAACAAAAGGTTTATTTAGTTCACAGTTATGGAGGTTCAAGGGCTCAGCTCCGGAATAAACTTGGCTCTGGTGAAGACCTTATGGGAATGACATCACAATGGCAGGAGTGCATATGAGAAGAGGTCACATTGCAAGACACGAAGCCAGAACACAGGGAGGGGTCAGTAAAAACTGAGCTCTCTGAAAACTAACTCAGGGTTCCATGAGAATGATGTTAATCTCTTCTAAGAGCAGTACCCCCATTTGCCTAAACACCTCCCACTAGGATCCACTTCTTAAAGGTTCCATTTTCCCCCACACTGGAGACCAAGTTTCCACTATGTGAACCCCTAGAAACATATTCAAACCATATTCAAATAATTGCATCCTATATTTAAGCCTTCAGCAAATTATCTTAGAATTGAACCTTGTAACATATTTAATATGTGTGTCTCTTCACTCAATAAAAATTTACTGCTGGAGGCTAGGGATATAGCTCAGTTGGTAGAGTGCCTGCCTCACATGCACAAAGCCTTGGGTTCAATCCCTAATATTAAAAAAATATAAATATTCATTCATTCATTCATTCATTCATTCATTCCTGGGATGGATGGATGAGCAGAGGGTACAATCTGTTATATGTAAAAATGACAGGGGCACAATGTAGGAAAAATAAAAACTTGACAATTTCCTTGGTGGATTTAAGTATGATTGAAACAGAGGTATATGGGGGTGGGGATGGTAAGAAATCAAGTTAGGAAGGTAGGCTCTGTCCATGTTATTTTAAGAATGAGAATAACATGATTGGACTTATGCTTTAGAAATTCCTTCTGGGGGCTCATGGAGATTGAAGAGGAGCCTATTTGGTTAACTAGGTTAAGAACTAAGGAAGGCCTGAGCTAAGGCACTGGCTGAGGGGTAGAATTGACAGATGTCCTCCATAAAAATACCAGGCACCATCCCAAGCCTGGGGGGAGATGCAGGCAGGCAGAGGTGGTTTTGAAAAATATCTTAATTTAAACAATATCTTTTTTTTAATTTAAACAATATCTTATGTATCCAAAAGTCCACTCATTTTGTGCAACTTTTCTGCCTCCTTAATCTTCTTTTTTAAGAAACACGATTTTTTCATTATAGCAACTTGCAAAAATGTTAAAGAGAAGCATGGGCAAGGCTTTAAAAATGGTTCTGGTGTAAGATCAGAAGCTCTAACAAGAGACTCAAAGTCAATACCAGATAGCCAGCAATCCTACCCTATGACTAACCAAGGAGATGGTCTTAAGAGTGGCTTAGGGGTAAATGCTGAGGGTTTTGGTTTTGTTTGTTTGTGAATGTGTTTGTTTTTGTACTGAAGGGGACAGAACCCAGGGCCTCACGCCTGCTAGGCATGGGCTCTACCACTGAGCAACACCTGCAGCCCCAAGCTCTGAGTCTCTAGGGTGTAGAGCAGTGAAGTTCACCCACAGCCCTGTGTGTTTCCCCTCCCCCAAAAGGTAGGAATTTCTCCTATGGAAAAACAGTTTCCTGTACTTCCCTCATTCTCCCAGCAGGTCTGGGAGAGTGTTCTAACATCTATTAGATTCAGAATTGATCCTTGGGGAGGCCCTAGGAGGAAGGGCTTGCTCACGTGATCCCACAATGAGAAGAGAAACCAGAGATCTGCACCGAGCAGGTGCGAAGCTGTCCCAAGCCCAGTTCTTTCTTCTCTGGGAAGAAGTGACCCATCCTTCCTCCCTTTTGGGTTTTGGACCTCTAGCTCCTAAACTTCTTAAGATGTATGTGGGGCTAAGGAATTACGGGAAGGCTGGTCATTCTCTCAGGAGCAAAGGATGGCTAGGGAACATTAGATCGCAGCAGGGGGACCTTCCTGTTGTGTTTGGGGTTCTGATGGGAAACCTTTAAAAACACTGCCAGAGAAGAAGTGCCGGAAAGAGCAGCCTCCAGCGGAATTGTGCAGTGAGTCTGTATTCATTTTCTATTGTGTGTAATAAAGCACCACACACGTGGCAGCTGAGAAGAACACAAATTTATTAACTTTACAGTTTCCTTGTGTCAGGAGCCCAAGTATGGGTTAGCTGGATGACAGAATGCAGTCAAGATGTTGGGTAAGGCTATGGTCTCACCCAAGGTTCAAGATCTTTTTCTAAGCTCCCGTGGTTTCTGGCAGAACCTATTTCCCTAACTTTGTAGAACTCATGGTAGCTACCTTCCTTGAGGCCAGCAAGAGTCTCTGACTTCTTCAGTCTTTGACCTCTCAGTTGTCTTTTAAATGGCCGGCCTGATTAGGCTCACCCAGAATCATCTCTCTCTTTACTAAGTCAATTGACTAGGGACCTTAATTACATCTTAAAAAGTCCTTCCTTTATGCCTTATAACAACATAATTGCAGGAGCAGATTCTTGGAACCTTCATTATATTCTATGAGCTAGAAGTAATTTATAGGTCCACCCACATTCAATGGGAAAAGAGTATATAGAACATGGGCCTTTGGGATTTATCTCAGGCAGGTTTCTGCCTGCCACAGATTCCAAGAGCTTCTGGAGAGAACATCCCTTCCTTGAAAAGTGATTGCAGTGGATGATAATTTTTTGAGATCAAAAATATCACTTAAAGGGCTCACAGGTTCTCACGGGAGTAAGTTAGATAGTGCCACCCCAAAAAGATAGGCCTACCTAAAATCTCAGAATGTGACCTTATATTAAAGAATGGTCTTTGTAAATGTAGTTAAGGGAAGAGTTTTGAGATGAGATCATCCTGAATTAGGATGGGTCCCAAATCTACTAACATGTATCTTTATAAAAGACAGAAAGAAGAAGACACAAGAATATAGGGATATGGAGTGATATGTCTGTAAGCCAGGACTGCCAAGGAGTGCTCAAGTCCCCAGAAGCAAGGAGAGAGGCACGGGAGAGATTCTCCCTCAGAGTCTTCAGAAGGAACCAGCCCTGCCCACATCTTGATTCCTGACTGCTGGCCTCCAGAGCTATGGGGGAATTTATTTCTGTCATTTTAATCAGCAAGGTTACGGTGATTTGTTTTGGCAGCCTTGGGAAACTGATAAACTCACTGATAATTATCCCCGTAGGGATCAGTGCCAAGGAGACAGACTTGGTGGCATTAGGTACAACAAGAACTTACACTCTACAAAGATGCCAGTTCCCATAGATCAGAGGTGCCCTAAGAGGTACTGCACAGGCAGTTTTATGGTTAGACTAACACAAGCTACACTCCTCACAGAACCTGGGGAGATGTCCATGTACCTCTCAGAAGAAGGAATAGCCTACTTTACCATTCCCTCACTGATGCATCTGTTTGGGTCAGCTACTGAATATAAATAAATAAGGCTAAAACAACTGTGACCTGAACAAGTTTTCTTTAAGGATCTTACACACAAACAGTGCAGGAACTAAAATAGGGGCTCCACACTACTGGACACCCAGGCTCCTTCCATCTAGTTCTTCTGTCATCTACAACACATGGTTGCCATCTCATGACCATCTCACCATCACACCTGCCTTCCAGCCAGAGGTAAGATGAGCAAAGGACATGGAGGACATACCCTTTCCCTTTAATCGCAGGTCTGCAAATCGCATACTTCCATTGGCTAGAACTTGGTCACCTAGCCACAGCTCTCTACAAGTGAGCTCAAAGGATTCTTAGCTTCAAGGCCATGTTTCCTGATAAAGCTTAGGGTTACCATTACTAAAGGAAGAAGGGAGGGATGGAGAACGGATAGCAGCATCTGCTCACAGGATGCTACGAAACTAAAGGTCTGACTTCCATCAGTGACTTCTCAAAGCAAAACCCAGGAGGTGGGCAAAAAGGCCCAGAAATTAAATCTAGGCATGGATGGCACCCCCACTACCCTTCTAGCTGATGATAGGATAAAACCGAGCTTCAGAAGACCAACTGAGCAGAGGAAGGAGATCAAGAGGGAGGGAGAAAGGAAGAGATGAGGAATGACTGAGGAATGAAATGTACCAAATTATGCTCTCTATGTATGAATATATCACAATGAACGATAAATATATTTATATACACATGTGGTATATAATTTCTATACATAATATAATTCATTATATAAATTAATATATTAAATGCACTAATTAAAATAAAAATAATAGAAGGGAAATCAGCAGAGTAGAGCAAACGGTTCAGGGGAGGGAGTGAGGAAGGAAAGGGAAGGTACAGGGAATGAGATTGATCAAATTATGTTACATGCATGTGTGAATATGGCATAACGAATCCCACCATGATGTATAATTATAACACATCAATAAAAAAAACAAAGGCTTCAATATGGGTTTGATGCATCAGGTATAGGATGAGGGTAGAAAGGCCAAGAGTAACAGGGATCCCCCTTCCCTATCACACTCTCTGTTGGTGATTGAATTGTGTCCTCCTGAAAAACATGTTGAAATCTTAACCCTAGAACTTATAACTGTATCCTTATTTGGAAAAGGGATCTTTGCAGATGTAATCAAATTAAAATGAGGTTAAACTTGGGGATGGGGTTGTGGCTCAGTGATAGAGTGCTCGCCTGGCACAAGCAAGGCTCTAGGTTCAATCCTCAGCATCATAAAAATAAACAAATATTGTGTCCAACTACAACTAAAAAATATTTTTTAAATGAGGTCCTATTGCATTAGATTGGGCTCTGACGCAATGACTGATGTCCTTATAAAAGAAATTTGGACACAGACACGTGAAGAAGGTCATGTGAAGACAGAGGCAGAAGTTCCAGTGACATATCTACAAGCCAAATAATACCAAGGGTGGCTGGCAACCACCAGAAGCTAGAGAGGCAAGGAAGGTTTCCACTTAGAGCTTTCAGAAGGACCATGCCCTGCCAGTCTCCAGAACTGTGAAAGAATAAATGTCTATTCCCAAGGATAGTTCCCAAGGGAAAAAAAACTAAATTTGTTATCAGCAGCCTCTCAAATTTATATACCTTCTCTCTCCTTTCTGCTTCCTTGGAGCCCAAGCTCATGAATCCCTACTAAAGCAGACTGTAAGATCTCTTTTTCCCCAGGGATTGAACCCAAGGGTGCTTAAACACTGAGCCACATCCCCAGACCTTTTAATTTTTTTATTTTGAGACAGGATCTCACTAAGTTGCTTAGGGCCTTGCTAAAATTGCGAGGCTGGCACCAAACCTGCAATCCTCCTGCCTCAGCCTCCAGTGCCACTGGGATTTTAGGTATGTGCCGCCACACTGGCTGGACCATAAGATTCTGACATCTAGCAGTGAGTGCCCTCTACTCTCAACTTTCTACCCATCCTTGAAATGTATCTCATTGTCAATGCTGCATTGGGGTGATGGGATGATCCAAATCAGGGTCAAAATACTAGGCTCAGGCCAGTCCAGAGTCTGAACATGGAAACAGAGCCAAGGGTGTGAATGATTAGCGACAGGGTTATGAAACCAAGGATATGAGTTCTCACCCACGTCCCACACAAATGACAGAATTGGGGTTCCTTTTCGTGGAGTGGCTGGCTGTGAAATAAAGGCTAAGAAAGACAAGGCAGCGAAAAAACCCACAGGACACAGAAAGTAATTTTTAAAAAGCTGAGGTGGGACAGCTAGCCATCTCAGGGATCGAGCTTCCACACTAGAAAAAGAGGAATGGCACCCACGTTTGTTTTTTTTATATGGGGGAACATCAAAGGTTTTTCATGGAATGTTCTTTGCCAAATAAGGTAAGAGGTGAACTGTCCAGTTCCCAAAGGGTTTCACCCAACTCTGGAGCTACAAGATTTGTCTCCCAAGTAGAGCAAAGACAAGAGATCTCATGCCTTGGGTGATCTGATGCACACGGAGAAAGCCAGGATAGTTCCCAAGGGAAAAAAATACCTAAATATTCATGGCTCAGTACCACTCAAGTGGCTCACGGGTGGCTCCCCACAATGAATCTGAGGTGCGAAAGAAATACCAGGCAGGGCATGCCCACAGTGAGCAAAAATGTGTGGATCAAGATCCAGGATGCTACTATGAATGGAACTCTACCTCTATGCCAAAACCAGGAGATCTAGGACTCCTACCTCCAAACTTTAATTCCACCACTTTGTTCTGGAGGAACCCTTTCAATTTCCAAATAATTTGCACATACAAAATTTCATTTGGTCTTCAAAATCAGTCTGAATGAGCCGAGTAGAGCAATAATATCTCCATTTGAGCCATGCAAATTGATGCACATTGGTAAGCTCGGTGACCCGGGAGGCTGAGGCAGGAGAACTGTAAATTTGAAGTCATTTCCAGAAACTTAGTGAGGCCCTAAGCAACTGAGTCAGACCCTATCTCAAAATAAAAAAATAAAAAGGGCTGGGGATATAGCTCGGTAGTAGAGTACCCTGGATTCAATCCCTAGTACAAAACAAACAAACAAACAAAAATTCCATTTCTCCATTTGATTTACTGGCAATCAAATGGTCAGAGAAGCTAAGTAACTTGTTCACTTCCCATAACTGGATTATTAGAGAAAAGAAAATGAATTTTGGTTAAAATTAGCACCAGCAAACTATTTGATTTCTATGCAGCTCTATTTTTTTGTTATCATTATTAAATAAATGATATTTTCAGAGCACCTCTGTGTTGGGCATACAACAGATGCTCACTAAATGGCCGTTTCTTTCCTTCCTCCATTTATTATTTGTTTTTGCAGCTCTGAATTCTGTGCTCCTTACACTAATTCAGTGTAAGTGTTGCCTTCCACTGGCTAAAGGGATGTTGGCTACTAAATTCACCCCTCTAGAACTCATATTCTTCATCCATTTTTATCAAGTGGATTACCAAAAGACTGGACTAAATTATTTCTATGCTGTCTTCCAGCTCTGATAGTTTGCAGCCTTATGAAAACTGCAATTCTGGCTGCCAGTCTAGTTAACAGACCAGCTTTGCAAAGTCTTCACCTGTTATACTTCATATCACCATCAGGGGGCGCCCACAACCATTTATGCCTGGGACGAAGTCAAGTGCTAAGGTTGTGAAGCTCTTGCCCAGGCCTTCACAGAGCTGGAAGGACTATCTTCCTAAAGACAAGAGAGGAGAGAAAGTTTTAGTCTCTATAGGGAGAAGCTATTAAGATTTCAGGAATGAAGCTGGTGTATAATTACAGCCCAGTGATTGCCTATGGTGGGCTACACTTACCACCATCCCTTAGAAGAATCTACCACGGGGGAGTCCTGGGAAAGTTTGCTGCCAACCTCCTCCTTGCTCTAACTCTGGTTCCACCTAGTAGGTCACCTCTGGAAAACCCACTTGCTTCTCACTCCCTCTCCAACTCAATCCTCTTTTGCTGTCATTTCCATCCCATGCCCAGCTCCTGCTAACAGACTTCTGGAAGGACAAGTGGCTCCACAGGCTCTTCAGTTTTCATTGGTCTGTAATCTTCACATCTCTAGGTTCACAGCCATGGTTGTTCATCTTCACAGTTCAAATGCACAGGCTTCCTGCTAGCAAAAGCAGCCTGCTCTCCGCCCAAGGATGTAAATCTCCTTCAGTCTGACACCTGGCCACAAGTTGCTAGAGAAATGACCAGAGAGGCTGCCTCTCCAGCTGTCAAATACACTGGTGACAATCTGCAGATGGAATCCACAGCCCAGTACAAGTCTAAACACTCCAAAGGAGGCTGACAGTTGGCACCCGGGTGCATATGGAGCAAGACACAAGCAGTATGAGCTCTGGATGCTATTCAAGGATGATTCTATAAACCAGAGTCCCCTCCTCCAAATCATCCTCTCCCTGCCTAGGACTGACTGGGCGATTTTCCTCAGTGATGTCAGGATGGGTATCCAGAGATGGGTAGAGGAGGCCCTCTTATTTATTTATTTATCCCAGACTTGAGCAAGACTTCCTTCTCCACCAAGAGACAGTTCAAGAGTTGAGTCCTTTCCAAGAAACCTTAGATACCTCAGACACCAGAGATTGCACACTGCTCTGCATTGGAAAGGAGAAAGTCATCTTTGGTATGCAAACATCCTGAGAAATAAAACCTGGGCTCCAGAAGAAAAGAGAACAGCATAGACGGGGTCCAATTCACAGAGAACACCCATATGTGGAAATACACTAAGCTTATCCTGAGGACAGATCTAAGTTTTATAACTCTAGGGCCCCTGAACCTAGCCAATGCACTGTATACCATGTCACAAGCATGCTAAACATTTAATGATTTACTGAATATCCTGTGAATCAGCCCAGACCATGGTTTATGGAGTCTAAATAAGAGCCCACAAAATTAGCAAGGGATTTCCATAGAATTTTTCTTTCCATAGGAAACCTGCCCAATAAGTTTCATTAAAATTGAAGTAAGGAGCCAGGCATGGTGGTTCATGTTTGTAATCCCAGTGGCTCAAGAGGCTGAGGCAGGAGAATTGCAAGCTCAAGATCAGCCTCAGCAACTGAGGCCATACAAAACTTGGTGAGACCCTGTCTCAAAATAAAACATAAAAAGGGCTGGGGATGGCTCAGTGGTAAAGCACCCGGTGTTCAATCCCTGGTATAAAAACAAAAACAAAAAACAAAGAAACAAAAAAGATATCAACAGGCTCAAAATTGTAACTTTGGTTTTACTTGAAGAGAATAACATAAATTTCTGCAGACTAGGAATAGAGTGGGAAGGTAGAGGCTATGGAAATATTTTTTTATTGCCCAAGACATTGCCCAACACAAAAAAACAATACTGTGCTATATCTAGACACACACACACACACACACACACACACATCACATCACATAGACATGGCACTGAACCAAACTGGTTCCTGCTGGCAATAAAAGATTATGGATCCACCATGGGTTTATAATATGGAAGGTGACCAATGTCCCATGTATGATCCCGGACACAGTGGGCCCGGCTTTGCTACTCCCTTGCAACTGGATTCCAGGAATTTCAGAAAGCATAGGGAGGCAGGAGAGTCAAAGGCTTGAGCTGACTCGCTTCACGCTTCACCCAAACAGACTTTCGTTTTTTGTTTTTATGAGGATTAGGAAGAAAGGGACAGGGATTAGTTATAATTTACTGCCTCTGTCAAAAGCTAGCACTGAGTAAAAGGGAAGGGAGCAAATGGATTATGAAAAAAAAAACAAATGGGGAGAAAAAGAGAGCAAAGGATGAGCTGTATTCTGTAATATTTATTAATTTGATTTTAAATGGAAAAGAAGGGATCTGTTCCAATGGTTCATCTTCCTATGAACCCTGGAGTCCCCCCCCCCAGCCCTGAAGAAGTCCTTCTGCGTGAGGTAGATCAGACTTGTTCTGTGTCTAATGTGAGAGACATTGGTGTGCCGAGAACCATAGAGCAGGAACCAGGGACAAAACCCTAAACCTTGGCCTCTTCTAGCCTGGTCACAGAACCTAGAGAATACCCATAGTTTTTCTGGGTCTGGGCAGCAGCAGGAATGGAGCTAGAGTGCTCTCTTTGCCCTACACACACCACACACAAGTGAGCAAGGTGATGTGCACCCTGTCATAGCCATGGGGCTGCTCTCAGGGCAGCTGGTGCAGGCAGCCTGGCACCCTGGCTGCTGAGGTAGTAGTGGGAGGAGGTTTAGAAAACTTCCCTCGGAGAGAGAGAAGATGGTGAAAACCCCCTTGGTTTAAGGAACCCGCTTCCCATTCCATAGCCCAGTCAGCAGGTTCTGGAAAGTAGTTCTACAGCTGGGGCATTCCTTAGGGCTCATTCTGAACAGAGAGCCCAGAGACTTTCCAAAGGTTCTGCATCCACGGAATTGTTTCTTAAAACTCCTCAGGAAGCCCTGAAAAAATGGAGATAACATATTTTGGGTAAAGACTGACTGGGGGAATGGGGCACTGAAGGGAAGGGATAGCCCCCACAGGGACCCTGGGAAACATATTTTATTACACACAAGCATGGGGGACCACCATGTTACAAAAATCCCATCTCCTAATTGCAGCCCAGTCTTTGAAGGGGGTGGGGCACAAATTTCTACTTACAGGTTCCTCCTGCGCTGTCTTTCATATCCGAAGTGCATTCTCACCTTCATAGCCTTCAAACCTTTGAGAGAAATCAACTGAGGACCAGGGGTTGGTAGGGCCACTAGTTTTCCATGCAAGTCTGAGCCAGGTATAATGATGGCCAGAAATCTGGGCGCCCAAAGAACTGAGCTAGAAAACCGACACGAGAGCCGACCACGGGAGGAGAGGCCTCAGAACACAGCTATTCTTTTCTGTGGCACATCCTAGGATGAAGAACCACCCACCACCTGCCCCTCTTTTGCTTCAGCCCTTGTGGTTGGATCCAAGAAAGGAAAGGACCTTGGTCCCCTTTTGGTTCCCTACTCTGCTCCCTCTTTTTTCAAGGCAGAGACCCCTCCCAGAGACCTATTTCCTTCTACCAAACCCTAAACTCAGAAATGACTCTAAACTGCCTGTCCCTCGGCCCTGATTACCTACCTGTTGAGCGGTGAACATGGCCTGGACTCCACGGGGCTGGCCCCGGCCGCTGGAGAGCTCAAGGGATGGCGAGCTGGGGAGGCAGTGGCCCGGGTCTCCTCTGGACGGCAGCCGCTGCCGCGGCACAAAAGACGGCGGAAAGCGCTGCGAAAGTCCGGACTACGACAGTAGATCAGTGGGTTGAAGGCAGAGTTGGCATAGCCTAGCCAATTAAGGGCGAGGAAAGCCGGGTCAGGAACTAGAGAGGGTCCCCCTAGGGCGCGCAACACGTTAGCTAGAAAGAAGGGCAACCAGCACAGAGTGAAGGTGCCCATGATGAGACCCAAGGTGCGCAGGGCCCGGTGCTCCCGGAGAGGCAGAAGCCGCGCGGGCCGCCGGCCACCGGAGGGCACTTGAGTCGAAGGGCACGTCCCCGAGGTGACAGAGTACCGAGAGTGCGACAGAGCCGACGGAGACTCCTCCGGCGGGAAGCGGCCCAGCTCCCGGCGCAGCAAGCGCAGTTGGCGCTTGGCCACCACGAAAACTCGTGCGTAGACGAAGAGCATCACCAGAAGCGGAAGGTAAAAGGAGACTGAGGAGGAGAGCAGCGCGTAGGGCATGTTGGAGGCGAAGGAACAGCAGAGCGGATTGGAGTGGCAACGCTGCGCCTCGGCGTCCGCACCTACGCGCCACCACTGGCTCATGATCGGCGCAAAGGACACCGCGGCGGACACCACCCACACCAGGACCACGGCCGCTCCAGCACGGCGCTTGGTGACTAGTGCACTATAACGCAGTGGGTTGGTCACGGCCAGGTAGCGGTCCACAGCCAAGGCGCACAGGGTTTCAATGCTGGCCGTCACGCATAGCACGTCCACCGAGGTCCATAGCTCGCAACCAGTCGCGCCCAAGGGCCAGTGGCCAGTCAGCGCCAAAGTAGCCCCTGGCGGCACTACCAGGAGTCCCACCACCAAGTCGGCTGCGGCCAACGAAGTGACGAACACGTTGGTCATGGTCTGGAGTCTCGGCGTCCGGGCGATGGCCACGATTACCAACAGGTTACCTCCCACAGTGGCCAGCGCCAACAGCGCCCCAGCCAATGCTGCAGCCCAAGGTACCCCTGGCAGCCCACTCGTGTTGGCGGTGTTGGGTACAAGGGTGGGGGCGTCTGGCCACAAGGCCAGGGAGCCGTTCCCGTGAGGCCACGGAGCCATCTCCGCGTCGCGAGTGGAGCAGGAGAGAGAGGGAGGGAGGGGCTCTCCCCGTCCCCTGGTTCAGGGGAGGGAGCAGCAGAACCTGGGAGCGACTCCCCCAGCCTGGGCCATCTTCCGTAGTTGACAGAGATGAGACCGGTCAGCCTCCCCCCACCACTACCACACCCCCACTCCCTCGGTGCGAGCGCTCAGGGGTGGGGGGAGGTGTGGCCGTGCTTAAAGGGGCAGCGACCAATAGTTTCTAAGGGAGAGGCCTCAGGGACGAAGTGGAGGGTGGAAGGGAAGACCTGTCACAGGGTGTCCATTCTTGCCATAGGCCAGGAGCAACACTGGGAGAAAGTAAAAAAAGAACCCTCCCACCTCCAACCTTTAAGGAGTCAGAGGAAAAGATGACTTTCCCAAGGCAAGCAGAATATCCAGAGTAGCCTGTCATCTACTTGGGTGCCTCCGCTAAAGTGTTTTGTATTGTTTGGTGGTGCTGGGGATGGAACCCAGGGCTTCCTGCATGCAGGCCAATGCTCAGCCACTGAGCTATATCTTCAGCCCACCTAAGGTATTTTATTTTATTTTCAAAATTTATTTACTGTTTTGGTACTGGGAATTTAATCCAGGGGCACTCTACCACCGACATACATCCCCAGCCCTAGCTGTTTGTTTGTTTGTTTATTGTTTTTGAGACAAGATATCACTGAGTTTCAGACTGTTGTCCAACTTATAAGCCTCCTGCCTCAGCCTCCTGAATTGCTGAATGACAGGTGTGCACCACCACATCCTGCCTAAGGTATTTTAAATTAAGTAATAGAAGGCAGCCAGTGCCTCCTGTTCTCTCCCAAGACCTCAAGCCATGATGAGATTTATCACTTTCCCTTTCTGTTTTCACTTGCCTTCTCTTCCCTTCCAGTTTTCTGGGTTTTTATTTATATTTATTTTTCCCCCAGCTACTGAGGAAATTGCTATTTCAGGAGTCTTTCATTGCTTGCCCATTTTCATTTGGATTTGGTATTATGTAGTTTCGGATGCTGAAGAGTTTTGATTCCTCAATCTTCCCTTCCCTATACTGCCCCCTTCACATACCTTTCCACCTAGAAGTTTTCTAGATAGATTTCATCTCTTAAAATTATCTGAAACGATGACATGTTAAAAGAGATGGGGCTGGAGATGTAGCTCAGAGGCAGTGCAGTTGCCTAGCAAGCCTAAGGAAAAATGGATAAACAGAGCCAGTAGGAGTGGTGCACACTGTAATTCCAGCTACTGGGGAGGCTGATGTAGGAGGATCACAAAAGTGCCAGGCCAAGTCAGGCAGTAGTACATGTCTGTTATCTCAGCAGCTTGGGAGGCTGAGGCAGAAGGATTGTGAGTTCAAAGTCAGCCTCAGCAACTTAGTGAGACCCTAAGCAACTTATAGAGACCCTGTCTCAAAATAAAAAAAATAAAAAGGGCAGGGGAGGGCTGGGATTGTGGCTTAGTGGTAGAGCATTTGCCTAGCATGTGTGAGGCACTGGGTTCGATTCCTAGCACCACATATAAATAAATGAATAAAATAAAGGTCCATCAAAACTACAAAATAAATTTTAAAGGGGGGAGTGCTGCAGTGGGTGTTGCTCGGTGGTTAAGCACCCCTGGATTCACTCTCTGGTACAAAAAAAAAAAAAAAGATCAGCATAGGCAACTTAGCAAGACCCTATCACAAATGAAATTTTAACAGTGGTCAGGGATGTAGCTCAGTGGTAGAGCACCTACCTAGCATGTGCAAGATAAGGCCCTGAGTTCAATCCCCGGTACCACAAAAATAAATAACAGCGCTGCGGATGTGGCTCAGTGGTTAAGTGCCCCTGGGTTCAATCCCCAGTACCGAAAATTCAATCAATCAATCAATCAATAACAGTAGTAAAATAATAGGATGAATAGGATGTGGTGGTGTAGCTCAGGGACAGAGTGGGAACTTAGCATTCTGAGGCACTGAGTTCAATCCTCAACACTGCCAAATAAAAGATGAATGGGTTTGAGGTTAAGCCTTGTCCACCATCACTCTCAACTGTCCACAAATCTTCCACTAGCCACCAATGGTAAATTCTTCACTACCGTGAAGACTTTATTCATGAGCTTTTGGAAATTAGAAGATGTTGGATTTAGGAATTCTCATGTGCATTCTCCAGTGCACTAGGTCAGGCCTGGTATTTTAATGCCTCTGAGGTCTCTTATTCATTCCCAGCAAGTTTCCCTCACCTGAAGAAGCCTAGAGGCCCCTTTCCTGCTCACTCATTCAGACTTACAAGGCCTGGTTCTTCCAGCCCAGTCTCCCAGGCTTTAAACCAGTTCCTCTCAAGTTGGGTGTGGGGAAGAGAGGTTGGAAAATAAAATCCAAGTTGGGGGGCAGGAATGAATGTATGATACCTTTATTAAGGCCTATCAGGACCTGATCCTCGAGCTGTTTTGTTTCCTCCCCTGAAACAATGGGACAAAAGGAGGAAAAAAAAATATCATGGAAAATGCCTCCAGGGCTATGCCCTAGCATGTTCTTTGAACAGCTCTATATTTCAAAAGAGCACTGTATAGTCACTGATCTAAGCAATCCCTCTGGGAGGCTGAGCCAGGGGTTGGGAGTTAGAAAGATTGAAGGCAAAGTGAGAGCCTAAAATTATCCCTGAGGAAAAGAGAACCAGCTGGATCTCCCAGGGACCCAGCAGTTCACCCATGAGCAGGGTCTGTCATGAGCTCTCTTGAAGTATCCCAAACAGGCCTTCAGATCCCTAGAAGCCCGCAGGGGGGTGGTGATGAAGAGGAAACCTCTGGCCCCTCCCCTCCCTCTCCCTTCCCCCTTCAGAGTCCTGCCAGAGTGGTGCAGGCCTCATTTGGCTGTGGCTTCTTGCTGATCAAGATGATCACTCCTAAATCAGGTTTTGCAACACCCCAGAGTGTTGCTAGTTATCCCAAAGGGGTGTCATAAGATTCTCAAAAAATAATCTCTAAAACAAATACATACCATTTGACAATTCTTTTCCAGAACATCAGAGTTGGTGGGGAAAGGAAAGGGATTCCAAGAAGTGAAGCCACTTCAAAAGATGTCATTGCTTCAGGGGGTGACCTTGTTCTTTGGAGGAAATGTGTAAAAATGTTTACATTTTCAAAAAAAAAAGTCAAAATTTCCCAAATCACACGAGCATGCCTGAGTTTGGAAAATGATTCGACCAATAACCAAAGGACACTGAGAAGAAAAATACCAGACTCCTGTAAGCAGAGGCTTTTCTGAGCAAGCAGAGCAATGTCAATGCCAAAGCACTTGGCTTCCTTCCTCTGCGCTAGCCCTTTCCTCCTTTAATTCTTTGGTCTTGTCTCCCCTGCCCAGGCTGACTCATGGAAGGCTCACTCCTTTGCCATTGTAGTCTATAGAATAGTCTCCTTTTATGTGATTTTGTGTTTTAAATTTATAATTTTTAAAATAGACAGTACATTCACATTATTTACCCATCAAAATACTCAAAATGCATATTATAGAAAGTTGCCTTCATCCCAGTTTTCATCTCCCCAACAAGTAACTCCCATTAGATTTTTTTTATCCTGCCAATAATACTTTATACACATGCAAGTCAATACAAACACATTCTGTGTGTGTGTGTGTGTGCGTGTGTGTGTTATTGAGGATTAAATCCAGGGTCACTTTACCACTGAGCTACATCCCCAGTACTTTTTATTTTTTATTTTGACACAGGGCCTCCCTAAGTTGTCCAGGCTGGCCTCAAATTTGCAATCTTACAGGAGGAGGGATGGGAATAGGAAAGACAGTAAAATGAATCAGACATAACTTTCCTATGTTCATGTATGAATACACAACTAGTGAAACTCCATATCATGTACACCCACAAGAATGGGATCCTAATTAGAACAAGTTATACTCCATGTATGTATAATATGTCAAAATACACTCTACTGTCATGTATATCTAAAAAGAACAAAAAATATTTTTTTAAATTTGCAATCCTCCTGCCTCAGCCTCCCAAGTAACTTGAGACAACACGCATGCACCAACATACCCAGCTCAAATGTATATTCTTTTGTCCTTTCTTCTCCACATAAACATACAATGTTCTGTACCTTTCTTATTTAGCTTAACTATATATCTGTGATCCTTTCAGATCAATACATAAAATCTTCCCATTTTTAAATATTCTATTGCATGGATATACCATAATCCATGAAACCAATTATATACTGAGTGATATCTAGTTATTTCCTTTCTTTTCCTCTTTCATTTCCTCCTCCTCTTCCTTATTCTTCTTTTTCAGTACTGGGGATTGAACTCAGGGACTTATACATGCCAGGCAAATGCTCTACTACTGAGCTACATACCCAGCCCTTTTTAAAATTTTATCTTATTTTATCTTGAGACGGAATCTTGCTCAGTCCAGGTTAGCCTCAAACTTGTGATTCTCCTGTCTCAGCCTCCTAAGTAGCCAGTAATATAGGCATGAGGCATCACGCCAGGCTTTCTATCTTTATTTAGACGATGTGGCAATGAATAAATTAGTTCATACATGTGTGTAAGTATATTTGTAGAATAAGTTTCTACAAATAGAATCGCTGTGTTTAAGGCATATGTACTTGCAAATTTGGAAGAGAATGCCAAATTTGGAAGAGATTGCCAAATTGCACTCTCCAGGCAATGTACCCATTTACACTCTCACCGTCATTTTTGGTGGCCAACAGAGGGTTGAAGGCAAGTGGCCTAGTGCTCTGGGAAGTCATCCTAATGACTGGCCCAAAGGGAATTAGTATTGCCTGGTCTGTAGAGGTCATCCAACTCTGGATAGAAGCATACATTGCCCAGAGTAAGCATTACCCAGGGCTTCAGCCCCCAGCTGACCTTTGTTCTGTGTCCTTGGAAGCAGGCAGTGAACATGGGCCTCTGAATCTACTGAGGTTCCCAGGCTGCTGTTTGTGTGTTGGGGGCACCTGGAGTAGTCTGGCTCTACTGTCTGGGAGAACAGCAAATAGTGATTCAGAATATGTGGTTGGCAGAGCCTGAAGAGGCAGCAACCCCCTGATGAAGAGAGGTTCTAATAGCAGGGAGGTGGGGAGGTCTTCCCTCTCCCTGGTAGCTTGTAGTTTGTAGTCATGCAAACTCACAACTGGATGCATGTATGTGTGTTTATATCTGTGTGTGTGTTTACACAACCTGGCAGAAGGAAGACCTAGAGAGTTTATTTGACTATATTGCCTTGTACCTTGTCTAAGACTACATGTGTTAAAGGTGGAGATAGATAGATAGATAGATAGATAGATAGATAGATAGATAGATATATAGAGAGAGAGAGAGAAAGAGAGAGAGGTGGAGATATATATATATATATATATATATATATAGAGAGAGAGAGAGAGAGAGAGAGAGAGAGAGAGAGAAACTGTGTGTCTGTGTGTGTGTGTGTGAGAGAGAGTGCGCTTCTTGTTACAAACCCAGGGCCTTGCTTGTGTTAAGCATATGATCCACCACTGAGATACACCCCGAAAACATGGCTACATTCTACCATTCATAATCAACTCTCCTAGCTTTAAAGTTCTTGTCACCCTTGTAACCTCTGTATTCCTTCTCCATAGCCTGCAATGACCATCCATTTAGTTGTTTTGTTTTTTCTTTTTTCTTTTAGTAGTAGATGGACATAATACCTTTATTTTATTTATTTATTTTTATGTGGTGCTAAGGATAGAACCTGCTGCCTCACACCTGCTAGACAAGTGCTACAACCCCAGCCCCCTCCCATTTAGTTTTTTTAAATTATGTCTGAATAGATGTCTTGGTGTTGATGTTTCTCCTTTTGTCACAATTAGTCTAGGGTGAGACTGGCACAGTGGCACATACCCATAATCCCAGGAACTTGGGAGGCTGAAGCAGGAGGATCACAAGTTCAAAGCCAGACTCAGCAAATTAGCAAGGCCCTAAGCAATTTAGTGAGAACCTGTCACAAAATAAAAAATAAAAAGGGCTGAGGACGTTGCTCAGTGGTTAAGCGCCCCTGGGTTCAACACCAAATAGCCAAAAAAAAAAAAATTAGTTTAAGGTCTAGGGTTTAGCGGGGAGGTGGGGTATGACTAAGATGACTAAGAGTTAAAAGGGAGACTAACAAGACTGGGACTGTGGCTAAGAGGTAGAGCACTTGCTTAGTACAGGAGAGGCCCTGGGTTCGATCCTCTGCACCACATTAAAAATAAATAAGTAAAATAAAGGTTTTGTGTTCATCTACAACTAAAAAGATTTAAAAAAAAAAAAACGGGAGAGTAACAATTAAAAAGAACACCAACATTTTACAGAATTAAAAACCTGGATCCCAGAGAAGAAACTGAGGCTTCTTCATAATCACACAGTCAAGGTTCATTCATAGTAAGTCCTTGGGCATCTGAAGACCTGGCTCCTTTTCCAGAACACCTCCCTTCAATCCCAAACAGACTGTGGCTGGTGCCACCTTCTAGTCTGATCTCTAGAGGTCCCAGGATAGACCAGTATTCCCCTGGGGGGCAGAAAGGTGGAACATATCAGAACTGAAAAGCAGCCCCCAATCTATGATTTTTCTTTGTCTTTTATAATGCAGGCCAGTCAACTCTATGTGCATTAGAGTTGGTTCCCAGGGTTGGATCCAGAGGCTCTTGAAGAAGAGGCAGAGAAACAATAGTATTCAGGTGCTAGTATATAAGGGGTAGCCTGGGACCAGAGCTTTACATTGGGAGAGAAAGAGGCAGACATGTAGGGTTTCCCAGCAGTGCCTTGTCTTTTATTTTATTTTACTTATTTATCTTTGTGATGCTGGGGATCAAACTCAGGGCCTTAAGAATGCCAAGTTCGGGGCAGGGGATGTGGCTCAAGCGGTAGCGCGCTCTCCTGGCATGCGTGCAGCCCAGGTTCGATCCTCAGCACCACATACAAACAAAGATGTTGTGTCCGCCGAAAACTAAAAAATAAATATAAAAATTAAAAAAAAAAAAGAATGCCAAGTTCATGCTCTATCATCTGGGGGCTACATCCTCAGATCTGTACTTTCTCATTTATTTCCTGATCAGCAATGGAAGAAGGACTAAAACATATGTCTTTCAGTCCTGAAGTCAGAAGAGTAAATCCATGCTCTAGTCTCTGAATAATCATTAATTAAATCCTTGACTATCAGAAACAGCTCCCTGGGGTCTGGGAAAGGTCACACATTCCCACCTATAGCCCAGACAAAAACTTTTTAAGTCTCTGTCCAGTAAGGCATCTTCTCCTAGACAGTAAGGGAGGGACTAAACCAGTGGGAGAGGTCCCCCTGGACACTGCAGGCTGACCTCTGTGCAGCCATGGCTTATGGGGAGAGGGAAGCAGTAGGGAAGAGGGCCTACCCACCATGCTGTTTGGGTCCATGGTCTTTTCTCCCCATCTTCTCCAGAGAGAGACGAAGTGGTGGAGCTCAAACAAGGCTGGAGCCTATATGATTCAAAAAGAGGCTGGTACTGAGCAGGAACATGCCCTGCCACTTTCCTTCTATTAACTCACATCTTCCCCCTGGGGAGCATGTGCTGAGGAAAGGGTGCTGGTGCTTGAAGGGACAGAGGAAAAAACAATGAGGATGGTCCCTCCAGTAGGGAAACCAATACCTCATGGGATTAGACCCCTCCTGGGCTGCAGATGGGATGTGTGACCTTTTCCAGGCCTGGGAAGCTCCTTTTACATTTTTCTTTTTTCTTTTTTTTTTTTTTTTGGTACTGGGAACTGAACTCAGGGACACTCAATCACTGAGTCACATCCCCCTATTCCTGTTTTGTATTTTATTTAGGACAGGGTCTCACTAAGTTGCTTTAGCACCTCCCTTTTTGCTGAGGCTGACTTTGAACTCCAGATCCTCCTGCCTCAGCCTCCCCAGCTGCTGGAATTATAGGAGTGTGCCACCACCCCTGGCTGGGAAGGTTCTTTTCTGATAGTGGAAGGTTTAATAATTATTCAGAAACCAGAGCAAGGTCCCACTTCAGTCGTGAAATATTTTTTAGTCACTTTTTTCATTGATGACCAGAAAATAAAGAAGAAGGCACAGGACTGGCTGGAAAGAGGAGGCCAGTATAATCCCCACAAATCCTTGTAGATGGCAAAAAGCCCATTAGGAAAGGAGCGAGTCTGGGGATGGTCAAGGTCCAGATGCCAGCAGGAGCAGCTGAAGCAGAGAGAGAAAGGGAAATGTTTCCTGCTTTTGAAGAAATCATGGGTGGGGGAAATGCCATTGTTTTGTTTTGGTTTGTTTTTCCCAAGAGGAGGCAGGGCATCTTGATTTCTAGTCAGGATGGACCCTCCTCTTCCTCTCTCATGATAAACAGAAAATAGAAGGAAGAGGGAGACAACTTCAGGCCTCCTATGATGACAGGAGGACCTTGCTGGTGACCATGCTTCCAGCCTCCTGTCACTCCTTGACATACTGTTCTCAGAACCCACCTGTGCCTGCCAGTCCCCACATTGGGCATGCTGACAGAGAGATGACTAGGACCCATTCCCCTGCCCCTCAGGAGGGGGCTCCCAGCTCTGTAAAAGGAGTTGGGTTTTTGTTTCCCCAAAGGAGTCCTGCTAGCCTTGTGATGGACAGCTTTGAGCATAGACACTGCCTGAGGTGGCTTTGTCCCATGATGGAGAAGGGAAAGAAAGCAAACTCGGGCATCTCTTGGAATACCAAGGTAAAACCTTTGAGGATAACCTGCTGTACCTTTGACCCAGTCCCCCCTGAGCCAATGGGACAGCAGGTTATCTTCAAAGATGGAATGCCTCTTCTCATTCCTAGTAAGATAGTCACAACTTAAATTATCTCTCTGTCTTCCCAACCCTGGCCCTAGCACCAAAGGAGACAGAGGAAGCTGGATTACACATCCTGCCAATCTCTTGCCTGAGCTTGTCTCTCTGGTCCCTGTGGAAATGTTGTTTCACGGATGCTCTACAAGATACTGGCAGCAGGAGCTGGTGGCAATTATATTTTCCCTTGCATAAATAGTGCTATTCAGATTTAGTGAGGAGGCTTGTTCAGCCAGAGAGGAAATGGGATGACCAAGAAAAGCCAGTTCTCTGGAGTCTGAATCCTGGAAATTTTCGCCCCTTGCCACCTTTTGTTCTACCTTCTCTGATGGAGAAGGGTTTACAGGGGTTTGCAGGAGATGCAGGAAGGAGACAGAAAGCAAGTCACAAATCTTTAACATTGGCTCCATTTCCCAGAATTTGGATTGCATCCTGATCCCCTAAATGAGAGGAAAGGGTTGTTCCAGTGGGGAAGGAGGACATAGAAGAAGAAGGGGTGAAGGAAGTGTGTGATTCTGAGTTACGGGGAGTCAAGGTGGGCCAGGCTCCCCCAGAACAGGAAGGATGGCTTTGTTTATAGACGCACAGTTTATAAGCCCAGAGTGAGAAGTCCTACAATGAGTGGGGAAGGGGAGGAAAAGAAAAGAATGTAAACAGTGCTGGGAACACCCACTCTCTCCTGGGAGGAGGGCAATGGAAGACATGCTAGCTTTCTAAAAAGGGTCTTCCCTTTTTGCCACCTGGACCCTACTAATAAACTCCAAATAATGCCATGGACTTGGAAGGCCCAGGACTCTTGGGGTTCCCATGGGCTCAGAGCACCAAAAAGAAATGGCTTTATGAAGAAGAGTCCTAGCTAGGGAAAATGTGGGCTTCCTCCATTCCTTCTTCCGCCTCTCAGGAAGGAGAAGGAGGAGCCAACCAACTAATTAGAATCTGTTTCATGTGGTGCCAAAATTAGGGTCTGGGGACAAGAAGGAGCCATTGTTCTTAGGAACCAATGGAGAGCTGCTTACATTCACTTTGGATGGCAAATGTACTTTCAGAGGGGACACACATGCACATACCTAGCAAGGCAGACACTCACTGAGAATTCTCTCACGCACAGACACACACACAAATGAGCACAGGTGTAATCTGCACATAAGTACACTCCCACACATAAGTACACACACCATCAATGTCATTCAAATTCAGAGAGGTATATACACACTCAACAGCAACTCAGATGTACACCCTTAGACCCACCAAGAGGGTCATCACACTCATAAGCATAGTCATTGTGCACCCAGCCTAAGTGATAGATGCAAGCCCACACTCCGTGCAGAAGCCCAGGGACTGTAGCCCACATGGCATGCTCCATCTGGTTGAGCTGGAAAGGAAACACCAAACCTGCATGGCTGCAGAAAACTCCAACCTTGGTGCAGAAGTGGAACCAGGTCAGGGGCTGGCACTTGGCTGCATCTCTCACCACTCATCTCTCAGTAATGGTGCTAATGGCACAGAACTTCAAGTGCTGAATTTGTCATGGGAAAGTTCTTTTAAAGATGAAAGGCAGAGCAACCTAAACTAAACTCAGAACAACCCCTGCTTGCTCAGAGGCAACAAGTCACTGGCTAGCCAGCTCTCCATGTTTCATTGTCATTTGTCCCAGGGAAACTCTTCAAGCCAGTCCTTTGTTTGTTTGTTTGTTTGTTTGGATGAAGATGGCTGAGAAAGAATACCTAGCCTATTGCATCAATTACTCACTCTTTGGTCAGCACTTATTGGACAGGACTAGGTGCTGGGAGATACCAAAAGGCATCAGACATGATAGCTGCCTTCAGACAGAGTCCACTCTAAAAGGCAAGACTTAAACACAAAAGAATAACTGCAACATGACAAAGGCAGAGAAGGGAAGTGAACATCAGTGGCTGTGAGATAACTATGAAGGAGCCAGCTCCATGGCATGCCTATAATCCCAGCAGCTCAGGAGGCTGACAGGAGGATCACAAGTTCAAAGGCAGCCTCAGCAATGGTGAGGCACTAAGCAATTCAGTGAGACCCTGTCTCTAAATAATTACATTTACAAGTACAAAACAGGGCTGGAGATGTGGCTCAGTGGTTAAGTGCCCCTGAGTTCAATTTCCAGTACCCCCAAAAAAAAGGAAGAAGGAGAAGAAAGAAGAGGAAGAGGAGGAGGAGGAGGAGGAGGAGGAGGAGGAGGGAAGGAAAAGAAGAAGGGAAATGGCACTGGGCACAGTGGCTCATGACTGCAATCCCAGCAACCGAGAGGCTGAGGCAGGAGGATCACAAGTTCAAGACCAGCCTCAGCAACTTAGTGAGACTCTCAACAAATTAGCAAGACCCTGTCTCAAAAAAAAAAAAGAGCTAGGTATGCAACTCAGTGGTTTTAAAAAAAAAAAAAAACACTGAGTTTAATCCCCAGTAACAAAAAAAGGAAGGATGAATATACATAAATATACATATATATGTATTTATAGATATATAAACAACTAAGAGTTTATGGGAATTGGCACATACAACAATAGAGACCAACGAATCCCATCCCTTACCATCTATAAGCTGAAAACTCAGGAAAGCTAATGGTATGTATGATTCATTCTAAATCTGAAGGCCTGAGAACAGGAAGCTTCAATATCTGATGGCAGAAGTTGGGGAGAAAGAGAGAGAGAGAGAGAGAATTTGCCCTTATTCTATCTTTTCATTCTATTCTGGCCCCTAATAGATTGGATTATACCCACCCATATTGATAAACATAGGTCTTCTCACTCTACTGAATCAACTGCAAATTTCTTTCAGAAACACCCTCTCACACATACCTAGAAATCTAACTGAGCATTCCTTAGCTCAGTCACATAAAATTGACACATACAATTAAACACTGCAATAAATCCATCTTTCTCAGAACACTACTTTCTAGATTAAAATTTAAAGGGGCAAATGATTTATGCAAGATCTTATAGTACATGACTAGTTCCCAGGCTATCGACTCCTAGATGAGTTCCTTTCTACCACACTGAGCTCCAGAACTAGAAAGCTGGACATTAAAAACACATCTGTCTTTATTCTGTCTTGGCATATTTGAGTTCATTAGAATATATTATCCTTGGGGGCTGGGATTGTGGCTCAGCAGTAGAGCGCTCGCCTAGCACGGGCGGGACCCGGGTTTGATCCTCAGCACCATATAAAAATAAAGGCATTGTGTTGTGTCCATCTACACATAAAAAATAAATATATTTTTAAAAAAGCATATATTATCCTTTAAAACCCTCACACCCTCCTATGGATTAATGAATGCAGGCAGTGACCATCAACAGCTAATAAAACCACTAGGGAAAAGTTGAAGGGGAGATTTACAATGAATGCATCAGGATGGCAATTCCCAAATGCCACTGATCAATTTTAATATCACCAAAAGAGAGACAGCCACATTTTACATGCCTTCCAGTGTAATGCAATCAAAGCGCATGGCACCTCAATCATGAAAAAAAGAAGACTCAAATTTCTAAAAACAGAAATGGAAGAGGAGAGGGCTGGAGATGTGGCTTTAGTGGTTTGATCCCCAGCACCACCAAAAAAAAAAAAAAGAAAGAAAGAAAGAAAAGAAAAGAAAAAGAAAAAAAGAAAGAAGAAGAAGAAAGGGGAAGAAAAAATGGGCATTATCACCAACTTTACAGAAATAAAAAGAATTATAAAAGAATACTATGAGCAAATGTACTCCAGTTAGATAACCTAGATGAAATAGGCAAATTCCTACAATAAATACAATTTCCTACCGAAACTGACTAAAGAAAAACTAGAAACCCTTAATCATCCTTTAACAAGTAAGAAAATAAATTTCCCAAAAAGAAAAGAAACAAATTACTTTACTGGAAAATTACACCAAACATTTGAAGAAGAAACACTAATTTTTCTCAAACTCTTATCAAAACTTTAAAATGAGAGACACTTTTTAACTCGATTAAATTTAGCAGCATACTAAAATGATTATACACCATAACCAACTTATTTCCAAGAATGCAAGAGTAGTTCAATATATGAAAATCAATGTAACATACCACAATAATAGACTAAAGAAGAAAAATCACATATTCATATAAACTGATGCAGAAAAAGTTTGATGTTGACAAAAAAAAATTCAACACCCTTTCACAATAAAAAATATACAACAAACTAGAATAGAAAGAAACTTCCTCAACATGATAAAGCTCATGTTAAAAAAAATAGTCATAGTTAACATCATTCTCAATAGTGAGAGACTGAAAGTTTTCCCCTAAATCAGGAGCAAGACACTTTTATTTAACACACTGCTAGAATTTCTAGCCAGAGTAATTAAGCAAGAAAAAGAAAGAAAAGGCATTTGAATTGTAAAGGTAATATTATCTCTATTCATAGATGGCATGATCTTATATGTAGAAGCCCTAAAGAACACACACACACACACACACACACACACACAACTATTAGAGTTAATGAACAAATTAAGCAAAATTGCAGGATGCAAATCAACAAACAAACCAAGCGTGGCATTGCATGCTTGAAATCCCAGCTATTTGGGAAACAGAGACAGAAGGACTGAGATATATTTGGTTGTTGATGGACCTTTATTTTCTTTATTTATTTATATTCAATGCTGAGAATCGAACCCAGTGCCTCACACATGCTACACAAGCGCTCTACCACTGAGCCACAACCCCAACCTAAGATTGAGAATTTTGAGGTCAGCCTGGACCTCACAGCAAAACATCATCTCAAAAAATCAAAACACAAAAATCAGTCTTCTGTACATTACATTCTGTTCATCCAAGAAAGAAATTAAGAAAACAATTCCATTTTCAATAGCCTCAAAAAGAATAAAACATTTAGCAAAAAAAAAAAAAATTAACCAAGAAAGCAAAAGTCTTTCACACTAAAAATTTAAAAATTTTTTTTGAAAATAATTAAAATAGCCCTAAATAAATGGGGATGTGTGTTCTGGATTGGCAGATTTGATATCTGTGGTACTACACAGACTCAATGTGCTTCATATCAAAATCCCAATTTTTTTTGCATAAATGGAAAAACCCATCTTAAAATTCACATTGGAATAGCCAAAATAATATTGAAAAAGAACAAAGCTGGAGGGCTCATACTTCTTGATTTCAAAACTTACAGATGCTAACTGTGGTGGTATATTCCTGTAGTCTCAGGCACTCAGGAGGCTGAGGGAAAAGCTCACTTGAGCCCATGAGTTTGACACTAGCCTAGACAACATAGCAAGACCCCTCCATCCAAACAAACAAAACTTACTGCAAAACTACAGTAATTGGTGTGATACTGGTGTAAGGATAAACATATAGACCAATGGAATAGAAATGAGAGACCAGAAATAAACCCTCACACCATACATGGTCAATTAGTTTTGACCACAACCATTCAATAAGAAAAGAACAGTCTCTTCAACAAATGGTGCTGGAAAAACTGAATATCCACATGCAAAAGCTTAAAGTTAGGCATTTACCTTATAACATAGAGAAAATTAATTTAAAATAGATAGAAGAACTAGATTTAAGAAATAAAACTATAAAAATCATCATTACCTTAAATTTAGCCAGTTTCTTAAATATGGCACCAAAGGAAAAATAAAGAGATAAATTAGACTTTATTAAAATTAAAAATTTGGAGCCAGGCACAGTGGCTCGTGCCTATAAATCCAGAAACTCAGCAGGCTAAGGCAGGAGAACTGAAAGTTCAAGGCCAGCCTCAACAATTTAGCAAGACCCTCTCTCAAAATAAAAAAAAAATTAAAATGGCTATGGATGTAGCTCAGTGGTAAAGCACCCCTGGTTCAATCCCCAATACCAAAATGAATAAATAAACAAACAAATAAATAAATAGGGCTGGGGGTAGAGCTCAGTGGTACAAAACTTGCCTAGTAGAAAGCCCTGGGTTTGATCCCCAGCACAGAGAAAAGAAAAAGAAAAACCTAAAAATCTTTATACACTGAAGAACACTATCAACAGAGTGAAATGACAATCCCCAGGATAAGATAAAATTTAAGTCATATATCTGAAAGCATTTATTATCTTGGACATAAAAGAACTACTACAACTTGACACCAAAAAGGTGAACAATCTAATTTTTAGAAGGGTAAAGGACTTAGGAATACATTTCTCCAAAGAAGCTGTGTAAATAGCTAACGAAAACATAAAAAGATGTTCAACATTGTTAGTCATCAGGGAAAAGCAAATAAAAACCAAATTGAGATATGACTTTATATCTACTAGAATGACTATAATAAAAATACAGAAATAATGTGTGTCACTGCAGCTTTAAAGCCCATCTGTATAATACAATTCAAAAATTTAGTGACTGATGAAGAAAAAATACACTTGAGTTTATTTGTATGAATATATATGTAACAGATACTGTTTTATATTCAGTTTTTCTTTGAGGTTTTCTAAACAAAAGTATTTCAAATCAAAGTCTTTAAATTGCAAACATGTGTGAGCAATAGATTTACACATATCAAATATCTAAACTTAGAAACAATGTAAGACTTTTTTTTAAGCAAATGTGGTTTTGTTCCTAACATAAAAGTATTGAATTGAATAAATTAAAATTCATTTAATCTAAAAAAAAAATACAGAACAGCAACTACCTAAATAAATAAATAACAACCGTTGAAGAAGATTTTAGAAAAATCAGAACCCTTGTGCATTGCTGGTAGAAGGTAAAATGGTGCAGCCACTATGGAAAACAATTTATTCCAGAAAAAGTAAAATAATTACCATATGACCCTGCAATTCTACTCTGGTATACACTCAAAAGATGAAAACAAGGACTCAAACAGTTACTTGTACACCAATGTACATTGCAGCATTATTTACAAAAGCTGTAAACAACCCAAATGTCCATCATCAGATGAATGTTTGAGCAAAATGCAGTACATACATGCAATGGAATATTTTTCATCCAAAAAAAAATGAGTGAGGTTCTGATGAATTGCCACAACAGGATGAACCTTGAAAACATTAAGCTAAGCAATAAGTCAGACACAAAAGGACACATATCATATCACAGCACTTAAATAAAATATCTAAAATAGGCAGATTCATGGAAACTGAAAGTCGATTAAAGTTCATCAGGGGATGAGGGGAGGTGGAAGAGGGAGGTATTGCCTAATGGGTACAGAATTTCTCTTTGGGGTCATGAAAAAATTTTTAAAATAGTAGTGATGGTTGCACAACATGTGAATGTAATTAATGCCACTGAGTTGTGTATTTAAAATGGCAAATTTTAGCCAGGCATAGTGGTGCATGCCTGTAATCCCAGTGACTCAGAGACTGAAGTAGTAGGATCCCAAATTTAGGGCAATTTAGCGAAACTCTGTCTCAAAATTTTAAAAAAGGGCTGGGGTTGTGGCTCAGTGGTAGAGCACTTGCCTAGCACATGTGAGACACTGGATTCAATCCTCAGCACCACATAAAAATAAATAAAATAAAGGTATTGTATCCAACTACAACTAAAAAAATAAAAATAAAAACTTTAGAAAAGATACTGGAGGTAGGAGGGCAGCTGCGAATGTAGCTCAGTGGTGAGCCCCTGGGTTCAATCCCAGTACGAAACAAATAACATGGAAAAGTTCATGTTATTTATGTTTTACAACAACCTTAAAAATCTTTAAAAACTGGAGAGAGAGTGAGAGAAAGAAAATACGATAACACTAACTGAATATTTGATGATTTTAAGAATTTAATCCTACCAGCTTGAGAGGCTGAGGCAGGAGGATTGTGAGTTCAAAGCCAGCCTCAGCAATTTAGTGAGGCCCTAAGCAACTTAGCAAGACCTGTCTCAAAATAAAACATAAAATGGACTAGAGACGTGGCTCAGTGGTCCACCCCTGAATTTAATCCCTGGTTAAAAAAAATAATAATAAAAATTTTAAGAATTCTATGTATTGTTTGCTTGTTTCTTTGTTTGGTGGTGCTGGGTACCAAACTCAGGAACCGACACAGGTTAAGCAAGCACTCCAACATGGAATTACATCCCTAGCCTCCTGCTGATTTTGTTTTAGGGGTAGTGATGTTATTATGGTTTGATTGTTAATAAACAACCCTTATCTTCTAGTTATAGACTAAGTACAAATGAAATTATGAGATTCCTGGGATTCAATTCAAAATAATCCGGTGGGTGTACAAGTGAAACGAGATTGTCCATGTTTTATTGATTTTGTGTGATGGGCCCATGGGAAGAGAAATACCGTTCTCTCTGCTTTTGTTTATATTGAAAATGTTGCTTAATAAAAAGTAAAAACAAAACTTCTAGGCTTTATTGTTGCTGCAAATGAGCGGAAAAGACAAGAGACCTTTATTTATAGCCCCACAGTTTCAAATAAAAATAGCAAAATGTGAAAAAATAATAAAATTAATTAAAAAAAAAAAAAGAATAGTAAAATGTGGACGGTGCCAGAGAGCAGGCTGGGCAAATAGAAAGCAGGATCCCTAGGGCAACAGAAAAAAGGAGAAGTGCCTCCCCCACAGGCGCAGCTCCTCTCTTGCGCCCCAAAGGGCTGCTGCTGCTTGAACCTGTCAACCTTTTTCCACTTCTAAAACTGCCCTGTTTATTTTGACCTACCTTAACATTTTACATAGACATGCCTCAGAAAGTTTAGGGTACTTATCAGTTCAGCATGTTCTCAATACTTCTAGATGTCAGTAACTTTGTCATATGCTTCTTTTCTTTGAAAAGAAAGTTGTTTCTTTTCTTTTTGTGTTTGTTTGTTTGGTTTTTGATACTGGAGATTGAACCCAGGGGCGCTCCTCACTAAGTTGCTGAGGCTAGTTTTGAACTCACAAATCTCCTGCCTCAGGCTCCCCAGTTGCTGGAATTACAGGAGTGTCCCACCACACTCAGACCCATACATAAAGTTTTATGAGAACACAGCCACACTCATACTCATGAGTGCTTTCCTGTCACATAGAGTTAAATGTTAAATGTGAGTTTGCAGAGTTAAATGAGTTGAGTTTGCAGCCAAATGTTCTGGTAAGGTCCAGAGTTTCCCAAGGCTGATCTGAACCCACTAGACTAACTTGCTAATTCAACCAGGATTGTTAACATTCTACAGCCACATTGGTGTTTATTTATAAACCCAACTAAATGTCGACCAGTTGGGGTGGGGGGCCTGTTTGGGATTGCTTTAGTTTGGATCTGAAATGTCTCCTAAAGGCCCATATGTTAAGAAGTTGGTCCCCAACTCAGTGCACTATTGGGAGTGGTGGGGCTTTTAAAAGGTGGGACCTAGTGAGAGGAATTTAGGTCTTTGGGGCATGCCCTTGAAGGAGATATTGGGACCTTGGCTTCTTCCTCTCTTTCTTTGCTTCCCAGCAACCGTGAAATGAGCAGGGCTCCTCGGCCATGTGCTCTCTCCACAGTGAACTGTGCTACCACAGGTTCAAAGCAACAGGGCCAAGTGACCATGGACTGAAACTTCTGAAAACATAAGCTAAAATAAACTCCTTATAAGTTGATTTCTCTCAGGTATTTTGTTATAGTGACAGAAAGCTGACTAACAAGGAAACACAGGTCAATTGGAGGCCCACTGGGGAGTCTCTGGGTTCTCATATAGAGTCACGCATGCCCAAGTTTTTCAGGGACTTGCAACCAGGACTTCCATGAAACCCACAGGGTTCACTAGTCCATCTGGAGTCTTTGAGTCAATAAACAATGCCTCACATCTGCCATTCACCATTGGGAGCAGACACAAATGAAAGTTGCTATTACTTAGCTTGCTTCAAAGCTCCCCCTTCCTCTTGGTATCCCTCTCTCCATTTTCTCCAGTGTCCTAAGTAAATTTTTGAAAAAGATAGAGAGTAAAAGATAGAAATTGCCCTCCTGACAGCCCCACTACCTGTGTCCACTGGTTTTCAAATGTCATGCTGGCAGATCACCGGGTGCAACCACCCCCCTACCTCAGTGAGGTCCCCAGCTATCCCCCAACCCCATTTGCAGGTCTGAGGGTGGAGAGGGAATGGTAGGGTAGGGTGTGAGCTGGCCCAGGCCTTCTTCATAAGGAGGAAGGGACAGCTGTCTTAACATCAAATGCTTGTTGGAACATTCTCTAGGCTACCCAAGGTGGGGCAGGAGTGTGTGTGTGTGTGTGTGTGTGTTTGTGTGTGTGTGTATAGAGGTACTCTGGAAGTGCTCATAGACCATGGACCTTGTTGGGCAACAGGAAGTGAGAGCCACAAAAAACATGGGCAGAGGGACGGCCTGTGATTAGATGGCCCACTTAACTCCCAGGCTGTGCTGGACCACAGCAGCAAACATATCTATGCAGGTCTTGTTAGAGCAATTATTATCATTTAGGAATCATTAGTGCTTAATCTGGCTTAACTTACTTTCCACTCATGCCTAGGTTCACATCTACCCCAGATTAGAAATTGATTCCAATGTCGTGATGCCATTTGAGACCCAAAGTAGCAGTCCTAGTAGCCAAAAAGGCGTGCCAGGATGGTGTGGTGGAAGAGAGGGATTCCTGGACTTGCAGGGAGAGGGGAGTGTTTAGACATCCTCCCTGACCACCAGGAACGTAGAATAGGATCCAAGGAATGGAGAACTCCATACCCCACAGGCTAAGGGGTTATCTTTTCAGCTACTTCTAGTATTTGGGCCACTTCTATAGGCTGCAGGAAGGAAATCCCTCCAATGTAATCTGGTCATGACCTCTTCCACTTCCCCAATATAAAAACAAAACACTTCCTCTCCAAGGTGCCTCCAGCTTGAAGACCAAAGAGTCACTGATACCTTCCTTCCATTCTAGTGACTGTTCTATTTCTCCTGGCCACCACCCAAGCCTCCACCCTTTAATGAGCCCTTGAGTACCGGAAGAGGAAATGCCAGCAAACAATGTAGGTGAGGGCTCCTGATCACCTCACTGGCCTCAAAAGAGAACTTAGCAGGAGGAAGGAGGTATATCTTGATGTCATCGATATTCAAGTGGTAGTAGGTTCTTTCTGCTCAGCTCTGGGTAATGGACTCAGCAGCTGCTGCTGGGCAGATACAAAGCTTCTGAAACCACAAACTGGGGTGTTGGGTTATTGATGCCCTCTGGATACAAGATGCCCAAGAAGAACTAAAACAAGTCATTCATCTCAATCATCTCAACCTGTTTTGCCAGGCGTGGTGGCACAGCTACTCAGAAGGCTGAGGCAGGAGAATTGCAAATTTGAGGACAGCCTGGGCAATGTATCAAGTGTGTAGAGGTACTCTGGAGGTGCTCATAGAACATAGACCTTGTTGGGCAATAGGAAGTGAGAGCCACAGAAAATATGGGCAGAGGGTACAGAGGCCTGAGGGTGGAGAGGGAATGGTAGGGTAGGGTGTGAGCCACCCCAAGCAACTTAGACTCAAAATAAAATTTTAAAAAGGGTGGGGATGCCAGGCACAGTGGCACATGTTCATTGTCCTAGCAACTCGGGAGGCTGAGGTGCGAGGATCCCAAGTTCAAAGCCAGCCTCAGCAACTTACAAATATCCTGTCTCAAAAAACTTTTTTTCCAAGGATTAGGGATGCCCTAGCATGTGCAAGCCCCAGTGTTCCCTCCCCACTTACGCGCACACACACACACACACACACACACTTCTGTCTCCCACACGTCATATATTCCTCTCACTGAAGTTCCTGCTTCCCATGAAGGAACTCAAATGATGGGAATCTTCTCTGAGAAAGAGCTGGGTTCCCCATGGACTTCCAGTGCTCCAGTGACCACTGAAGCTTCAGCTGTCAGACAAGGCCAAGGCTTCTGAGGTTCCACCTGTGCTCTCTCAGGGAAGGGCTGGCCAAGGCTAGCCTTTCTTCCATCCTGGAATCCTACAATACCTGTTTCATTTTAATATATGATAGAGTAATTCTTTCTACTTTCTTCTCTCCCTGCCCAAGTTTGCTTCAGTGTTTCTTTTTCTTTCTTTCCCATTATTATTATTTTTTTTAAACTGGGGCTTGGATCCAGGGGTGCTTTACCACTAAGCTATATCCCCAGCCCTTTTTATTTTTAATTTTGAGACAGGATGTTACTAAGCTGCTAAGACTGATCTCAAGCTTGCCATCCTCCTGCCTCAACCTCCTGAGTCACTGGAATTACAAGTATATACCATAACACCCAGATAAATTTCAGTTTCCACATGTTTCTGGTTAGTATAGTGAAATGTGATTGAGCCAGACATTATTATTCTATTATATAAAGAAAATTATTCTATTATATAAAGAAAATTGCCAATAAGGACAATTTTATTTTTTCCTTTCCACTCTTTATGCCATTCTTCTTTTTCTTATTGCAATGGATATTTTCCCTTTGGGGAGAGTATCTATTTTATCTTGATCTCAATCTCTTTGTCTACAGGATCACAAAAGATTTGACCATGTTATAGATTCTAGAACTACAAAAGACCTTGGAAATCATCCAATCCTTTATCCCTCATCCCAGATGAAAACACTGAGGCCTGGGGATGCAGTTAATGATTTGCCCAAGGTCACAGGGCTGGTTAGCAGCAGAAATGGAAGAGCCTGTGGTTCAGGATGCTCAGTCCAGCTTTGTTTGCTGCTAAAGTAAATGGTAAAGGCCAGTAGTGGTGGCACACACCTGGAATCCCTGTCTTGGGAGGCTGAGGCGGGAGGATTGTGAGTTCAAAGCCAGCCTCAGCAACTTGGTAAGGTCCTAAAGCAACACAGCAAAACTGTCTCAAAATAAAATATAAAAAAGGCTGGGGGTGTGGCTCAGTGGTTAAGAACCCCTGAGTTCAATCCCTAACAAATAATAATAATTAATTAATTAAGAAAGTAAATGGTAATGGTTTAAGAAGTGGAGACTTTTCACTTTTCAGATATCCTTAAGATAATAAATTCATTGCCCGTGTGCTCTCTTGTAGGAGACAAATGCTTCCTCCTATACAAGGCCTATAATAAGAAGACTTTCCTAAGTTGCTTCTCAGGCCAAAGTTAGAGTCCAAAAGGACAAGAACAGAGTTGGCAGCCCAGGGCTGAGGGACAAAGCTTTGGCAACCAAAATCTATCAAGAAAGAAGCAACCACAGAGCTGATCAGCCTGGGAACCAGCTCCCTCTGTGAACTGATGGGAACTTGAATAAGAGACTGTACCAAATGGGCCAGAGAAAGTAGGAATCTCATACAACAGGGTTAGCAAGGAGGAAGAAGTCTTTTGATTCCCACCCTGTGTTTTCCTTATGGCAACCAGAGGGCACTTTCCAAACTGCAGGTAAGAAGGCCAAAAAAGGGCCCTCCACACTAACCACAGGACATTCTCACAGCCACAGCTGGGTCCCCATTCACTGCTTACAGGGTCATCCAATAGGGCCTTCTGTGGTGAAAATATTATGTATCTTCCCTGTCCAGTGAGACAGACTCTAGTCATGTGTGGATATCGAGCACTGGAATAGTGTAAAATTTAAAAGGACCTGCATTTAAAATTTTATTTCATTGAAATGTAAATAGCCACAAGTGACTACTGGCTACTGTATTGGAGAATACAGAACTAGAGGGACCCCACCACCACCATCCCAGAAGTAGTGTATGCACTCAACAACCTAAAAACCATATAAAAATCATAATCACAATTCATAATCAAGGAAAGAGCACTAAGACATAAAAAGTCACTTAAAACTGAGCAAAATTTGGGCACAGTGGCACATACCTGTAATCCTAGTGACTTGGGAGGCTGAGGCAGGAGGATTGAAAGTTTGAGGACAGCATCAGCAAATCAGCAAGGCAACTTAGTGAGATCCTATCTCAAAATAAAAAGGATTGGTGATGTAGCTAAGTGGTAAAGCACCCCTGGATTAAATCCTTAGTACTACCCCCACCCCCCAAAATAATCTCTGAGCAAAAGCTTCAATCATTGCACCAGGCCTGGTGGCCAACGGATGTCTGAATGTCTGATGTCTGGATGTCTGTAATCCCAGGGACTTGTGAAGGTGGAGCAGGAGGATCATGAATTCAAAGCCAGCTTCAGCAACTTGGCAAGGCCCTAAGTAACTTAGCAAGACCCTGTCTCAAAATATTAAAAAGGGCTGGGGATATGACTCAGTGATTAAGGGTCCCTGTGTTCAATTCCTAGTACACACACACACACACACACACACACACACAAAAGCTTCAATCATCAAATTTACACCAATATTACAAGAATATGTTCTGGTTTTATTTTATTTGGGTTTTGTGCATAGTAGTTTAAATGTTCACTTTTATAAGTATAAAAAAGGAACAAATCACAGGTTTCAGGGGTTCTAAAGGAAGTTACTAATCAAGTGCAGTGTGAATTGAGAGAAAGAACACTCCAGAAATTTGGTTTGCTTCGTTCACTGCTCTGTTCTCAGTACCTAGAATATCTCCTGGCCAATAACACTCACAGTAAACATTTGTTGAGGGAAAGAAAGAACAGACAGCGGTTCCCACTGTCAAATGAATTGGGATTTTCTTGGGGTTTTTAAAATATGTTTTTAGTTGTAAATGGCCATAATATTTATTTTTTATCTATCTATCTATCTATCTATCTATCTATCTATCTATCTATCTATCTTTATGTGGTGCTGAGGATCGAACCCAGTGCCTCACACGTGTGAAGGAGGCACTCTACCACTGAGCCCCAGCCCCAGCCACTGAATTGGTTTTATTAAAAAGAAAAATAATTTACAAAGCAAAGCCTATAGGCTGAGAGGGACGGCCACGAGGGGGCGCTCTGTCCCAGCAGCTAATGAGCTGGGGAGCGGCGCGGTGAAATTGCTGGCTCCCTGGGTTCCTCGGGTTCCCCGAGCTCCTCCCTTGCTCTAGGTTGGCTGCAGAAGAGCAATTTCCAGCCATCCGCTGTTTCAGCCACCTGCCTTCCTATCACAGCTCTTTTTCCTTTTCATTCGTGGGCGGATTTTCTCGTGTGTGTGTGTGTGTGTGTGTGTGTGTGTGTGTGCGCCAACCCTCCTTCCCAGTGGTGGGGGACGCACCTATCTGTGCCAATGCCAAGCCCCTAGTCGGTGGGACACGTAGTAAATGTCACATTTTGTGTCTCCAATAAAGGAAATGGAGGGCTTGAAGCTTGAGAATACCAGGCCTGGGAACCAGAAGGCAGCCTTCTAAGAGTCCCTTTACTTAAATTCACCACGGCCCCAGACACAGGCAACTAGTATACCCTGTTTTGCAAGTGTGAAAAGTGAATTTCAGAGTGATTTATGAAGGGCACATAGATTATGGATTTTGAACCCGGGACTTTCTGTCTATAAATCTCATAAATTAGCCTGGTACAATGATGCACACCTGTAATCCCAGCCTCGGGGAAGGCTGAAACAAGAGGATCTCAAGTTTGAGACCCAACAGGGCAACTTAGGGAGACCCTGTCTCAAAAATATTTATTTATTTAGTAAAAAGGGGCTGTGTATGTAGCTTAGTGGTAGAGCTCTTGCCTAGGGAGTCGGAGACCTAGTTCCATAGTGGAGGGTGGAAGGAACACTCAGAGAATTAATTCTGTACCATCGACTTTTTCTCTTCAAATATATCACTACTGATAGGGTTGCTATGTGAGATCCAGGGAGGCTGGAAGGTTCTATGCAGGTTTTGGATGATGTCAGGAGAAGAGCAGAGGAAGGCAGTTACACTGGAGCCTTTCTAGGGGTTGGATAGAGGGACACTGTCACCGCTCAGAAGATTGGACCCATCATATGCAAAAGTTTTCAAGATTCCTGTCTGTTATGCACTTAATGTTTATGTCCTTATTGTCCCCCAAATTATACACAGAAGCACACTCTAATAGAGTGTGATGGTAATGAGAGAGAGGTAGGGCCTTTGGGAGGCAGATTTAAATGAGATCATGAGATAAGGCCCACGTGAGAAGATTAGTGTCTTTATAAGAAGAGGAAGAGACACCAGAGCCCCCTGGTAATGTTTTTAAATTTTTATTTATTTATTTATTTATTGGTACCAGGGATTGAACTCAGGGGGTACTGAGCCACATTCCCAGCCCTGTTTTGTATTTTATTTAGAAACAGGGTCTCACTGAGTTGCTTAGTGCCTTGCGGTTGCTGAGGCTGGCTTTGAATTTACAATCCTCCTCCTTCAGCCTCCCAAGCCACTGAGATTACAGGCATGGGCCACCATGCCCAGCCCCACTGCCGTTTGAGGACACAGTGAAAAGATGGGGTCTGCAAGCCTGCAAGTGACCCTCACCATGAACCAAATCTGTTAGCACCTTGATCTTGAACTTTCCAGTGTTGTCTAAGCCCCCAGTTGGTGGCATTTTGTTCAAACAGGCCAAGCTAACACACTGTCCTTGCCTCCACTGAATTGTTTGCTCTTCTCTAGAATTATTTTCCTCTCTCCTTATATTAAAACCTGCTCTCAGTTAAAGATACCGCCTATTTCACAAGCTCCTCAGCTAATATGAAACACTGAAATCTGGGACTCAACTGGAGTGGTGAATTGTGTGGGCTTCCAACTAAACACAGTATTAAAATACTTGAACTTGGGCTTTGGGCCTGGGCAGGCTAACCACATCCCAACCTCACACCTCATTTTCCTCCTGTGTGAAATGAGGTCATACTTTTCTTAAATACTTGTGCAACATTTCAATGACTCCATCAATGGGAAACCTCCTGCACGGCGCTGGCCTGGGGTAGAAGCTCAGTAAATGCTCATTTCCTTTTTTCCTTAGTTGTGGTGTCAGAAACCCCAAGGTCCCCATTACAGTTCACAGAACCTTTAGCTAAAAGAAAAAAAAATGCTAAAATTTCAGGCCTCAATCTGCAAAGGTATTTGGGGTGAGAAAGAACATGTGGACTGAGGCTCTTGATGCCTCACTTGTATATAAGGGAATTGTGGGCTTGGGGCACAGCCCACACCCCAACGCAGGAAGAGAGCATTATGATCTTCAATACATATTCTGCATGTGCACAGGTGCGTGTACACACACACACACACACACACATACGCACATTTGTTCAGGCCTGGCATTTGCTCTGGTCTGCTCTGCACACCCTCTCCCTGTTTTCTCTGTATGTCACTGTGCCAGAATCTTCTGTTGGCCCTTAGCCTCCACTCTCCTCCCGTTTCCCCCTTGCTCTGGGCCCCAGGAGGAGTCTCTAAGAGCATACATCAGTGGTCTTCCTTGTGCTCTTTTTCCAGCTGGATTCTGCCATCAAGGAACTGGAAGGGATATCTGAGGTCCTGTGGTGAGTAAGCAAACTATAATTACCTATTTCCCAACTTCCTTCCCATGTGTGGCCCAGACTGAAGGTGAGAGCTCCTAGGGGGTGGTTTCTCCACACAGCTTGTAGTCTCCCTGGATTCCAGGAACCACCCACCCTCTTTCCTTTGCTCCTTTAGGCCCAGTTTTTTTTAATTAATTAATTAGTTTGTTTGTTTGTTTGTTTATGTGATCATTTATTTATTTATTTTGATACCAGGGATTGAAAGCAGGGGTGCTTTACCACTATTACATCCCCAGTCCATTTTATTTTTTTATTTTGAGACAGGGTCTCACTAAGTTACTAAGGGTCTTATTAAGGTACTGAGGCTGGCCTTAAACTTGCAATCCTCCTGCCTCAGTCTCCTGAGTTGCTGGGATCACAGGCGTGTGCCACTGCACCTGGTTCAAGACCAGTTTTAAATTCAGATATTACTGTTTTCTTCCTGATTTTCCCACCTCCAATTCGCCCTGTTGTAAATCATCACTTTACTAAACTTTTCAAATTACCCAATTTGGGTAACCCTGACAGACAAATACATGAAACCTGGTTAAGTCCCAGTAGCTAATCCCCTGCTGGCACTGAGGACCCCAGTGCCATCCAAGTTTCTCCCTGGTGTTTTGGCTCTCCCAACCAACACAGATGCCTTCTTAGCCTAACCCATCTCAGGGGGATACATCCAGAGCCATATAAAGAAGGAAAACCCAGGCAAATCACTCAGTGGCCATTGAAGTCAGTTCAGATGAATTCAGAGGAATCCTGTAAGAGAAATAAGCCATAAAAGAGAATACAGCAAGCAGCACTCAAGGAGTAACGGCTATGTGAGACAATATGGGATGAGGATTTATAACTGTCTTAAAGTTAATTGTAAGTGAACCTCAAATTTTTTGTTTTGTTTTAAAAACAACATATAGCCGGGCATGGTGGCATGGGTTTGTAATCCTAGCAACGCAGGAGGCTGAAACAGGAAGATCACAAGTTGAAGGCCAGCCTCAGCAATTTAGCAAGACCCTCAACAACTTAGAGAGACCCTGGCTCAAAAAAATAAATAAAAAAGGGCTATGGGTATAGCTCAATGGTAAAGCAACCCTGGGTTAAATCCCTAGTACCAAAAACAATAACAACAAAACAGCACACAAAGGGCATGATGGTGCACACCTGTAATCCCAACAATTTGAGAGGCTGAGGCAGGAGGATAACAAGTTTGAGGTCAGCCTCAGCAATTTAGTGAGCCATTCAGCAACTTAGTGTGACCCTGTTTCAAAATAAAAAATAAAAAGAACTAGGGATGTGGTTCAGTGGTAAAGCACCCCTGGGTTTGATCCCCAGCACCAAAAAAATTGAAAAAGAAAAAAAAACAAACAGCATTACACCTTGGAATCCATACTTTCATGTGTGGCTGGGTAGGCAGACTCAATGGCACTTCTTTTATTCCTGCATGTCCACATACTTGAAGTCTCACCCCTTGCTGATACTGCATAGCCTCCTGTTACACTGCAGCACCTGGACCTCATAAAGCCTAAAAAACCTTTTGTCTACAAACTAGGTGTAGTGGCACATGCCTATAATCCCAGCAATTTGGGAGGCTGAGGCAGAAAAATCACAAGTTCAAAGCCAGCCCCAGCAACGTAGCAAGACCCCGTCTCAAAATAAAAAATAAAAGGGGCTGGGTATGTGGCTCAGTACCCCTGCCTCACCCTCCAAAAAAGAAAACTTTTGGTCTACAAATGCTTGTGTGTGCATGCACACTCACACAAGAGCACAGTGAGGCTATTTATATGCATGCTACTGTTTCCGTTAACTTCTTCAACAGGAATATTCTGAGCAAGTACTATGTGCCGAGCTCTGTTCTAGACTTTGGAGACACAGAAGACAACAAGACCAAGTCCCTGCTCTTAGGGAATGGATTCTCTGTTGAAGGAGAAGAAAAATTACCAGAGAAGTTAGTTGGTAGTTGCCTGACCTACTGCAGAAGAAAAGAGCATAAGGATATTAAACCTAACGACCCGTTCTTGGAGTTCAGAAATGAGGCAGAGATTGCAGACCCTACTCAGAGCCACTAAAATCTTATGTAAAACCTTAAGTCCATGAAGCCATTCAAACAGCAAATTCACCATTTAGAATCTTTCATATTAGCTCCTGGGTCCTGTTGCCATGGCTCCAGTGGTCTCTGAAGGCTCCTGTGCTTTCTTGGATAAGGGGTTGTTTTAGTCTATCATAACAAAATACCTGAGACCAGGTAATTTATAAAGAATAGCTTACCTAGCTCAGAGTTATGGAAGTTGAGGGTCCAAGATCATTTTATTAGCATCTGCTGAGCATTTGGCAACAGCATTCTTTTTTTCTTTTCTTTTCTTTTTTTTTTTTTTTTTTGTACCAGAGATTGAATCCAGGGGCATTTAACCACTTAGCCTCATCCCCAGCCCTTTTTATATTTTATTTTAATAAGACATCTCCCTAAATTGCTTAGGGCCTTGCTAAATTGCTGAAGCTGTCCTTGAATTTAGGATCCTGCTGCCTCAGCCTCCTGAGTTTCTGGGATTACAGGCACTCACTACCATGCCTGGCTCAAAAAAAAAAAAAAACTTTTAAAAAGGGCTGGGAGGGCTGGGGTTGTGGCTCAATGGTAGAGCACTTGCCTAGCATGTGTCAGGCACTGGGTTTGATTCTCAGCACTGCATATAAATAAATGAATAAAATAAAGGTTTATCAACATCTAAAAATATTTAACAAAAAATGGGGGGTGGGACTAGAATAGCCAGGCACTATTGCAGGATTACACCCGTAATCCCAGTGGCTCAGGAGGTTGAGACAGGAGGATCGTCAGCTTCAGCAAAAGCAAGATGCTAAGAAACTCAGTGAGACCTGTCTGTAAATAAAATACAGTATGTAGCTGGGATGTGGTTCAGTGGTCAAGTGCCCCTGAGTTCAATCCCCGGTAGACTTCCCACCACAATAAAATAAAATTACTAATAAAAAAAATTGGGAAGGGTTGGGGTTGTGGCTCAGTGGTAGAGTGCTCGCCTCCCATGTGCCAGGCCCTGGGTTCAATCCTCAGCATCACATAAAAATAAATAAATAAAATAAAGGTATTGTGTCCAAGTGCAACTAAAAAAAAAAAAAAAAATTGGGGGGGGGGGGTAAAATCTGGGATGAAATTTCCAAANTATTGTGTCCAAGTGCAACTGAAAAAAAAAAAAATTGGGAAGGGGGGGTGTTCCTAAACCCAGGGGCACTAAACCACTGAGACACTTTCCCAGCCCTTTTCTATTTTGAGACAGGGGTCTTGCTAAGTTGTTTAGGGCCTTGCTAAATTGTTGAGGCTGCCCTTGAACTTGAGATCCTCTTGCCTCAGCCTCCCAAATTGATAGGATTACAGGCATGCACCTTCAAACCCAGTTGATAAATTATTTGTAATACTTAAAAAAACAAACAAATAAACACCCAAGTGTGGCTTTTGGAGGCAGCACCAACACCCAAAAAAGATCATCAATAACTTCTCTAAGGTAGGTACTGTGAGAGTGACAGTGGGTAAACACATGGTCCCTGCCCTGCAGTGGTTGCTACTTTGTGATACCATAAAGTACAAATTTTGTCCTGTTTCCAGACACACAGCTCCTGAAACCCTTGGAATCTCTAGAGTGATAAGGGTATCTTTTCTGTGTTAATGAGTGCATTGGTGGCTAAGGGGTCCCTAGTTAGCTTTGGGATGGGGGTTGGTCACCAGAAAGACCAAGTCTTGATTACAGGGTTGGGACTTTCAGCCCCACCCTGTTCCCTGCAGGAGCATAGAAGGTTAAGTTGATCACCAATGGCCAATGATATAAACAATCATATCTAGTTAATGAAGCATCCATAAAGACCCAAAAAGACAAGCCAGGTGTGGTGGTGCATGCCTATAATCCCAGAGACTTGGGAGGCTGAGGCAGGAGGATAGTGAGTTCGAGGCCAGCCTCGACAATTTACTGAGGCCCTAAGCAATTTAGGGAGACCCTGTCTTAGACTTTTAAAAAAAGGGCTGGCAATGTGGTTCCATGTGCCCTGGATTCAAACACCAGTTGCAAAAAAAGATCCAAAAGGACAGAGTACAGAGGTGAAGAGGGGTTTCCAGACATCTGAACAGGTATCTAGTACTTGGTTGGTGGGTGCCAAGAGAAGGCCTCTTCTCCCATACCTCGGCCTATGCATCTCTTTACCTGTATCTTTTGTAGTATCTGTTAGGCCAGTAAATGTAAATGTTTCCCAGGGTTCTCTGAGCCACTTCAGCAAATTATTGGAACTCAAGAAGTGGGGTCACGGAAATCCCAGTTTTTAACCAGTTGGTCTGTGCTTGCAACCTGAACGAGGTTGGGCAGTTTTGTGGGACTATTACCCCGATGACACTAATGCTGCCTGAGGGAAGAGGCTCTACAAATGTTAGGAATGAAACTGGTAAGAAAATTGGTTTTATTCAAAGCCAGCTTTGAAGGAAGATAGAAAAAACTTTAGTTTCAAAAATTCCATCTTTAGAGGCTGGAGTTGTGGCTCAGTGGTACAGCGCTCACCTAGCACATGTGAGGCCCTGAGTTCAATCCTCAGCACCACATAAAAATAAAATAAAGATATTGTGTCCAACTACAACTAAAAAGCAAAATACTAAAAAAAAATTCCATTTTCAGGTCTGAGAGCAACCAAAGCTTTTAAAAGACAGGTAAAGTAAGGCAAAAGACAGGAAATATTTATATGCCAATAGCCTGTGCGAGTCAGGCCTGGGGAGGGGGTGTCATGTCACCAAAGGGCCAAGGAGTTCCCAGAAAGGAGAACTAGAGTCAGGACAAGTGGGGTTCTTGACTTACATGATGGTAGAGAATTTCAGCATGTACTAGTCAGAGAGACAGAAGAAGTTTTCTCTAGGAAGGCAGAGGCACATTCCAGGAGAATGTGAGCTATCTCAAGAGTGAGAAGCTTTTGGGGTAAAGCAAAGAATATATATTCAAGGGATAATGCAGGCCATCTCCTCAGGGAAAGACAGCAACCTGTTGGTGCGGGATGTTGATATTTATAGCGGGACAGTTGCTAGGGGCTGCAGTAGAGATGGAGTGGGGGGGGCGTTACTCAAGTTTGTGCAGTTTTCCCTGCACTTGGGCATTGTCCTCTCCTTCCTTTTTGTAAGCAAGGGCATGGGTCAAGGGCTCAGGAAGGGCATGGGCTGGATTGCTCAGGAGTAGGTAAAAGGGTTCATGGGTGTTTTCTGCATTTCAATGGTTCATAGGCACTCCTCTTAAGACTCAGTCTACCTTTCCTCTTCTGCATCTCCAAATTCCTATCTCAGGGAGAATCTCCATTCTCAGCTTTCTTAGTGTCTCCCAGGTTGTGGGGGATGTGGTGGTGGGGGGAGATATCTTCAGCCTTCACTCAGCATGAGGAAGTTGCCCTTCATTTTAGAGAAGCCCCAACTACAGTCTGTTTCAGGACAGCCCGCAACTTTGGGGTTCTGACACTATCTCCAGGCAGGTAATGTCAGAACTGAATTGAATTAGAGGACATCCAGCTGGTGTCATTACAGAATGCCTGCAGCAGAATTACTTGGTTGGTTAAAAGGAAAAGGCCCCTTTATCTGATGTCAAAAGTGTTGCATTGACCTTGTGAGAATAGGAAAAACACTCCCCCACCCCATATCCCCTTGTACTCAGTTACAAGACTTGATATGAATAAATCCTTGCTCTGGAAATTGGTAGAAATCACCACAGTTGAAATGGCTCAAGCCATCCTCCTGCCTTAGGACACAGAATTTAGTGGAGAATTTGTCAAAAATGTAAAATATGGGGATGTAGCTCAGTGATACAGTGCTTGCCTTGTATGCATCAGGCCCTGAGTTCAATCCTCAGCACCAAAAAAAAAAAAGTAACATATAACTTCAAAAATGTAAAGTAGGGCTGGGGCTGTAGCTCAGCAGCAGAGCGTTTGCCTAGCATGTATAAGGCACTGGGTTCGAGCCTCAGCACAACATAAAAATAAACAAATAAAATAAAGGTATATGTCTATCTACAACTACAAAAAAAAAAAAAAAAGGCTCTGGGTTCAACCTCCAGTACTATAAAAAGGAAATAAGTAGAATTCATTTTTACTGTTTTTTAAGATAAGGTCTCACTGTGTTGCCAAGACTGGTTTCCAGGCTCCTGGGCTCAAGCCACGCGGCTGCCTTAGCCTCCTGGTGTTGCATCACTGCATTCTGCTCATTTTAATAACATATTATACATATCCCCTTATTCTCCAAATATTATTTGAGGTCTGGGGGTTGTAGCTCAATGGTAGAGCTCTTGCCTAGCAAGTGTGAGGCACTGTGTTCAATCCTCAGCACCACATAAAAATAAATAAAGCTATTGTGTCTACAACGAATAAATTTTAAAAAATATTATTTGAACCTGTAATCAATGTAAAAACAAATTACTTAAATCATGCAGGAAATAACAGTTTGCATGATTTCAAATTTTTTTAAAAAGTAATGGAAATGCTTTTTATATGGATTATATCGGTTACATATGTGTCAAAACTGATAAAATTGCATACTTCAAATATGTGCATGTTATTGTACTTCAATTTTACCTCAATAAAGCTATGGGGGGGGGAAAGAAATGAATTACTGAGGTATTTCATGTTTTTTTTTTAATATTAAGTCTTTGATATCTGAGGTGCATTTTACACTTGTAGCACACTTCAATTGGGACACGCCACATTTCAAGGGCTCAACACACCTGTGGGCTGTGGCTACTATATTAGACACTGCAGGCCTAGAATTTAGTTTAGGAGTGAGACCAAACCCAATTTGTCTTCCTACCTCAGACCTTGACCTTTTTCAGTCCACTTGTAGACTCAACAGTCCCTATTTATCCTTCTAAAAAGCAACTCTAATCATGTCATTCCCCGCTGCTTAAGAGATATGATATCTCCTACCAGTAACATTTTTTGAAAGACTCTTCAACAATCTGACCCCAATTTCCCTTTAAACTTGTTCTTTCTCCTCCGGCTCTTAAAGATATGACCACATGCTGGGCACGTGGTGCAAGCCTGTAATTCCAGCAGCTCTGGAGGCTGAGACAGGAGGATCTAAACAACTCTTTGAGCCCCTATCTCTAAATAAAATACAAAATAGGGCTGGGGATGTGGCTCAGTGATTGAGTGTTCCTGGATACTCCCTCTGGAACCTTAGGCAGGAGGATTCCAAGTTCAATAACAGCCTCAGCAATTTAGCAAGACCTGCTTCAAAAAAATAAAGAAGGCTGGGGATGTAATTAAGTGGTAAGGCGCCCTGGGTTCAATTCCTGATACTTATTATTAGTCAATCCTTTAAAAAAATTTTTTTAGTTGTAGATGGCCATATCTTTATTTATTTTTATGTGGTGCTGAGGATCGAACCCAGTGCCTCACACATGCAAGGCAGGCACTTTACTACTGAGCTACAGCCCCAGCCCCTTGTTATACAATACTTTTATTTATTTAAAAATAAATAATTTAAGCCCTAGCACTCAGCTGCTCAGTCAGTTCACTACTCCCACACCCTTTAAAGTCCAGGAACATGCATTTGTTTCACCATGTCTTCAACGCTGTTCTCCTGGTGAAAGTTGAAGGAAGGGAAGAGGGGTGAAGGAGCAGTTAATTCCCACTTTCTCATCTGGGAAACTAAAGCACGGAACAGCAAGAGCTGAGGGTCACATCCAGCCAGAAATCCTAATGTGGAAAACAGGTCTTTCTGAGAGAGCCAGGTCGGCTGGGATTCCCGCACAGCGCTAAATACCGAACCCGACTCCCACCCCCGCCCCAAACCAGTAAGGGATTAACCTAGGCAAACTCTGCGACCCGCCAACAGCGCACTGGGCAGGAAGCGGGAGCCCCAGAGGAAGTCTGTGTAGGGTGAAGCGACCTCTCTCTGTCGGCAGCCCTAGGGAAACCCACGTGGAAGGAACGGCCTGGAGATGTTGGGGCGGAGCTGAACGAAAAGGGGGCGTGAGGGCCGAGCCGGAAGGGGAGGTCTAGGGCCCGCCAGGCCACAGCTGGGCGGGGCGAAGTGGGAGGCGCGGGAGGTCTGCGCGAGCTTTGCTGTGCAGCGAACTGGACACCATGTCAGGGGGCAGCAGCTGCAGCCAGACTCCAAGCCGGGCCATCCCTGGCACTCGCAGGGTGGTCCTCAGCGATGGCGTGCAGCTGCCGCCCGGGGACTACAGCACCACTCCCGGCGGCACGCTCTTCAGCACCACCCCGGGAGGTAGGCACGGGCTGGGGAGTCGCACGCGGGCCCTGGGTGGACCGAGCGGGAGGGATCAGGAATCGCTGATTGGACTCGGCGCCCACACTCGAGGGCGCCGTAGCCAGAAAGAACGGATAAGGGGCGTCAGGGAGGCAGCAGTGGTCACGGAGTTGGTCTGCCTTCTAGGTCTCTGGGCGCATCGTCCAGAGCCCTGGCTGCAAACTGTCCCATCAGTTTTCTCCTGCAAGAGACGGCGGAGTGTCCCCCAAACACTGACAAGCACGATTACAGGACTGCCACATGCCTAGGGATGTTGCAGTTTTGAGCGGGATAGGGTGGGGACAGGGTGGCCCACGGATCAAGGAAAGGCCTGGGCTGGAGTTCTAAAGCGATGGGCATTTTCTTTTGGAATAATTGCCTCTTGCAGAGCCCTTTTTACTTCCCGAGGACTCCTAGTGTTGCGTTGGACACGCGCCCTTTTACCAAAGCGTGGGGCCGAGGGTGCTTGCTTGAGCAGCGCTCCTCCCGCACCTGTGGCATGTTCCGTATTTACGCGTGTGGGATCCCCACGGAGGAGCCTGGCGCCGCTGGCAGAGCTGTGCGGAGGAACACGTTCCTCTGTCCGAGGGGAGGGGGTACCGTGTGACCTCCCTGGGAGTGGATGAGGAAGAGGAAGCTGAGCTGGCACCGGAGGGGGCCAGCCTTGAGCTGCCTCCGGGAGTCCCGCATTCCCTCCCAGCTCGGGAGTCCCAGCGCACAGGCGCTGATGAAACGTACCCGCCCGATTGCATGATGAAATCCTCGTGGCTCACCACTTCCCTCCCGTCGCCCCCACCTCCTTTTTCCTTTCTTCCCTCCCTTATGTGCTTAACGCTACTTCCCAAACTACTCGAGAACACTAGAGATCCTGGCGCACTGCTGAGTGGCGAAGGGGTGTCCCCGGGGGAGGGACTGAAGGCTGTCTCCTAGCCAGTCGCCAGGCCACATACTCATTTTCTCAGGCAGCTGTTCCACCACCAGCGATCAGAGCCAGATGCGAGGTCTTTGGGACTACTGAGTAATCTTAGAGATTGTTGCCCAATCGTGCCTTTTATTCTGTAGATCGCCACGCTGGGGTCCCCGAAAGCTTGAGCACGTGTCTGTTGTGCATTGTCATACCGTTTTCCTAGATTGAACCAGAAATAGCAATCGGGTGAAGAAGAGGACACTGCTGTTTCTTTTATTAGAAAGTATCCCAGGGAAAGTTCTCAGGGCTCTTGCCACCCTTGACTTGAATTTTCTTTCCTTTGAGGAGCACTTTTGTAGTCCATGTTGTTTCCCTTTGTCTTCCTCATGATGTTTAGCAGGACCTTTTCCTGATACTCTTGGAGTTCTTAGTCCTGAAAGCTCAAGTAGCCCTTTTTTGCCACCTTTGTTGCTGGGTGCGATGAGATAGATGGGTAAGCAATAGTCAGGGGTACTGTTTAACTGTTTACCAAGGAACTTGGATCTGTTTCCCACTTTGGACTGGGACTTTTGGCATACCACAGCAAAATCTCCCTAAGGGTCTTTAGAAGCTCCCGCATCAGAGTTTAACATTAGTTTCTGAGGACAACTGGAAGAAAGCAGGGCTAGGAGCCCCAAATAGCTTTCTTTTGGCAATACTAGGGATTGGACCCAGGGCCACATACATGCTAGACAAGCACTCCACTACTGAACTACATCCCCAGCCTTTTAAAATTTTTATTTTTTGAGACAAGCTCAAAGTTGACCAGGCTGGCCTCAAACCAGTAATTGGGTCTCCTGCCTGAGCCTCCCCAATAGTTGTATTGTGTTTTGTGGAGCCAGCACAAATCACAATCCATAAGCTAAGGAAACCCAGCTTCTACCAAAGTCTGCAAACTTGTTGGCCTAGGCATGAAATCTTCCTCCCAATCCCACTTCACCTCACCTGTTGATGTAATGAAAAATGGTCACACCTTGACAGTCTTTTGTTCAACTCCTGAGTACTGTTCTTAGTCTTCTATGCGGGGAATTATCTGATGATGCCTTTAAATGCAGATTTTGATTTTGTAGGTCTGGGGTGGGACTGAGATTTTTGCATTTCTAACTAGCTCCCAGCTTTTGTTCCATAAAACATAATCTGAGTACTCAGGAATTCCTGGGATTCTATACAGCTTCCCTTGTCCTTTCAGATCTCTGGCAAAAAATGATGATTCTATATAGGTAAAATTTTCTTGAGGCTGGGTCTGGAGAGACACACTTTTGATAGAATGTCTGTATGGCTTACTTGCAGCTTTCCCTGAAGAGCTATTGCAATAAGTCACTCCAGCTGGGAATGGCCCTCAAGTGTCTGTCTCTCTGGAGGCTAAAAAGTGATCCATATCCATTCCTGTGGCTCTGTTTGCTTTCTATGGTCATTAGCCCTTTTTAGACTGAGCACTGAGCTGAGGCTAGGTATCCAGAGATTTGTTATGTGTGAATATTTGAGTCTGTGAAAATTCCAGTGATACCATAAACAACAAAACCTTCAAATGGGTCAAGAAATCTTTCCTCCTCCTTTGTCCATATCTACATTCCCAGCCTGTGTTGGATGTTTGACCCTAAAGAGTACAGGGGTTGCTTGGGTGAAAGTCATACCTAAGACCTGTACCATGGTAAGGTTAATCAGAGGTAAGCAGGTAGAGCTGCAGGTGTTAATTGCACCTTATTTTGTTAGACAAACAAAGTTCTGTGCCTGGGAAGCTGACCTTGGAGCAGCTGACAAGTCTCTGGTTATAGAACAGGCAGTGCTGGGAAGAAGGGAGGTATGCTGGGCACTGAAGCTAGAGTATAGCCAGTGTCCTGAGGCCTTAGTCATAGAGGGGAGAAGTTACTGTAAAAGACAGCTAAGGATGGGTTAAGAGCCTTTGGATATTAAGGCAATGAGGGAGATAGAATGGGCCCTTTTCTCACACTGACCTGAGCTTCCTTTTTTTAAAAAAAAAATTTATTTATTATTATTATTATTATTATTATTATTATTATTAGTTCTGAGCTTCCTTTTAAAGTGGGACATTCTGCATTATGTCCCTCATTAAAGACTTTGACTGGGAGATAGGGTAGAACGGGAAACTGGTGTAGAGTACCCCAAACTCCCTCTGAGGTCTAAGCCTCCTTTTTTGTTGTTGTTGTTGTTTGTTTGTTGTTGTTATTGTTTGGGGGGCTTTTTTGTTTGTTTGGTTGGTTTTGGGGTTTTGCTACTGGGAATGGAACCAGGGGCACTTAACCACTGAGCTGCATCCCCAATCCTTTTTATTTTTTTACTTTGAGATAGGGCATTGCTAAGTTGCTGAGGCTAGACTTGAACTTGTGATTCTCCTGTCTCAGACTCCTGAGGCACTGGATTACAGGCATGCACTACTATTTCCTGGCCAAGACTTCTTGTTTTTAAGGCATTCACCACACCCAGACTTAGAAGAATGATCTCAACCCCAGCCTGGGGTTGCTAGTTAGAAAGATGAAGACACGCCTAAAATGGGATTGTAGATTTCCAAGAGAGTAGTATGGTTACCTGGGGGTGTGGCTCAGTGGTAGACTTGTCCAGTGTGCCTGGCTCTTGATTCCATCCCCAGCACCACAAAAAGAGAAAGTAGCATGGCCATTGTTGTGACTAGGAGAAATGGAGATGATGGCTTAAGGGCAAAGACTTTCAGTTATAAGATGAATAAATTCTGGGGAGCTAATGTTTAGCATGGTGACTGTAGTTAATACTATATTTTTATTAGAAATTAGCTAAGAGAGTAGACATGGAAAAATCCACAGTCACACACATACCCACACACACACAAACTCCTAAGTGCAGTAATGGATGTGTTAATTTGTGGTAATCTTTCATGAATGTTTTGCAGTATGATAGCAAATCATTATGTTGTACACTTTGTATGCAGTTTTTGTAACTATTATATCTCGATAGAGCTAGGGACAAAAAGAATTATAATCATCAAAGGCATAGCTATAGAATGAAGTGATTGGACCTCCTCCTGCCCTTGGATCCTATCACCCACAGGACTTATGTGATACTCAAGTGAGAACTCTTCCCTCTATACTATTACCCTGAGAGGAAAGAGTCTTGATTTGATGTTGTTCCAGAAAATAAGATAGGAAAGAGTGGTGATACTGGAAACAGAATTTTTTCTTTTTCTTTTTCTTTTTTTGTACCAAGGATTGAATCCAGAGGCACTTAACTACTGAGTCCCATTCCCAGCCTTTTTTATTTTTTAGTTTGAGACAGGTCCTTGCTGAGTTTCTGAGGCTAGCCTCAAACCTACAGTCCTCCTGCCTCAGCCTCTGGAGATGCTGGGTTACAGGCGTACGCACCATGCCCAGTTTGTACACGTGAATCCTTGCAAGTTCAAACAAATAAAAAGCTGTTACTTTCTGGTCTGACACCATATCGGTGTTCTCTCCATCATGATTCATAAGAAATTAATCATGTGTGTTTGTTTTCATGTTTATTCACTAGGTTAGACGGGAAGTTCTTTCAGAGCAGTCTTATTGGTCTTTATATCCCCACTATGTAATGCCAGGTGTTCAGAAGCTCGAGAATTGGGCTGAGGTGAAACTCAATGATAGAGACTTGCCTAGCACTTACCTAGTGCTGCAAGAAAAATAAAAGAAAGGGGTGGGGTGAAGATTTTAAAAGAATCCTGGAATGAAAGCATTCCCCTCTAGATAATCTAGTTTCTTTGTCATCATTCCTGGATGTCAGTTGGTTAATGATAATGTTTAAGTTTTCCTTTCAGTTATAGGGTATAATTTATCTCAGATGTACCAGGGGCAGATGCTAACTTTTTCTGAGTTTCCCCACTTATTTCAGTATTGCAGAGAGGCCTAGTACTCATATTACATATTCAGTTATTACACAAGGAGTCAAAGTAAGTTTTTCTTGTTCTGAGTCAGTATTGGGCCAGAGTCTCAAACTCTGGGATTCGTGCTTCTTATTTAACTGTTTGCACGAGCATTGTTGACTAGATGAGAATAGGCAACTGTGCCTACTGGCATTGGGGTGCTCAAGGACACAGCAAAAAGTGCACCTTGAAATCCATTTGGTATGTCCTTGTAATCTCACTGGGAGAGCCTAGATTCCAAGTCCAGAATATCAGGACTTCCTGGGTACTTAGGGACAGTTGACTGGGTAAAAATGGCTGTATCCGTTATATATTGTCATATAACAAGCCATCCCCAGAAGTCAATAACTTAAACAATGATAGTTTGTTATTGCTGTCCATTCTTTGGTCTGGTTGGGCATGACTGGCTGTTCTTTCCTGAGCTGACTCACATGCTGTGTGCAGTCAGCATCTGGATTGTCCTTATCCACATGTCTGGGACATTACTGGGAATAGCTGGAAGCCTGGGAGTTCCCTTGCTCTCACGTCATTTTGTTCTCTTGGGCTCATCTTTAGTCTAGCATGAGCTTACCAAGATGGCAGTTTGCAAGGCCTCTTATGGCCTATAGCATCATTTAGGAAGTATTCTGTTGGCTAAAGCAAGGCACCAGGGGAGGGAAGGCTGCCTAGATTCAAGGAGAAAGGAAATAACTTCTGTTGAAGGAGAGAAGCCACCTGTTCCAACAGGTATGGGAGGAGTTATGGGGTCTGTGTTGTCAGCCTTCCACAAGAGTCAGACCTCAGAGGACAGTCCTTTGAAGGAATTTGGTGCTTGTCCTGATATATGGCCAGCAGAGACAGCCAGGTGAAGAAGCAGACTAGAATCCCAGGGCTGTGAACCAGCTGTTGGTTAAGAATGGCACAGCCTTCCTGAAAACATTGAGTCACAAATCCCATGCCTAACTTTCAAGGCCTTGTGTCCAGTGCCACACAGCCAACCTCACAGATGGCCACGATGTCAGGTCACCAGGCCTCACCTTGCCACTCCCCCCTCAGCCTGTCTCCTCCAAGGGTGCTGCTGGTCAGGCTTTGGGGATACTCCTCAGAGGGGTTTATGATAGGCCTGCCTCTCCTGTCACTGCCTTTTGAGTGTCCTTGATTTTCTGGGTACTAGCAATAGGCTGGAGTCAAGTTTCTGTCCCCAGCAGTCCAAAGTCGGTAGGAGTGAGAATACAGAGGGTGCAGGTGCTTCAGAGCTTTGGTTTGGAGCAAACAGTGTAGAGGTTACAAACCAGGATTCTTGCCTTAAAGAAAACGTGTGTTGGGGCTGGTGGTGGAGCTCAGTGGAAATGCTTAGCACGCAGGAGACTCTGGGTTCAGCGTGTGTGCAGATGGACTTCTCTTTTTCTGTTCTTCAGCATGGAAGAGGAAAGTGGGCCTATATTAGTTTTCAGACTAGGTGGCTTAAACAATAAAATTTGCTAGACTAAGTGGCAGTTGGAAGACCAAGATGGAAGTAAATTGGTTTCTTCTAAGACACCTCTTATTGCCTTACAGATGGCCACCTTCTCCCTTTGTCTTTAGTTAGTTCTTGCTTTGTGGGTCTGTGTCCAAATATCTTATGGGTTGGTTTTTGTTGTTAATTGTTGTTTTGGGACTGGGGGTTGAACCAGGGTTGCTTACCACGGAGCTATGTCTCCAGCCGTTCTTGTTTTTTGTTTTCACCCAAGGTCTCACTAAGTTGCTTAGGACCTCACTAATTTGCTGAGGCTGGCCTCAAATTTGTGATCTTCCTGCCTCAGCCTCCTGAGCTGCTGGGATTACAGGCTTGTGCCACCATGCTGATTTGGATTTAAATGTCCCCTAACGGCTCATGTGTTGAAAACTTGTTCCCCAGCTGATGGTACTATTGGGAGGTAATCAAAACTTTAGGAGGTGGGGCCTAGTTAGGAAAGACATTGGAGAGGTACCCTTGAAAGGGATACTTGGAACCCCTTCTCTTTCTGTGCTTCCTGACTGTCATGAGAGGTACAGCTTTGCCCTGTATGGCCTTCTGCCAATGTGTTCTGCCTCACCACAGGTGTCAAAGCAATGCAGTCAGCCTAGCATGGACTGAAACTTCTGAATTCATGAGCCAAAGCCAGTCTTTCCTCTTTTGAAATTGTTTAGCTTAGGTATTTGTCAGAGGGACCCAAAGCTGAGATTTTTGGGGGGCGGGGGGATACTGGGGACTGAGCCACATCCCCAGCCCTATTTTGTATTTTTTATTTAGAGACAGGGTCTCACTGAATTGCTTAGTGCCTTGTCTTGTCATTGCTGAGGCTGGCTTTGAACTCGATCCTCCTGTCTCAGCCTCCTGAACTGCTGGGATTACAGGCTTGAGCCACCGCACCCAGCTCTATTGACTGAGCTATATATCCCTATCCCTTAACCTAATCTTTTAAAAGACCTTTCTCCAAATGTAGTTATATTCTAGGTTACTGGGGATTGTCTTCGATGCATGAGTTTTGGGGGGAATACAGTTCAGCCTATAACAGCCGCTCCCCATTCCCACAGGGACAGCTGTTGTTGCTATTTGTAATAAGAGACATCAGAAGGGCACTCCCTCTTGGTAGTGGATTTCAGGGATACTTTCACCCTCCTCTGAATACAGTGCATTTTGAAGTGCTAGGGGTTAGGTAAGGGATGGGGAAAGAGCTTGGCCAGCTTTGAGAATAATTGTTTTATCTGTTTTGTTCTGAAAGTCTCTGTAAAAACTTTGTCCCTCTTGTTTATTTTATTTTTTGTCTTTTTTGCAGTGCTGGAGATCAAACCTAAGGCCATGCATATGGTAGGCAAGTGCTCTACCACTGAGCTACATGCCTTCAGCTCTTAATTTTCAAATAAACTGACCTGTTCTATCACATGTCAGGGTCCCTAAGGGAGACAGACTAACCTAAGGGACCCTTTGCAACTGACTGATCACCTCCATTTGGTATCCATTGGCTTCATAAGATTCCTGGCCCCTGAGATATATTGGGATCTTGGTTCTGTTTGCAGAATCTGTGGGGCCAGAGGTGATGAAAAATCTTGGGCTAAGTGTGCTCTGCTTTCTTCACCAAGTTTTTCTGCCTGGCAAGTCTGTTCTGCTTTGCTAAATAGACTGCCCAGCAAGAAAAGCCATCCAGGCACATGCTTCTCCAGTGCATGTAGCCGAGAGGGAGAGAAGAGAGAGACAGAAAGAAGTCTAGGCGACTTGTCTGCGAATTTGCCTCCAGGACGACCTGGAGCCACTGCTCAGAACTGGAGTACTTAGTTCACAGGCCACTGGCTTGAGCCTGAGCCCAGGCATTTAAACCTCCCCCTGAACCCTGTTGTGAAATGCTCTCCCTCTCCTGGAATGGGAACAGCAGTTCTAGGAATTCTGTCCTTGTACTTTCTTAATCCTCATGTTCCCCATTCAAGGGGAAGTGTGCTTGAGCCAGGAGAGGCCCAGGGGAAAGTAAGGGAGGAACTGGGCTCAGTTTACAGATGTCACATCCAACAGCAGAATGTGGGTACAATAGGGGGATGGATGGGCAGGAACTCAAGGCAGGCATCTTCCTTTGGGGAACATCCTGTTCTGGACACACTGAAAGTCTAGGTAAAGGCTTGAAGACCCTTTTACTATTCCCAGTAGAAAGGAGCATTGGCTGAGAGTTGGTACCCTAGTCTGCCCTGCAATCTACCACCTCCGATCTATGCCTTGACAATTTTTAAAAATGGATAATATTTAGAATTGGAGTCAAGACTGAATGGGTCTAGCTGGGTACAGTGGGGCACACCTGTAATCCCAGTGACTCAAGGAGGCTGGAGCAAGAGGGTCATAAGTTCAAAGCCAGCCTCAGCAATTTAGTGAGACTTTGTCTCAAAATAAAAAAGGGATGGGGGGCTGAAATTGTGACTCAGGGGTAGAGTGCTTGCCTAGCATGTGCGAGGCCCTGGGTTTGATCCTCAGCACCACATAAAAATAGAATAAAGATTTTTTTTAAAAAAAAAGGGGGGGGGGGATGGAGACTTTGCTCAGTGGTAAAGTGTCCTGGGTTTAATCCCCAGTACTAAACCAAACAAAAAAGGCAGGCTGGGTCTACCTCTGGATGGATGGCTCAACCTTTCTGATATATTGATATATATCAATTTCCTCATCTGCAGATTGATGATAATAATGATGTCATCCTCCTTGTGGGGAGGGGAGTTATGGGAGGAACCATGGTATAGTTATGAGCACAGATGGGTATGATGAGTAACGACAGATAGTGATGGTGATTGATGTATGCATATCACATGAAAATCTAAGTGTTTATTCATGCAGTACATATACATACATTTATTTGTGTTCCTTGGCTTCTGAGGAGTTTCCTATTCCTGGCTTGTAATCTATCTCTCTTTTTTTTTTTTTTTTTTTGGTACTGGGGTTTGCACCCTGGGGTGCTTTACCACTGAGATATATATCTCTAGTCCTTTGTATTTTGAAACAGGGTCTCACTAAATCGCCCAGGCTGACCTCAAAACTTGTGATTCTCCTGCCTCATCCAGGGATTACAGGCCCAACTCAAGGGTTTTTTTTTTTGGGGGGGCGGGTATCAGGGATTGAACTCTGGGGCACTTGACCACTGAGCCACATCCCTAGCCCTACTTTGTATTTTATTAGAGATGGGGGTCTCACTGAGTTGCTTAGCACCTCAGCTAAATTGTTGAGGCTGGCTTTAAACTCTCGATCCTCCTGCCTTTGCCTCCCCAGCTGCTGAGGCACTCGGCCTCAAGCGATTTTCTGTTACATGGATATCATACTTTATTCTTATAGGAGAATCTCCCCCCCCCCCCCCCCCCCCCCCCCCCCCCCCCCCCCCCCCCCCCCCCCCCCCCCNTCCCCTTTGGTTCTGGGGATCAGATCCTGAGTCGTGCAGATGCTAAATAAGCACTCTACCTCTGAGCTGCATTTCCAGCCCTCAGTGAATCTTGAGGGTTGTTATTAAGTCTTTATGATACTTTAGTGAGGTATGAATTTTGTTCTTATCCTCTTCTTGTAGCCACAACTCAGGTTGAGGGACTGGAATGTGGTGAGACCTGATTTGAGCCCAGAATTTCTGCCTGTAACCCCATACTATTTGCATATTTAAGCATCTGCCAAAACACGAGATCCTAAAAATAGATGGCACAAGGCTAGTGCTTTAAAAATAGTCTGACTGAGCCTAATACAACACCCTTTTTTACAGGTGAGGAAACTACACCCTGCCCCTTGGGTCCCCACATATCCCTCTGTTTGGAGACTTTATATATATACTATATATATACTGGACTCTAATCATTTGTTTTGGGGTTTTTGTTTTGTTTTTGATACCAGGGATTGAACCCAGAGGCACACAACCAATGAGCCATATCTCCAGTCCTTTTTATTCTTTTTAATTTTGAGACAGGGTCTTGCTAAGTTACCTAGGTCTTTGCTAAGTTGCTGAGGCTGGCTCCTCCTTGGCTCAAGATCCTCCTCTCTCAGCCTCCTGAATTGCTGGGATTACAGGCATGCACCACTGCACCCGGCTCTGTAACTCGAATCCTACTTGTACTAGCTTTATTATTTTTCTAACACTTTATTTATTCAATTTATTTTTCTTTAGTACTGGAGATTGAACCCAGAGGCGTTCTACCACTAAGCTATGTATTCAGCCCTTTAATTTTGATTTGTATTATTATATTTTATTATATATCACATAATGTTGTATAGTATACACCCTACATATCATCATTAAATTATATATTGTGTGTTAAAAGGAAACTTGATGTCACTACTATATATGGGAAACCAGATTCACTTGCCATAAATAGAAGGTAACTATAAAAAGATACACAATGACAGTTTTTAAATTCTAGCTAGATTCCATTGCCTGCTGAAGGCGCTGAGCCTGAGGTCTGCTCTTTTGAAGGGAGTAGTCAGTAACTGCTGTTAAGGTATTAAAGACACATAGTGCTGATTTGGACGTAATGGGCACAACATGAACAACCCGCTCTGTTCACTGTCATCTGATGCATCACAAGGATCTTGGGTCCCTCACCTTGGGAAACACTCCCTCAAATGGTATCATGGGGGCAGGTCTACATGGGAGGGGTCCTGGGTGTGGTTTAAGAATGGTGAATAATTCAGTGAGACAGTTCCTCACCTAGGGAGTAAGACTACCTTGTAATGAATAGAACACAGAGTGTACAAACTCTGAAGTGTGGTGACATCGGCAAAGGTAGCAGGGGGCTTCAAAAGGAAGAAAGCCTTTGTGAGGCAGGTAACCTATCTGCCACAAAGCCCCAGCAGCATTTTTGCTAGTCTGAGTGAATAGCTTCATTTTCCCTTTATTCATCTAGAAAATGGGATTAAAGACCCTCATTGTTATACAAAATTACATATAAGAGGAAGTGAAGGGAAAGGGGAAAAAAAAACAAGAGAGAGAAATGAGTTACAGTAGATGGGGTAGAGAGAGAAGATGGGAGGAGAGGGGAGGGGAGGGGGGATAGTAGAGGATAGGAAGGGCAGCAGAATACAACAGACACTAGTATGGTAATATGTAAAAAAGTGGATGTGGAACCAATCAATGTGAATCTGCAATATGTATACGGGATAAAAATGGGAGTGCATAATCTGCTTGAATCAAATGTATGAAATATGATATGTCAAGAGCTTTGTAATGTTTTGAACAACTAATAATAATAAAAAAAGAAAATGGGATTAAAGATACCTATTCTGAGTATCCCACAGGAAGTACTGTAAGGACAGGATGGAATAATGAATAGAAATGCATCTTTTCCACTTTCAAGTATGATTGTCATGGGTAATTAACACTGAACTCTGATGGGTGAGCAAGTTGAGGGATTTTAGGGACCAAGAGCTCTAAGAAGACAAAGGTGCACACCTGTAATCCCAGTGACTGGGGAGGCTGAGGCAGGAGGATCACAAGTTCAAAGCCAGCCTCGGCAATTTAGTGACGCGCTAAACAATTCAGTGAGACCCTGTCTCTAACAAAATATTTTAAAAAGAGCTGGGGATATGGCTCAGTAGTTAAGCACCTCTGGGTTCAATCCCTTGCACACACACACACACACACAAAAAGACAAAGGTACAGTCTGATGGCCAGTGAATGTTTCTTTCGAGTGTCAAGGCCGTGAAGAGGTGGCGGACTCCTAGGTTATAGTCAGGCTGCTGGATGAGCCTCTCTCCTTCTTGGTCCAGATTTTTATAAGAGAACCAACTGCCTCTGTTGCAACCCTGCCTCCAAGAAGTGAAAAAACTGGCAGGCAGGGGCGTTTAAGGTGGCTTTACCAACCTCCCTGTGCCTTTCAGGTACCAGGATCATCTATGACCGGAAATTCTTGATGGAATGTAGAAACTCACCTGTGGCCAAAACACCCCCAAGGGACCTGCCCACCATTCCTGGAGTCACCAGCCCAGCCAGTGATGAGCCCTCCATGGAAGCCAGCCAGAGCCATCTGCGCAACAGTCCAGAAGATAAGCGGACAGGTGGTAAGTGGCCAGGCTCTTGCAGGCAGTCTCCAGGGAAGGGAAATGTCCTGTCCTCTGGGGGGAATTCCAGGGAGGGGAATGGTGGTGACCCTTTCCCATACTCTATGGAGCACTTCAGACTCCAGAGGGTGGGAGTTGGGATGGAGAGTAGAACTCTCAGAGGTACCAATTTTGTCCTTGAAAGGTGCCCAAGAACCCCAGGAAAGGTGATTTGACACCACCAGGTCATGTAAACAGCAGGAGCTTGTCTAAAATGGCAGTGACTTCACACGGTTTTCATAAGCATGGCCCTCTGTATAATTCCCCAAAGCATTACTGTGCATGTGCAATGCTTGGACTACACCCATGGTGCTCGTGATGCAGGAGACAACTTAAGACGCAGTGTACTTGCCCTCTGTGAAATCACATGTCTACAAGATAAGAAACACATCCGGCAGTCTCCTGGCTGGGTGTTTGTTCCTTAGTGGATCCTCTATGAAGACATAGAAACAATGTGGCCCGTTGTCTTTGCAGCTTTGACATTTGGTAGCCAGGTGCTTCCTGGTATCCCCACCTCCCAAGTAATCAGAGCAGCCACCCTGGCAGCTATGTGTGTAAAGGGGCTCTTTGTGACCACATGACTAGCTTGCCAGAGCATCTGAGTTCTCTGCTGTGTGGTAATGTATCATAAGCACTGCTAGATGACCTTAGTCAGACTGGAACCCACCGACCCTTCACTAGGCCCAATGCACAGGCTCAGACCCAGACAGGAAGCAGCTGGACCTTGGGCTAGGCTTGCTCTGCTGACAGCAGCAGAATTCGTTTACCCGGGGCCTGCAGGATGTGATTCATAATCACCCTGGGAATGCCAACAGCCAAGACAGGCAATAGTTGCCTTCTCTCTTTTTTTTGAACCCAGGCGTCATGCATGCTGGGCAGGCGCTCTACCGCTGAATCATATCCCCAACCAGTTGCCTTTTCTTAGATTCAGGGCTGGAAGGGAGGTGAGCTGTAGTAGGAAAGTGGATTTGGGCACACAGAGAGAACAGTGTGACACATGCTATAAGGTGGTATGGTCACCTGACATTTGTTGAAGGATGGAGAGATTCATGGGTCATAGCACAAGGGATGAAGTTCACCAGCACCTGAAACTTGACTCACCACCAGCTGAAGGCTGTCACTCCCTGTTCACACACCCCTCCCAGTTTCTAGAACTGCTGTGGCCCATAACAAATGCAGGGTTGGCCTTGTATGCCAGGTGGCAGCTCTGAACCCCAAATAGTGGTCTAGTTCATCCCACATGGTTGTTAGTATAGGGTAGCGGGCATTTTAATTTTGTTCAATTAGATACAAGAAACCAAGACTCCTGCGCTTGAACCCATCTATTTGTGTAAATATAACCAGAAGAAAAAAGCCAGCTTTCCTATTTGGGAGACAGAGCAGGCATTTTACTATCTACTACCTTGGAGCAGCCCAGGAGACCATGAATGAGGCAGTTCCCTTTAAAAGAAAAAAAAATCTACTGAAGCATGAATTACTTGAAAATGTCACTGGAAAGAGGATGGAGGACACTGAGTGGCTGAATTGTCCAGATAACTGCTTTACTGCAAGGTCAGGCTATCCTACGGGCCGTAAGACGTAGGCCTAGTTAGCAGGTTACCTAGGGTACCATTTTCTTTCTTTCCTTTTTTTTTGGGGGGGTGGTACTGGAAATGGAACTCAGGGGCACTTTACCAGTTAGCCACATCCCCAGCCTTTTTTTTTTTTTTTTTTTTT